>NC_139539.1:12431008-12730290 GCF_965153285.1 Podarcis tiliguerta
TTCATATGCTATATTTAACCTCTTTTCTTCCCCCTGCTTGTAAAATATTGGAGAGCTGATCTCATCGCTTCTTGGGGCTTATTTGTAAGGGAACGTGAGCTAGCTGGAAGTGTTTCTCAGTCTACTGCAGACTCGTGAGAAAGTTGCAGGGCCCTTCAGGACATCTATTTGTTTGTTACAGCGATAGGCAAGATGGTGCCCTCCAGAAGTTTATTTCTTATTTATTTATAAAAAAAATATTTATATACCATGATGTCATAAAAATATCAAAGTGGTTTACAACAATATCTATTTATCTATCATCTATCTATATGTATATCATCTTTATCTATGTCATCTATATCTATATCTATATCTATATCTATCTATATCTATCTATCTATCATCTGTCTATCTATCATCTATCTATCTATCATCTATCTGTCTATCTATCATCTATCTGTCTATCTATCATCTATCTATCTAATCTATCATCTATCTATCATCTATCTCTCTATCTCTATCATCTATCTATCTATCTATCTATCTATCATCTATCATCTATCTATCTATCTATCTATCTATCATCTATCTATCTATCTATCTATCATCTATCTATCTATCTATCTATCTATCTCTCCTTCTCTTCTTCATCTTTGGCGATCACTCGTAGCCGAGTAAGATTGTCTTCCATAAACACGGTTTTAACAATGAGTCTGTAAGTGACTGTGGAGGCCAATTCTGGATCCACACGTCCTTCCACAGTGGGGACATTGGTTTCCAGGTGGGAGTTGATCACAGTGTGGATTTGCCAAGCGTGCCTTCCTCCTAGCACATTTCTCCCTTGTGTCCTGATTTTGAGTGTTTTCAGAGCCCATGACACCTTCAGTAAAGGCTGTTCTCCAACTGGAGTGCTCACAGGCCAGTGTTTCCCAGTTGTCAGTGTTTATGCTACTTTTTTTAGATTTGCCTTGAGACACTCTTTAAACCTCTTTTGTTGACTCACTCTATCTATCTATCCATTATCTATCTATCATCTATCTATCTATCTATCTATATCTATCTATCATCATCTATCTATCTCTATCTATCATCTATATCTATCTATCTATCTATCTATCTATCTATCTATCTATCTATCTATCATCTATCTATCTATCTATCATCTATCATCTATCATCTATCATCTATCATCTATCATCTATCATCTATCATCTATCATCTATCTATCATCTATCTATCGATCTATCTATCATCTATCTATCTATCATCTATCAACATTAAAATTCAAAATCAGAGACCATCAACTAACTATTATGGAAAGATGTTTCCTTAATAGCCTGCATGAAGCTGGCTGCACAGAAAGATTTTCTGCCAGCATTTAAAGGTTGAAACAGAAGGTGCCTGCTGAATCTCTACTGGCAGAGCTTTCGATGGCACTGGGCTGATGACACTGAAGGCTCAGTTTCTTGCTGCTGTCAGATGAGCCTCACCAACTCAAGGCACAACCAACAGTGCTCCTGCAGATGATCAAGCTGGGATATAAATTTAGGCAGTATCCAAGGTACCTGGACCTCAGGTGTTCAGGGCTTTGTAAACTAATACAAAGACCTTGAATCTGGCTTGGTAGCAGGTGGGCAGCCAGTGCTGATGTTCTAACAATGATGTTACAAGCTGTTAGCCATGTTGTTGGACCACAGCTCCCATCAGCACCAACCAGCATGGTCAATGTTCAGGGATGATGGGAGTTGTAGTCCAACAGTTTCCGGAGTGTCCCATGTTGACTGTCTCTGGCTTTCTGAATTGAGCCTCCCCCTTTCTTCGACAGCATGCTCATTTTCTCCACATGACACCCCTACAAGTTAAATGAGTCTAAGGAAGATGAGACTTATGCAAATCCACCAAGTGAGTGAGTTGTATGGCCAAGCTGGATTTGATCAAAGGTCTTTCTGGGCCAAGTCCAACAAATGAGTCACTAAACCAGGGATGCGGAACCTCCATCCTGCGGTCCAAATGCAGCACCCCAGGCCTCTCTGACTGGGCAACGGCATTCTCCCTAGACCACACGGATCTCCCCAGATGAATCCTCTTTCCCCCAGGCCCTTGCCAGCCCTGCCTTGTACCCTCCTTGAGTGTTTTTGCCTGGCTAGGATGCATAGACACCAACTCCTAGGGACCAAGGTCTCTTTGGCTCCCCCAATAAAATATTTGAGGGGGCCAGGGTCCCCTAAAGTCGATGGACATTGCCATTGGTGTGTGAGATCCATGACTTGTGGTCAATTATGCAGGTTGGGCTTATGTGCCCCTGTGGAGTTTGTACAAAGCCCCCAGTCGTTTCATGGACTATTGACCTGTACGCCACTACTTTATTCTTCCGCTGCCACCAGCCAGGTTTCTTCTGGTGAAATACTGAGTCTCAGTCAGGTTGTGAAGTCAACAATGAAGATTAAAGTTTATTGAAGAACAAACGAGTTTTAAATATATTCAGAACGGTTAACTAGATGTGGCACTATCTCACACTGTCACACTCTTCTTTCTCAGTTCTATCCATGTCTCTCACTCTAGCTGTCACAACCGCTATGTTTGTCTTTTACTGATTCTGACTCCTCTATCTCCCAATGGTAAAACCACTGGTCTGAGCCTCAAAACCAGGTAGGCTCTGCCTCTGAGCTTTCTCATTGGTCAATCTACATTAAACATTTCCATCCCCCTGTACAAACAAAATCACAAGGAATGGGCAAACGCCACAGGACTCCCCCCCAACATATTTTATTCAGGTTGGCACCCCTGCTTTAAAGGCTGCATACTGAATTGTGTGCTGTTCCCAAAAGTCCAAAGATGTCAGGGACTGGACTGAACAGGAGGAATAGGATGAATCCCCTCGGTCTGCTCAGCCCCTCTTGGATGAGGAGGGGGAGTGGGAAGGTTTGTTTCCACACACACACACACACACACACACACCTCCAACAGTTTCAAGAGGAGAAGGAGACAGTGCTGTGTTGGATGAAATGCCTAGTTATGAGATAATGGGGGAAGAGGAGGAGGGGGGAGTGAGAGAGCAGCCAGCAGAGACCTCCCTGGAGAGTCTGGGAGATCCTCCCTCTCCAAAATCACATTGATCCATCTGCATTCAAGAACAGAGGATACAGAGGAGTGTGACTCCTGGGACTTCCCATAGGTACTCAGGATGTTGCTGAGGATGGAAGAGGAAGGGTTCAGAGTAGGCAACATCTCCTACGTGTGGAGACATGGATTTTTTGTCTTGCAAACAGATGACTGAATAAAAAATCGTAAAATTGTTCTTCTTGCCTCTGAGGCTGCTGGGGAGAAGAGGATACTCCATGCCTGACAAAAGATGGCTTTATGGAGTCCCCAAGAAAAAGGTGAAATGTACATTGGTCAAATGTAGACTGGAGGGTTCAGATTCACAGTGGCAACCAAGATACTCAGGTAATACAGTGGTACCTTGGGTTACAAATGCTTCAGGTTACAGACTCCGTTAACCCAGAAATAGTACCTCGGGTTAAGAACTTTGTTTCAGGATGTGAACAGAAATCGTGTGGCAGCGGCGCAGCGGCAGTGGGACCTCAGGTTAAGAACGGTTTCAGGTTAAGAACGGACCTCCAGAACAAATTAAGTACTTAACCCGAGGTACCACTGTACATCAGTTAGATGGACCATACAGATGAATATAATACTTTAACAGCCTGTCTTTAGATCTCAGTTCCTTTCATCCAACAGCGTGTAATGGGCACTGTGAGGGTTTGCAGGAACCAGACCCTGGCCGTGTTTGCCGTAGGGGAATCAGGTGCAGGCTATCAACCATGGTTAGATGAAGTGTGCTGAAGTTGGAGGGCTATATAAGACCTGCATTTCACCCTTGGCCTTTGCCACAGCAACATGGTCTGATGCTAAGCTGTAGCCCATTCCTTGTATTCCAATTATCCTGCATCCTGACCTCCTCTTGTCCCTGACCTCCATTGGACTTGTTCCTGATTATGGACCCACCACTTGGACTGCCTCTGACAGCAGTGCCTCCTCCTCAGTCCCAGTGTGCCAGCCCCAGACTCTTGCCGCTCACACCCCGGATCGCTACACAACATGTACTTTTGGTTGCAGAAGATTTCAAAGAAAAGATACAAAGTTTGGGAAGAGTGTGCATAATAAATGGGAAAATGTATGAAAAAGGATGTCCCTGGTACTCCACCCACCTTTACAGTCAAGCCAAGAGGCTGATAATTAAGCCATTAGTAATATTATTTATTCATCGAGACAGGAAGTGTTAAGCAAGACATTGGGTTGATGAACCTTAATCACCCGCTGTTCTCTTCCTGAGCCAAATTAATTTGTATTCTGTTGTTATCACATTAGCACACTGATGCACATTTGGGGAGTGTGCAGAAACAAGTTTTGGGAATCATGCCAATGGTTTTATGGTTTCGAAAGAAAACTGGTAAACAGAGGTGCTACCCCCTCCCACCCCCCAAAAAAGCCTGAGTATAATTAGACTAAAATACAATGCTGGGATGGGTAATGTTTAGGATCTGATATTTAGGACCATAATCCTCTATTCATAGTCGTCTGAACTACCCTGCAATGATGTGCATATGTTTAGGGTGGCTTCATGCATGCTCATCTCTTGATGGTTGTGACATTGCATGACAGCATGCATGAATGGGAAGGGCTATCCTTGCAGCAGTGAGACATCCCCCGGGGGAGCCAACTAAATCCTCAAGTGCTATCAGTTGCCTACTAGAAAAGAACAATCACTGTTACATGTCGAAGTAAAGGGGTTTCTCTTTCCTCTCCTCCCTTCTCCAGCCCCCTTGTGAATGCACACACACCTGCTCCAGAGAGTCCCGACTTGTGAATCGCCTGACGTCATTGTGAAATCAGGTGAGAACTTCAAAGGGGCTTGTTGTTAGCAAGCTTTTTTAAAGGTGTGGATGCAAACTGTAGCTGCGGAAGGCCTTTTTCTTCTTCAACAGACCAGCAAAGCCGGCGTGCAGAAGAGAATTGCACCTCTGCAAATGAATAACTTCAGAGGAGCTCAATATCGGCACTGATTGGTTGATAGGTACTGCCAGTGACCCTTTGTCTGCCAAGGAACAATGAGAGCACACTGGAAGCCCTCAATGGTTCTTTGCAGCTGTGTCCATTCTTAAGGAATTCAGCCCTGAGTGCTCACTGAAAGGACAGATCGTGAAGCTGAGGCTCCAATACTTTGGCCACCTCATGAGAAGACACGACACCCTGGAAAAGACCCTGATGTTGGGAAAGATGGAGGGCACAAGCAGAAGGGGACGACAGAGGACGAGATGGTTGGATAATGTTCTCAAAGCTACCAGCATGAGTCTGACCAAACTGCGGGAGGCAGTGGAAGACAAAAGTGCCAGGCATGCTCTGGTCCATGGGGTCACGAAGAGTCGGACTAAACGACTAAACAACTAAACAACAACAACATTTACCTGCCACATACCTGATGCCACATATGATCAAGTTGGCGTGGCGTAAACAGCATTGCAGGCCAAATCAGGACCGTGGTGGGTCAAAGGTTGCCCACTCTGAGATGCAAATTCAAAATCTAGCCCCTTAATGAATTATGATGGCCATTTGGCCTCTTGAGATGAGGATCTGACACGTAGTTAGGCAGGGCCAGCGTGATGTCTTTGGTTGCTTCCCCGCGTAGGATTTCTGATAAGAAAACAAGGACCCAGCTCCCTCTTTTCCACCCCACCCACCAATCAATATTTTCCATGAGGGTGTTTTCTCACAAGCTAAGTAGTTCTGTTTTATAGGTCTTTTATAGAGCAATTACTGCTGCGAAGGGCTTTCGTTGTGCAATTAAGACAAATGTTCTGCCACATTCGTTAATTACCGGGACTCTGGGAAGACCAAACAAAACGGAACACTCCATCTTTAAAAATAATTGAAGAATCACTTAAGCTAGAGCACCCATGAGTTGGGAAATGCAAACTGTTAGCAAAGAAAATAAATGGCTGCTATTTCCCAACTAATCGGAAGTGTTGCATCCAGAGCAGAACACAGGAAAGGGGTAAGGAGGAGGCTGGGCCATCTGCTCTTTGGGCTGCTAGGATCAAAGTCAAGAGGGTTCAAACTACCATTTGGCTTTCTTCCAAAGTACAATGGTACCTCGGCTTAAATATGCTTCAGGTTACATACACTTCAGGTTACAGACTCCACTAACCCAGAAATAGTACCTCAGGTTAAGAAATTTGCTTCAGGATAAGAACAGAAATCGTGCTCCGGTGGCGCAGCAGCAGCAGGAGGCCCCATTAGCTAAAGTGGTGCTTCAGGTTAAGAACAGTTTCAGGTTAAGAACGGACCTCCGGAACGAATTAAGTACTTAACCCGAGGTACCACTGTACGCAGAAAGGTGGCTGCGTCCAAAGCTGACCAGCAGTTCTCCTCTTCAATCCAATATGCTGCTTTAAGTGCAGAATAATATCAACTAAAGCACAAACTGATGATATCTGTCTATCACAGCAAGCCTTATTTATCTGACCAGCCATGTTTAGTAATCTACTCCTTATCCAAGGAGCTAAGGATGGCATGACCTGCAGAGACACAGCCATACCCTCCAACATTTCTCCAATGAAAATAGGGGTGTCCTACCATACTCTCCAACATTTCTGTGGTGAAAATAGGGATGTCCTAACATGGGAGTAGTCTGGGGGAGGGCAGCTAGATACACAAAATTGTTGAAATGAATGGAAAGTACTCAATTAACTGAGGTGCTGCCCCCCGCCATGATTTCACAAAGAAATCTCAACAACTTTGGCCGCCCTCCCACAACAAAAATCCTGGCTATGCCCATATGTCCTAAGGAAAAGCGGGACATTCTGGAATCAAATTGGAAAACAGGGTGGCTTCTGTAAATCCAGGACTGTCCCTGGAAAAATAGGGGCACTTGGAGGGTCTTGAGCACATGTCCTGAGTCTGGTATTCATAGAATTATTTATTATTATTATTATTATTATTTATTATTATTATTATTATTAATACCCCACCCATCTGGCTGGGTTTACACAGACCAAGCATGCATTACCACAAATAACTAGGAAGCAGCTACAGAGGCTGAAGCAAACTCCACCACTTGATGCAAGGCCTGTAAGAATGCGTCAACAAAGGAACAAGTCAGGGACCTTCAAGCACTATCTTTGCAGGGTTGGGATTGCTGCAGTGTGGCTCTTTCCCTTGCCACATCATGAAGTTAACAACAAAAGTCTCAGGCTGTGCTGTGACTCCTCCCAATGACAGCAGTCTGGGATGGGAAAGTGTTGAGATGGCATCTTCTGCTTCCTCAGTCCTCCTGATTTGCCTTTGCGTGTTGAGTCCCACAATGCCACCCCCACCAAAAAAGTCACACATCACACGTCAATTTTTGTTTAAGGTTTTTGGCATAATTTTGGCCACAACTTTATTCAAAATACGAAAAATGTGAGTGGTTGCTTAGGCATTGGTTATGACTATCTGTCCTTGCCCCAGGGACAGAACTGACTTCCGGATTCCAGCGGAAGTCAGTGTGGGAAACAAGTATTGGGTGAGAAATGAAGCTGGGCATCAGTCCCTCACTTCTCACCCTCATGTTCCGGTGGGGCTTGCACAGCCCAAGTCCGATACCAGGGACAAGGACGAAAAGAATGGCAAGCCCCTGGATTCCTTTAACGGAATTCCCTTTTTCTCACCACCATTGGAGGGGTAGGCCCTTACCCCTCCACCAACCAATTTAACCAATGCCTAACCGCCAACCTTACAAGTTGTGATGAGTTGCTACGCAGTAGGCAAAAACCAAATGGCACCAGCCAATCAGCCAAATGGCAAAATTCCTACCAGGCCCGACCCCATGACAGGCATAGCAAGGTCAAGCGATCAACCCCCCCCCCCTTTAAAGGGAGGGTGGGCGGGTGATCCGGTGCAAAAAAGACCAAGAGGACGCCCAGCTTGTGCGACCTGTATTTAAAGCCTCTGACCCCTCCTCCAAATTGGCAACATTCAAAACTCCCCAGTAACCCAATTAACCACTTAAAGGCTTGGGTTTAACCAAAAATGCCCAGTCATACCAGGGTGGCTTGTATCCCCCAACCGCAACACGTACTCTTGTTTAGGGAGAAGAAGAAGAAGAAGAAGAGTTTGGATTTGATATCCCGCCTTTCACTCCCTTTAAGGAGTCTCAAAGCGGCTAACATTCTCCTTTCCCTTCCTCCCCCACAACACTCTGTGAGGTGAGTGGGGCTGAGAGACTGTGACTGGCCCAAGGTCACCCAGCAGCTGCATGTGGAGGAGTGGAGACGCGAACCCGGTTACCCAGATTACGTGACTACCGCTCTTAACCACTACACCACACTGGCTACACCACACTGGCTCCCACGCCACAAATGACGTAACATGATATGTGGATGTTATTTGTGAAAGCTTTAAAGTCTCCCTCCTCGTATAGTTAATAGAACATTTGGATGTCTGCAATTTGCCACAGATGAGTTGAGAGTCTTGCACTCTGGTTGAAAGCAGGGGCATGGTCTGCAGGTCATGCCATCAGCAATTCTCATTGACTCAAGCCAGCATGACCAGTGGTTCGGAGTTATGGACCTGCATAGCCTAAAGCATCTAGAGGGCACCAGATTGGGGAAGGCTGGTCTAGATGGTTTGTTGGGTCCCACCTACACATCAGTGCCATTCAGTTTCCCAGCTCCAACAATAGCCACCTTAAGACGCCGCAAAAGAAGCAAAGAACAACAGCAGAGGATCTGAAGGAATTTATGAGCAAATTATGCATGCAAATGTGTCGGAAAGCTGCAACAGCTTAATGCAGAAAATTAACCTCTTTGTGATTCAATTTGCCCATAGGTAGAACGGTGATAATTGAGTCTCCCTACCTAACAGAAGTGCTATACAGATTGATTAGTTTGGGTTTATGTAGCCCAGCTAACATACATCACAGGCATTCAGTAATGGTAGGCTGCCGTAGCTCCATGGAGGCCATTTCACAATCCAGAAGATCTGGCTGCTCTGAGTGGTTTTATAAGTACAAAGTGTTTTAATTACTTGATTATTGTGATTGCTCATTTGCTGCTAATGTTTATCGGTTAGTTGGCTTCAAGTGCTGGGCAGCAGATTAGAAGGGATGCAGTGGGTGGGTAATCCCTTGTATTCCTCCTCCTCCTCCTCCCTATGATTTTGCAGTTTTCCCACTGTCCTTTATTTCTCATTAGCTGCATTAGATAATTGTAATCCCCCATTATGGAAATGAGGTGATGAGCTAGGTGACATCCTTCTCAAACTGTATGTTCTCTGGAGGGTTTCCCTCCTCCTTTTAAATAAGATGACACCATCTTAAGACCATCACCAGCCAATTAGAACTGGAAATATGAACCATTGGTGGCCAAAGCCACCTTATAATAAGGGAATTAGCACTAAAACCCGTGGTGTGTTCAGAAAATCCGTTTTCAAGCTTTAGGGATAATTCTTCTCTGATGACTCCCAGTTTGCAAAGCTTATTTGCCAGATAACAGTGAGGAAATTTCGCTCCGTGCTGCATAATGGAGTGCCAGTGTATTCAGCACTTCCAAAAAGATCATTTCGACGCAGAAATCATCTGTCAAATGCCATAATATCTATCTTACGGGGCTGAACAAATTTACCAATCTTCTACTCGGATATAATAATGGTGATGAATGCCTTGACAGGATGGCATGTGTTCTATACAGCAGCAAGCGATGCTACCATGGAGAGAAATTTCACATCATAAACTGAAGTCAGCAGTCACACAAGCGACCCTTCAGAATGGAATCCAGGGTACTGAACAAAATGTTATGAAGCCAAGACAGCGTTCTAAATCCTATGTTTGCCTTAGCAGGGATGGAGAGGGGATTTGCCAAGGAAAACCAGCGGGTAGTAAAGGGGGAGCTTTGCTCTCACTCACAATTTGGCATGGGTGAGAAATTTGATTCAGCTTGCACTTACCTAATTCACAATTCCCAAAACAATACATGAATCGAAACACAGCCATCATTTGACATTGCTATGGATTTTGCAGTGAAGTTCTCCAGCTAAATAATTTGTCCATTAGTGCATATACTAAAGTTTGGGGGGGGGGGGGAGCATATATTACTGAAAATGGCAGGCAAAATGTTTTGTATTAGAAGCAATTGCATGCAAAAATGTTTATACTATATATATGATGCATGACAAGGATCCAGGTCTCTTTTGTCAGGGCCTGGCTGGACTCAGAGGAGCGGTGGAAGAAACTAGCTGGGGAACAGTCAAGGGAAGAAGGCTCAGAGCCAGAGGAGGGGTGGTGGGACAATGATGAGTGGTCAGAGGGAGACGAGGGAGAAGCCTGAGAAGAGGAGATGCCAGAAACTGAAAAGAGAACAGGGCTTAGTGAGTTGGGAGAGTGAACCATTGCATAATGGTACCTGAAATCAAGGATCAGTGTTTTATCTAAGTTTGGATACAACTGGAATACTGTCTTGAATCAAAATGGTGCAGTGAACCTCTTTCAAAACTTCAGTGAGGTAGATTTTGTTTTGTTTTTTAACAATGCAGGATAAGAGGCTGCTAGTTCACTATAATGGGTAATCCAAAGATAGCTATAACATTTTCCTCCTCCTTTTGGCCAAAGTGGATAAAATCTATAGGCGCAGGAGCACTTCCAGGGAGGATTAAGCCTTCTAAACTGGAGACAAATAGATCAAGGGGCTTTTATTGTGAGCGAAGCAAAAGTGAATGAGTGAGGCACTTTCCTTCATATTTGTTATTCGTTTTGTATTCTCAAGAGTGTGGGGGCGAGGTTTGTCTCTTCTTCTTTCTTACCTCCAAATCTTAAAGAGGTGACTAAGTGGTATGTACTCCTGCTTGTGCGTTGTTGTTGGTTTTAAAAAAATACATATTTGCAGCTTCACTCTGGTCTTTTTCCTTACAGGCTCTCTCACTGGATAAGGATTCTGAAGTGCTCCAGGTTTATTGCTCAGTTTTTTTGTTAAAACCAAACAACTTAGGAATTTTTTACTATTAAAAAAAGCTCTTAAATGAAGCTTTTACATTTCTTTTTTTAAAAAACCCCGCTGTTGCGCTTTAACAACAACAAACTCTGAGCAATTCAGTGCTCCACAGACAATATTTTGAACAGCTTCGCTTCTTGCAAAGACCATGGAGAAACATAGGAAAACACAGAGCTGGAAGTTATAGGAAAAGGGCAGATGGAACAAAGTAACTTAGCAGGGAGGGGAACTGACTCAGGAGCATGGATAAACTTCCCAATTCATCTCATTATTTTGCCCACACACAGAGGCAATGCACAACACTGGGATTTGCATTGGGATAAAATCCCTCATCGACACCAATAGGGGATTTCCTTCCAAAGCAAATACTGTATTGTGTTCAGAAAGTGCATTTTCTCTAGTCCCATAGCAGGTTAAATTGCCCTTCCCTGCCTTCCATTGGTGATCCCAATGATTAGCGTCCCTTCTGCCAACTTTGCATTTAAAAGAAGCTGCATGTGATCAAGATAAGAATCATTACCCTTACATTAGATCAGGGACAGAGAACTTTTTTTGGCATCCCCTTTTGAGCAGCTTTCCCAGGACCACATGCCAGGGATGCTAAATCAGCATTGCTACTAAGTTAGTTGGTGCTGGAGGAGACTCTTGAGAGTGCCGTGGACTGCAAGAAGATCAAACTTATCCATTCTTAAGGAAATCAGCCCTGAGTGCTCATTGGAGCTGAGGCTCCAATACTTTGGCCACCTCATGAGAAGAGAATCATAGAATCCTAGAGTTGGAAGAGACCACAAGGGCCATCGAGTCCAACCCCCTGCCAAGCAGGAAAGAAGACTCCCTGGAAAAGACCCTGATGTTGGGAAAGATGGAGGGCACAAGGAGAAGGGGACATCAGAGGACGAGATGGTTGGACAGTGTTCTCGAAGCTATAAACATGAGTTTGACCAAACTGCGGGAGGCAGTGGAGTGCCTGACGTGCTGTGGTCCATGGGGTCATGAAGAGTCGGACACGACTAAACAACTAAACAACAACACTAAGTTAGTAAGCCTAACCATTCAGCATTGTTGCAGCACTATGTATTACTGAATCCTCTGGCAACATGCCTATCTCTGCCTTAATCCAGTAATAAAAACATACCTGATCTTCTCCAGCAAGTGAAATCTTAATTTCTGAACTAGGCATCAAACTCACCATGGGATTACTTTGACACTGAATCAAACTGCCCCATACACTTTGATCCTTTACTCACAATGCTTTGACTTTACTGCCTTGTGGGAGTTTCCCTTTAAAGGAGCCTGTTGATCTGCTTGAGTTGCTCATCAGTGGCTGGGAATACATGGCTCTGTGCTTTTGGAAGCAAGAGTGCATTGCATCCCTAGCTGGGCTGTCGTTTGGCTCCCTCTGCTGCTGCTTCAGGCCCCAGCACCTCAAAAATCATCCTTACCCCCTTGGGGTGCCTACAAAGACCGGCCACCCTGATGTGTGCAGAAAGCATTTTCTTATGCATCTTTGAAGGAGCAGACAGCTACATTGTGGTGGGGGGGGGGTTATTCACAGAGATGAGACTAAAGCAATTTGGGAATACACACTTCATGCAAAAGGGGGGGGGGTGGATGTTCACTGACAACACTGCTGATCTGGATTAAAATGTAGGATGTGTGCTGAATGGTCCCAAGGGTTCAAGTGCTAAATATTTCTGTTGCTTTTATGCAGCCATCTGACGTGAAGAACAGGCAGAGCCTGATACATCAGATGCTTTGCTAAACATAACAGAGAAATGTGCAGCTTATGGATCAAACTATCCCTAGCCAAGCTGTTGTTACAGAAGGAACATCCCTCAGTAGAGCATGAGACTCTGAATCTCAGGGTTGTGGGTTCAAGCCCCATGTTGGGCAAAAGATTCCTGCATTGCAGTGGTTGGAATAGATTACCCTAGGGGTCACTTCCAACTCTACAATTCTATGATTCCCATCCTGTTTTATTTCCCCTCAGTACCTTTGAGGAGTGGGATGCGGGTGGCGCTGTGGGTTAAACCACAGAGCCTAGGACTTGCCGATCAGAAGGTTGGCGGTTCGAATCCCCGCAATAGGGTGAGCTCCCATTGCTTGGTCCCAGCTCCTGCCAACCTAGCAGTTCGAAAGCACGTCAAAGTGCAAGTAGATAAATAGGTACCGCTCTGGCGGGAAGGTAAACGGCATTTCCGTGCGCTGCTCTGGTTTGCCAGAAGCGGCTTAGTCATGCTGGCCACATGACCTGGAAGCTGTACGCCGGTTCCCTCGGCCAATAAAGCGAGATGAGCATCGCAACCCCAGAGTCAGCCATGACTAGATCTAATGGTCAGGGGTCCCTTTACCTTTATCTACAGGATAAAGCGCCAAAACTATTGCATGCCATCAGAATGCCCCCTTAATGGTAACATGAATTCTTCACAATGTATTTTTTAAAAAAATAATAATACAAAACTACAGTCTCCGTCCAATTATGAAAACTCCTTCTGGGTTTTTGTTTTTTGCTTTTAAATCCATTTCAAACTTAACTTGTTAATTCACAACTACCCAGAGCTTCTCCTGAGATGGATTTCATCTCAGAACACCATTTCATGCTTCATTATCCTACACTGATAGGGACTTTAGGGGATCCATTACTCACTCATAGTTTATTGTTGTTGTTGTTGTTCGTTACTGAAATGCCAAAAAAAGGAAAAGAAATAAGAAAAATATAATGTGTAAGGTTATTTCCCATTTCCAGAATAATTCTTGCCAGTGATTAAAACAAGCTAGATGCCACAATGATAAAACAGACTGCTTATTATTGGGGAATGTCTGATTTCCAGTTTTGATAGTGGGACTATTTTGCTCTTGTCCCACGCATAGGTTTAATAATAATAATAATAATAATAATAATAATAATAATAATAATAATAATTTTATACAATGCCCATCTGGCTGGGTTTCCCCAGCCACTCTGGGCGACTTCCAACAGAATATTAAAAACATGATAAAATATAAAACATTAAAAACTTCCCTAAACAGGGCTGCCTTCAGATGTCTTCTAAAAGTCCGATAGATGTTTATTTCTTTGACATCTGATGGGAGGGCGTTCCACAGGGCAGGTGCCACTACCGAGAAGGCCCTCTGCCTGGTTCCCTGTAACCTCACTTCTTGCAGTGAGGAAACTGCCAGAAGGCCGTCGGAGCTGGACCTCAGTGTCCGGGCAGAACAATGGGGGTGGAGACGCTCCTTCAGGTATACTGGACCAAGGCCGTTTAGGGCTTTAAGGTCAGCACCAACACTTTGAATTGTAGAGACAGATGGATCAGCCAATGCCCATTTCCACATCAGTTCTGCATTCTGTCAGTCATAGACCTGTTCTATCCTCTTTTTATGGATTTTAAAAATATAATGAAGAATTGGCATATAAACCATGGATATGCAAACTAAGCCCCAGAACCGGCCCAATCGCCTTCTAAATCAGGCCCACGGACATTCCGTGAATCAGCATGTTTTTACATGAGTAGAATGTGTGCTTCTTTTAAAATGCATCTCTGGGTTATTTGTGGGGCATAGTAATTCATTCATTTCATATATATATATATATATATATATATATATATATATATATAGTCCAGCCCCCCACAAGTTCTGAGGGAAAATGGACCAGCCCCCTGCTGAAAAAGTTTGCTGCTCCCTGATAAACACTGCACTTTTTATGCATTCTTCCTTTAAAATATGCATTGTTGTATTATTTTCAATGCATTTTCCATAAAATGCACATTTTATATGTACCCCCCCCCATAAAACTTAACACTTTGGTGCATATCATTTCTGAACTGAATCTGAATCACAAAATTCAAAGAAATGCCTAATCATGTTGTTACATTCTGATCTGTATAGAAAGCTAGGGTACCTGATTTAAGTCAGTTCACTTTAAAATGTAGTCCAAACAGTTCTTTCCTCCATTCCTACTATCCAGCTATTGTCAATCACACTGGACCAAAACTTAGATTCCATGAGTATGTGTTTGTGTGAGAGATGGATCCGGTCTGTCGTCATAGTTGGTCTAGCTGTTCTGCAGTGTCAGACTGTAAAAGTTTAAATGAATCCCTGATCCCACATAACCCATGGCTGTGTCTGGGGAGAGTGTGCACTTATACACACTAACAGTGCGATATTATACATGCCCCCTCACAGAGCTACAATTCCCAGAGTTCCTTAGAAAGAGGAATGGATTTTTAAGCCACTCTGGAAATTGTAGCTCCATTAGGAGAATGGGGATCCTAACAATTCTCACCTCCCTTAACTACAGTTCTTACGACTCTTTACTGGAAGCCATGATAGTTGAAAGTGGTATGTGTTAGAAAAATGTTGGAATGAAGTTATATGGCTTTAGTAGAAATGTTATAAGGAACTAAGTATAAATAGGTTATTAGAGCATTAAAGGGAAAAATAAGGTTAGAAAGAGTTAAGATAATTACAGGATAGAAAATAGAGAAAGATGGAAAGGAATTGCTGAAACAATTAATAGAAGTGGAATACAAAAAGGGAGGTGTGAGGAGGTCGTGGAAATTAGTGAAAGAAAGACAAGATATTGAAATTGGATTGTGTTTTAAATGGGTTTTGTTTTGTTTTGTTTTGTTGATTGTATGCTAGTGTTTTGTAGTGTTTTTTCTTTTTTTGTATTGTATTGTATTTTTGTATGTTTTTTCTTTTTGGTTTTTTGTAATTTGTGTTCAATTTGTTGGAAAACTAATAAATATTATTATAAAAAAAGAAAGAAAGTGGTATGATACCTCTTTAAATATATCGTGCAGATGGGGGCCTCAGGCATGCTACTGTTATTTCAACCACAGCCCACGCGAATTTAAAGTATGAGGTTACTGATGCTTCCCACCTTAAATGATTGTTCTAAGGAGTAATGAGATAATGTATGCTAATGACTTGAAATTAGGGATGGGAATGAACATTCTTTGCAGTGATGTTCAACTGTTCAAATGAGCATAGAGGCGGCCTCCCACATCAAACCCACTCATGCTCCACTGTGTCATTCATCATCTGCTATCCTTTCCCTCGCCAGAAAGGGGTAAGGAAAAGGGAGGAAGTGTTGAAGAGCTCTGGTGAGGAGAAGGAAAACAGAAGAGGCCTATTCTCTGAGCATCTTTTCCTTGGGTGGAATCTAGACACATGTTAAAAAAACGTTGTGAAAATGCTTTTTTAAAAAACATTTTGAAAAATATATTGAATTTGCCATAAGCTCACCATTGCCATCTAGTGTCACATTTGTATAATGCAATTTACGACACACCTAAAATGTTTTATAGGTAAAAGGATCCCAACAATTAAATCCAGTTATGAATGACTCTGGGATTGCGGCACTCATCTCGCTTTACAGGCCAAGGGAGCTGGCATTTGTCCACTTCTGCAGACAGTTTTTCCGGGTCATGTGGCCAGCATGATTAAGCCGCTTATGGCAAAACCAGAGCAGAGCACGGAAACACCATTTACCTTCCCGCCAGAGCAGTACCTCTTTATCTACTTGCACTGTGTGCTTTCGAACTGCTAGGTTGGCAGGAGCTGGGACCGAACAACGGGAGCTTATCCCATCGTGGGGATTCGAACCACTGACCTTTTGATCAGCAAGCCCAAGCGGCAGCACCACCCACAGCACCACCCACGTCCCTTAAAAAGTTTTATTTGCAGCTGTATAGCTGAGTCCTTGGATTACAAATCCCATGGTTCCTGACAGGAATGAAATATTCCAAGCATTCAGCATTGGAACGGGGCTCTAATTTGCTTGGGCTATTTAAGAAGAGGCTGGACAGCCGTCTGTCAGGCATGCTGCCATTGCATCTGGAACTGTAGAACTGGCTGTAACCAACAAAGGGCTGACTCAGACATCTCACCTGTTCCTGCTGCCCTGAAACACGACACTAGCCACAGATTAGCCTGTATCAGTGATTCTCCATCACCTGTGGCCCTCCAGGTGTTGTTCAGCTCTAATTCCCATCAACCCCAGACACTTGGTCAAGGATGATGGGAGTTGGGAGTCCAACACCATTTGAAGGGCCACAGGTTCCACACCCCTGGTTCACACCAGTGTTGGTGGACTGGATCCGGCTAGGAGGCCAGATCATGATCTCCCCCAGGCTCATAGACCAAGTTTGCCAGGTGGGCAGGGTTGCTGACCTGTAAATTAACTGACTCACAATAACATTGGATGACCCATTTTGGCCTGCATGGTTTGAAATTAAACCGTGTGGACAAAGGCACAGCCTGCCAAATGCCAGTGATCAGCTGGTTGTTGGAGCTCGAGAAGTCCCCTGCACACAGCTTTGCCCAGTTCTTTGCAGATGTTGCCAATCAGCTGGCTGGCGGGGCCTGCAAAACCCCCTTTTAGATGAGCCGTGTCTTTATGTGCCCCACTCCAAGATGTCAGGTGTAAGGCACAGGTGCTTGACGAGACAAGGGGTCTGCAACCTTTAAGACAAAAAGAGCCACTTGGACCCGTTTCCGAAGGAAAAAAAACTGGGAGCCGCAAAACTCATCATTATAAAAATAACTTTTTTGTCACTTTTTTATTATTTCTTTGTTTGACCCCTCAGAATTACTCCTCCTCATAGAAATAGACGTTAAATTAACAAGTTACCTTTTTGTGTGTGTGTGTTCTTTACTCCCCTTCAAAACAGTGACCAGAGTACATGCCCCCTTTCAATGCAGTGACCAGCGTACATGCCCCTTACAATGTAGCGGGCGGGATGGTGACGTCGGGACGGTGCGTGACTAATGCACGCACCGCCCCCATGCGACGTCACAGCCAGTACAGCGTCCGCCACAGTGGGGAGTGTCGGGGCGCACAATGCGCCTCCTCCCCTCGCTAGTATCCACCCCTGAGCCGCGGCAAAGGTGTAAAAGAGCCACATGCGGCTCCGGAGCCGCGGGTTGCAGACCCCTGGACTAGACTGTAGTAGACTCCCGGGGCTCATGGGGGGAGTGGTTGACCCAAATTAGGCCCAGGGCTTCCTCGTTGTTGATCTACATGAAACTTGGGATCTCTTCTTTGGCCCGTGCTTGAAGGCGTTTAAAATAACATTGCTTTAATACTTTTAAAAAAACATTATCCCTGGCAGAGCTCTTTGGGGACATAAATTGCTCAGAGATCAGGGAGTAAAGAGATTCCCATTGATGTCAGCAAGGGTTCTGTATCAATAGATCATCATCTCTGGCCAAAAGGGATAAAAGGATGCTGCTGTGAGAAATCATTACATCTCTTTCACAACAGGCCTGTTAGGAGCAGCCCAGAGTTAAGATAATCAAGCCCTGGTTAACATTACGGTACTCCAACTTCATTCTACAAGAGCAGGCTCTGTCACAAGAGTCAGTTAGCCAAGATTTAGTTTTCAACAGGGCCATCTGACAAAAAGAGACCTACCCCATAAATTGCACCGGTGTACCTTAGTATGAAATGGTTCCAAATTAACTACTATTCCTTTCATGATATATGTGTTATTTTCCACTGTAAACAAAATGGGGATTCACCTACTGCAAACAACCCAGGCAGCAAAGATAATGGATGGATCTGTTTGGGCTGGCTTGTTCACTCAGGCCCTTCAGTAATGAATATAGCAGATGCTGCCAGCTGTTCATGGAATGACCTCCATCTCCTCCTCCTCCTCCTCCTCCTCCTCCTCCTCCTCCTCCTCCTCCTCCTTCTTCTTCTTCTTCTTCTTCTTCTTCTTCTTCTTCTAGGACCCTCATACCTACGGGACCGCCTCTCCTGGTATGCCCCACGGAGGACCTTAAGGTCCATAAATAGCAACACCCTAGAGGTCCCGGGCCCTAAGGAAGTTAGATTAGCCTCAACCAGAGCCAGGGCCTTTTCAACACTGGCTCCAGCCTGGTGGAACGCTCTGTCTCATGAGACCAGGGCCCTGCAGGATCTGATTTCTTTCCACAGGGCCTGTAAGACAGAGTTGTTCCGCCTGGCCTTTGGCTTAGAATCAGTTTGATTCCCTCCCCCTTTCTCTTTTCCTTTCTCCTCCTGTGAAGAGGCTGCATCTTAATGTTTTAATGTAGTATTTTAATCTTGTTTTTTAAATTGTATTTTAATCAACTTGTTTTTATTATTGGTTGTTAGCCGCCCTGAGCCTGGTCTTGGCTGGGGAGGGCGGGGTATAAATAAAATTTCTTCTTCTTCTTCTTCTTCTTCTTCTTCTTCTTCTTCTTCTTCTTCTTCTCCTCCTCCTCCTCCTCCTCCTCCTCCTCTTCCTCCTTTGTCGATCACTTGTAGCCAAGTAAGATTGTCTTCCACAAACACAGTTTTAACTATGAGTCCATAAGTGACCGTGGAGACTAATTCTGGATCCACACGTCCTTCCACAGTGGGGACATTGGCTTCCAGGCAGAACCAGTGTTGGAGACTGTATGCCTTTGAATGCCAATTGCTGGGAATGGCAGGTGGGGATCATGCACCCCCTCCAAGTGTCCCTATCTTCCAGGGATAGTCCCAGATTTACAGAAGCCATCCTGGTTTCTGATTTGATCCTGGAATGCCCCGCTTTCCCTTAGGACATCCCTATTTTCATCGGAGAAATGTTGGAGACAGGAGATCAGTAACAGTACAATTACTGCACTCTGAAGTGGTTCTGGCCAGCAACAGTTTTACAGCAAAGAGATAGCCCAGTCAGTAGAGCATGAGACTCTTAATCTCAGAGTATGCATTTGAGTCCCATATTAGATAAAAGATTCCTGCATATCAGGGGGTTGGACTAGATGCCCCTCATGGTCCCTTTCAGCTCTACAATTCTATGATTCTACCAACTCAGCTGCTGTTTGTATTAATATGGCCAAAACCTGGCTGCCTTGAAACTATGTAGAGCAATATAAAAGGTAAAGGTAAAGGTACCCCTGCCCATACGGGCCAGTCTTGACAGACTCTAGGGTTGTGCGCCCATCTCACTCAAAGAGGCCGGGGGTCAGCGCTGTCCGAAGACAGTTCCGGGTCACGTGGCCAGCGTGACATCGCTGCTCTGGCGAGCCAGAGCCGCACACGGAAACGCCGTTTACCTTCCCGCTAGTAAGCGGTCCCTATTTATCTACTTGCACCCGAGAGTGCTTTCGAACTGCTAGGTTGGCAGGCGCTGGGACCGACCAACGGGAGCGCACCCCGCCACGGGGATTCGAACCGCCGACCTTTTGATCAGCAAGCCCTAGGCACTGAGGCTTTTACCCACAGCGCCACCCGCGTCCCAATGTAGAGCAATATACATGCACTCAAAACATGAAAAACATGGATGCTGGCTTTCCCTGCATCATGGTTCAAGGACAGGAGGTGGAAGCTTCAAAGTCAGGGGAGGGGCCTAATATTCCCCTTTGAATTGGTAACAGATTGTGGATGCATTCGACACCGGAGCAAATGCAGCCCTGCAAAAGTTATGGCAATGCTACAACAGTCAGAAATTACCATCTGTCAGATCTCCGCTCCTGCAAATTAATTGGAGGGCAAATATCGCTCTGTGGCAAATTTTATGATACAGTGATGTGTGAGATGTTTGAGCTGTTTTCCTGAATCCTAATTTCAGTGGTGCCAAGCTCAGAAATGGTCCCTCACTACTTTTCTTCTACCCTAACAGAAAGGAAATGTGTTTCACAAAGAGCAGAGAGCTGAAAACCACATTTCAGATTAGAACCATTTCAGATTTCATCCCTGCCTGGAGATTCCAGGGGTTCAAACTATGATCATCTGTAGGCATCATAAGATGTTGTGCCACTCTATGGCCCTTACCCATATTTTTGCATGTCTCTTTCATCAATATGGATCTGACCAGTCTTCAATTTGGGGACATATTTCCCCTTTACGAAACCTACAGTTTGAGTGTGGATACTCTTGAGGTGACGGGGGGTGGGGCTGTGGTCTAAACCACTGAGCCTAGGGCTTGCCAGTTGGAAGGTCGGTGGTTCGAATCCCCACGGTGGGGTGAGCTCCCATTTCTCGGTCCCTGCTCCTGCCAACCTAGCAGTTCAAAAGCACGTCACAGTACAAGCAGATAAATAGGTACCGCTCTGGCGGGAAGGTAAACGGCGTTTCCGTGCACTGCTCTGGTTTCGCCAGAAGCGGCTTAGTTATGCTGGTCACATGACCCAGAAAAACTGTCTGCAGATAAACGTCGGCTCTCCCAGCCAGTAAAGTGAGATGAACGCCGCAACCCCAAGGTCGTTTGTGACTGGACTTAACTGTCAGGAGTCCTTCACCTTTACCTTTACTCTTGAGGTAGTCAGAGGTAAGGTTTGCAGCAGATGCTCTGTTGGTGTGCATCAGCTCTTCCAACTTAGCTGCTGAGCAACTTCTTTCACACTTAAATGCTTCTTCTGCATATCATGGTTTACTTCTATTCCCAAAGATAGCAGGAGGAAGAGTCGGCCATTGAAGTGCCCAGCCTAGCCATACAAAACAAGCAAATCAATTTGCATTTCTATGCAGGATCAAGGGCCCCGTCGAACACTGTGCATGCACAACTAGCGACTGAGGAAGAATCCATTTTAAATGAATTTATACATGGAATCTGGTGGTTCTGACTCAGCTGAGCATCACTTACCTGAGCATGGAGCACCTGCTTATATCTAAGTATCTCATGCATTTTATGTTTTTGAAATAGCAAAAGCAAAAAATAATAATGACAATTTCTATGCAAAATTATGCACAAAATACACATACTATACACATAAAACATATGTTTTATGTCTTTTAGTCATTTAGTCTTGTCCGACTCTTCGTGACCCCATAGACCAGAGCATGCCAGGCACTCCTGTCTTCCACTGCCTCCTGCAGCTTGGTCAAACTCATGCTGGTAGCTTCGAGAACACTGTCCAACCATCTCGTCCTCTGTCGTCCTCTTCTCCTTGTGCCCTCCATCTTTCCCAACATCAGGGTCTTTTCTAGGGAGTCTTCTCTTCTCATGAGGTGGCCAAAGTATTGGAGCTTCAGCTTCAGGACCTGTCCTTCCAGTGAGCACCCAGGGCTGATTTCCTTCAGAATGGATAGGTTTGATAGGTTTTTGCAGTCCATGGGACTCTCAAGAGTCTCCTCCAGCACCATAATTCAAAACAATTCTTCAGCGATCAGCCTTCTTTATGGTCCAGCTCTCACTTCCATACATCACTACTGGGGAAACCATAGCTTTAACTATACGGACCTTTGTCGGCAAGGTGATGTCTCTGCTTTTTAAGATGCTGTCTAGGTTTGTCATCGCTTTTCTCCCAAGAAGCAGTCGTCTTTTAATTTCATGACTGCTGTCACCATCTGCAGTGATCATAAAACGTATAAAAGAGCCAAATTCTATGCAGTACTATATTACAGTATAACATATATGCATTTTACACAGCTATATGTGCTATTATGTGAACTGTTTATGTGCTGATTACTTCATAATCATAATTGTTAGCCTTTTTGTGTTTTATTACTTGTTTTGTAAATCACTTTGGGACTTCCATTAGTTATGGAAAGTGATAAACAAATTTAATAAAGTAAATTATCATATATCATATCATATTATTATTGCTGGTTACTGTACTGCAGTGCTTATAATAACACACATAATATAAGAGAATCACTTGTATTTTTTAGCAGAACCAATTTTAAAAATGGCTCACTTCTCAAGATTGAAGAGTGAGATGGGAATTAGAAATTGATGTTTTCAGTAAATGCCACACCTATGAACTGTGGTCAAAGCTACATGG
The DNA here is from genome assembly GCF_965153285.1 of Podarcis tiliguerta. Lineage (NCBI taxonomy): Eukaryota > Metazoa > Chordata > Lepidosauria > Squamata > Lacertidae > Podarcis > Podarcis tiliguerta. The sequence goes on from NC_139539.1 coordinate 12,453,739, forward strand.
ATATAACTTGCCATATCACACACATCTCAGGTATCAAAGGCCAGGATAAAGAGTCTTCATTATTTGCCTAAAGCTGTATAGTGAATTTGCCAGATGTATCTCAGTTGGGAAGGAATTCCATAATTTAGGGGCTGCTACAGAGAAGGCCCTCACTCTGGCTGCCACCCCCAAACTTCTGAGGGTGAAGGAAGTACCAAGAGGCGCCCCTGTTGTACCGACAAAAGAAGAATGGCAGACAAAATAAATGGACTATGCAGAATTGGATAAAATGACAGGAAGGATTCGAAACCTGAGGGACCAGAGATTTACAGAAGATTGGAAGAAATATACGAATTATTTGAAGAGCAACTGTAATCAACAAATTACGCTAGTAGGACTACAAGAAATTCTGTAAGGAGAAATATATTAAATATTGCAAAGAAGAGAAAGAAGAGTTATTAGTTATGATATTTAAATGTAATAGTGAAAGTAAGAAATGTAAATTAAGTGAAAAGATTGGAAAAAATTCTCATGTGATTGACGGAAGTAAAAAAATTGTGTAAGATATAAAAATATGTTTAATAATTGTTGAAAATGATATGTTAAAAAACTAATTATATAGAGGGGGGGCTGTTGATCTTAATACATGGAAGAGTCTTCAGGGAAGAACTTGTGAGGGCTTTGAACATCAGTGAGAGCACATTGACATCTACTCTACATTATTAACATTTTAAGAAGAACAAAAGGGAAATGTCAGAACAACCTTCCTGCATTTGTTTTGAAATAGGTGAGTTCAGACTAGGTTAACCGCGGAGGGTGGTATTCAAGTAAAGTCGTACCTTGGTTCTCGAACAGAATCTGTTCTGGAAGTCCGCTCAACTTCAAAAAATGTTCAAAAGCCAAGGCACGGCTTCCGATTGGCTCCAGGAGGTTCCTGCACTCAATCGGAAGCCGCAGAAGCTGCACTGGATGTTCGGCTTCCAAAAAACGTTCGCAAACCAGAACATTCACTTCTGGGTTTGTGGTATTCAGGAGCCAAAACTTTTGAGTCACAAGGCGTTTGAGAACCAAGGCACGACTGTAAGTTGTACTCAAGTTCAGACCCAATGAAATTAATGGACCCAACTTATTCATGTTTATTCCATTCAGTGGCTCTACTCTGAGTAAAACCTCATTGAATACCACCCAGGCTCCATTTCTGTGCATCCAAAGAACACCCTGTCCACTCCATTGAGAAACCTGTGTGGGCCAAAACAAATCCATTTGGAATTGTTTCAGATTCCAGAGGGGTACACTTCTTATGCAGAATGGTTCTGGGAGGAGAAGATTCCAGAAACTTCAGTATCTGAAAATAAGATCCAATTCCATCCCACCCACATTTCCAATTTGTGTATGTTTGCTTCCAAACCTTCACTCGTCATCATGAAAATATGCTCTTGAATGATGCCATCACTGAGAAGTCCAAAGTGGTGTGTGTGTGCGCGCGCGCGTATACATATATCCAAATGAAAAATGGAGGCAACTTTTCTTTTTCACCGTTTCCCCCTTATCAGAAATTCACTGAGGCTTATCTCGCCGAATATATTCCGTGATCTCAGCTATTCATTAAAAGTAATAGAACAGAGAAATAACTTTGCTACAAAGCCGCTCCAACATCTTTTGTTTAGATTCTTCAATAAATCATATTGTCAGGGGTTACTTTATTTTACTATTGTGTCACTGTAAAAGGAATGAACTGTATTTTGGAGAGGGGGGGGGGACATTCACACTTAAGCTGTGCTCTGCTACGTTTAATACCACGACAATTCAAGCTGTAATTTACTCCTCGGAACAGGTCATTAAGTGTGCAGAGCGGTTTCACATTTCCTCTTTGATCCATTGCCTTTTATAAAATACAGAAACATTCTAAATAGTCCCCAAGGGCTGAAATTTCATTGGTGAGGGGAGAGCAGGGTATGGTGTTTAACTATGAGTCATAATACATAAATTGCCCATCCATCTAGAAAGCTCCCACATCACTCATTGCATCTTGTTTACATTAGTCTGGCCATATGGTGGACTAATCATTGGCCACAGCGGACTGATTGAGAAATAATAAGGTTAATCATATTATCATAGGTAAGAGAGGAGATAGCTATGGCCCAGGAGCAGCAAGGATTACCGTCAGGGTTGCTGTAAGATTATACGATCACTTTGTAGCAGCCCATAAGGGATTGTCATAGACAGTTACCTCATTCTGGTACAATTTGGTGTGTTAAAGCCGTATGTCAGAACTGGTTGGATGGAAAGAGATGAGTGGCTGCATATTGTTAAAAGAGAATTATATGAAAATGATGTATCGACGGTACATTCGCCGGTAAAAATGGCAAAAAATGTATAGAACAGGCGCTAACAAATGTTGGAAGTGTAAAGAGAAGGAAGGCACATTTTATCACATGTGGTGGAATTGTAACATAATTAAAAATTCCAGGGAAATGATTTATAATGAAATGAAAAGACCAGAAGCCTTTCTGCTAGGCATAATAGATCAAGACTTGCCAAAAAGATCAGAATAAACTATTTATGTATGTCACAACAGCGGCTAGGAAACTGTGGTTGCTGTTGTTTAGTTGTGTAGTCGTGTCTGACTCTTCGTGACTCCATAGACCAGAGCACGCCAGGCACTCCTGTCTTCCACTGCCTCCACAGTTTGGTCAAACTCATGCTGGTAGCTTCGAGAACACTATCCAACCATCTCGTCCTCTGTCATCACCTTCTCCTTGTGCCCTCCATCTTTCCCAACATCAGGGTCTTTTCCAGGGAGTCTTCTCTTCTCATGAGGTGGCCAAAGTATTGGAGCCTCAGCTTCACGACCTGTCCTTCCAGTGAGCACTCAGGGCTGATTTCCTTCAGAATGGATAGATTTGATAGGTTCTTGCAGTCCATGGGACTCCCAAGAGTCTCCTCCAGCACCATAATTCAAAAGCACCAATTCTTCAGTGATCAGCCTTCTTTATGGTCCAGCTCTCACTTCCATACATCAGTACTGGGAAAACCATAGCTTTAACTATATGGACCTTTGTTGGCAAGGTGATGTCTCTGCTTTTTAAGCTGCTGTCTAGGTTTGTCATTGCTTTTCTCCCAAGAAGCAGGCGTCTTTTAATTTCGTGACTGCTGTCACCATCTGCATGGAGCCCAAGAAAGTAAAATCTCTCACTGCTTCCATTTCTTCCTAGCCCAAAAATGGAAAGACGACAAGATACCAACTAAAGAAGAATGGCAAGAAAAACTGATGGACTATGCGGAAATGGCCAAGTTAACGGGGGAACTTAGAGATAAAGACAATAGAGACTTCAAAAAAGACTGGGAACTATTCATGTTGTATTTACAGAAACATTGTAAAGAAGTGAACTCACTAGCAGGGTTTGAGTAAACACTTACAACGAACAAAACGAACATAGAGATTAAGATGTAAAATTTGGAAAATATTAAAGTGTAACAGGCAATTTGAAAAATAATTATGGTATAAAAAGAATAAGAATGCAATAATGTTTAAATTAAAGAATGCAATATTAAGATATAATAAAACAGGCAGGAGAAGTTAATATATAAAGAACCAGAAGAGGAAGTTGAGGGAAATTGGGGGGGGGGGGAGAGAGAATAGGCAAATTGTATTTTTTTTCTTTTTCATTGAAGATAATGTTATTGTAAGGAATATAAAATTGTAAAACTTACTAAAAATTATTTTTTTTAAAAAAAGCTGAATGCGACAGCAAGTCAAAAAAGAAAAGAAAGAAGGAATGAGATGAGTGGCTCATCAAACTCTTCAGAACATTATAGTGTCAGACATTATGCGGGAAGAACTGGGTTCAAATATCCATTGAGTCTTGAAGCTTATGGGGTGACTGTCAAGTTAGCTCCTCTCTGTATTATGGACTGAGGCTGGGCTCTGCTAGTTTGACAAAATGCTAAGAGAGCGAGATGGTGGAACATTGAGAACGGACATGCACACAAAGATGTTTATTATCTTGAACGCCTAATTTAAATGGCGTGAGAATGAAAAGTACTTTCCAATTTTCTCTTTCTGGTGGGTGTCAGCTGCCTGGGGCCTTAATTCATCCTTAGCATTAACTACCAGACCTGAAAAGGCATCAGGCAGTAATTGTGCTCCAGAGGCATTAAAGAGGCAGTGTCAAGGGTTATTTAAAATAAAATTTAAAATAACTGCATGAAGATTAGACTGAACGGTGAAGAGACAATGACCCTATTCAGGTGTTCAGTTCTTCCGTCTAATTATGATTGTGTGAGGGAATGTTAAAGAATTGTGTGAGAGAACCTCCTTCCTTGGAGGTTTTTCAGCAGAGGTTGGGTGACCATCTGTCATAGATGCTTTTGTTGAGATTCTGGCATTGCAGGGGTTGGACTAGATGACCCGGGGTCCCTTCCAACTATAGGATTCTATAATTCTATGAATGCAGGAACATTCTGGCTGCTCCTACTGGCTCCACTACATCCTTAGGCCCAACCCAGTGGTCCTGTTTGCATTGGAAGTCAAAGATCTGCACAGAAGAGCTTTGCTGGACTCATGTAGACTCCCAGAACTTATCCCCTTTTCAGCCTCCTTCCCAGTTCAGTGGCTTCTAGCCATGATGCCTATTCTCTGCCTCCACAGTCAGAGGCAGTTAACTTCTGAAAGCCATTTGCTGGAAGCCACAGAAGGCGAGAGTGGTCTTGTACTCATGTACTGCTTGTGGGAACAGGGGGCTGGATTAGATGGTGTTGAAGGGTAGCGAAATCACAGCTTAGATTAGATGGTGTCGAAGGGTAGCGAAATCACAGCTAAGAAGCTCAAATCATATGTATGACTGACACTCTTCTTTGGAAATTAAACCAATGTCCAGACTTTAACATTCCAAAACTTTCCTTGCAGAAACTTATAGATGAGTTAAAACGTAATATTTACTGTCACATGCTTCTCCAAGCATGGGCTTATAGTCTCTTCTTCTAACTTCCAAACAACTGTATTTTTCTCTCTTTCCAGAGCTCAGCCTTCTGTATCTCAGTTCCACTTTTACCTTCTGCATCTTTGCTCTGTTCCTTTCAAGCAGAGAAGCAGCACTCAATTCAACTTAGCAGTGTTCACAGTGGATTCTAAAAACGCAGTCATCTTGCCTCACATAAAATGGAGACTCTCCTTCACTTCCCATGTGACCAACATTAGCCAATCACATTAGAACTACTAGAGCACTCTTTAGAATTCAGTTACCAACCAATCAATTTTAAACTCATAATAATGCACACAAGCACTTACAATTTCAGTGAATTAGATTACTATACTTAACAGATGGGCCATTGGCTTGGTCCATCAGGGCTCTTCTTATGTTCTGATCTCCTCCACTATGCTGCAGAATTTTGATCCTCTCCTTTGGAAGGTGTCGCCTTCTAATCCCAGTTCCAATTCAGTTCCCTCACTGGTTTATCGCAAGGGGCGGGGGAAGCTCTTTAAGATAAAGGACAGCATTTATTCGGGGATAAACTTCCAGAGGTGTGTGCATGTCAGCAGTGGGTGGGGCCAGAGGCAACAGCTGCAACTCATTCCACTACATTCTAGACACACAAAAATCAGGTGTTCAAGAATGCAATGGTGAAGCAATAAAACTCTGCATATGCCAAGAGGCACTCTTATCTGAAAACAGATATAATTTCTGAGTAAACCCAAACTCTCTCTCTCTCTCTCTCTATATATATATATATAAATTAACTAAGCTTCTCCCTTTACTTTAATAGAATGGGGCAGGCACCCATGTAACTCCTGAGTTTAGAGAAGCATCACAAAGCCTCTTCTTCCCTCGTCTCTCCCACCCTCCGCATAAAAAGCTCGCTCTCCGAAAGAAGAATGTTAGCATATGATTTGAGAAAGCCAATAACTGACTGAACCAAGTTCAGCATAATGTGATCATTTATACTTTTGGCTCGTTCGCCGGGATTGAAGTTATTTTACTCCCACAGGGGCAACACTCTATTTTAAGTGCCCATTAACTAATCCTAAACAGCGGCGGGGAAAACCAGAGGAAGCGTATGTGTCAGCCCCATGAATACCAAGCAAAATCATGACGCTTGCTGCTGAATACCAAATGAATGCCATTCTGAAAGGGACACTTGACATGATGGGGAGGGGAGAGGGGAGAGTCGCTGAAATAAGTAGCTATTCACAAAGTACCAGTATTCCCTGGCAGAAAGCCTTTGATGTTGCGCCACTGTATTTAAGAGCTAGGTCGGCATTTTCACCCCGGTTCCTATTACCCCTCCTTCTCCAGCACCTTGTATAACTGGGGTTTTTTTTGGGGGGGAGGGGTATTCTTTTTTTAAAAAACACACCACTGGTACATAATTGGGAGAAGTGTATTCACAGGCTGGCAGAAATTCATAGCGCTGATGGGAAATGTTCTATAACAGGCTATTTTTGAGCAAACTGGCTAGCAATGTCTGGAAGCATTTGTGATTAACTTTCTATATAGTAAAGGGGAAAGTCGAGATGCTGCAGGGGCCTCCATTCCTACCTGAATGGTCAAGGCCAGAAAGTAACATTGAAGGAGGGCTCTCAGACCCCCTGGTCCTTCTGCAGGGCACCATTTTGTGCCCAAATTTATTTAACATCCGTGTGAAGCTGCTGGGAGAGATCATTCGGAGTTCTGGGGCACAGTACCATTCATACGCTGTTGGCATGCAGGTCTATTTCTCCAAAACGTGTGAATCAAGAGGAGCTGTGTAAGAATTGGACCATTGCCTTAGTACTGTGGTGGACTGGATGAGGGTCAGTCTAGAAGAAGAAGAAGAAGAAGAGTTTGGATTTGATATCCCGCCTTTCACTCCCTTTAAGGAGTCTCAAAGCGGCTAACATTCTCCTTTCCCTTCCTCCCCCACAACAAACACTCTGTGAGGTGAGTGGGGCTGAGAGACTTCAAGGAAGTGTGACTGGCCCAAGGTCACCCAGCAGCTGCATGTGGAGGAGCGGAGACGCGAACCCGGTTACCCAGATTACAAGACTACCGCTCTCAATCACTACACCACACTGGCTTAAGTCTAATCTTAAGTACAGTTCTCCACATTGCAACATTTTTTTAAAAAGGACATGCTTATGAAAATTCGATGTAGGAGTGCAAATATCCAGAGATGTAGTGATCAGGTGGGATTGCTATGAGGAATTATAACAAATATAGAGTAAGCCATCTGTGTCAGCAATGAAAGCATTGCGTTGACTGGGTTTAAACTATTTTGATATGGTTCTTCATCAATCTACACCTCTGCATCTCTGGCCATTTCCTCTACTGTCCATCTCTCTTGCCTGAAAAGTCACGTACACAGCCCAGTTGCATAGACAGGCAGGATCCTGGGCCATAAAGATAGTGGGCAAGTTTCGTCGATGTAGCTTTCTTATATATTTATCTTAGGATGTTAATCGGGTGGCGAACCTATTTGGGCTCGTCCGAGAAAACTGATGGATCCTGATAGATTCCGACAAGCCTTGCGGAACCCTGCTCCTCCTGGCGACTCATTAGATGACCTTGTTGAGGACTGGAATAACCGGCTCTTGGCAGCCATTGATGAGATCGCGCCTAAGCGCCCTCTGCGACCCCGTCGAAACCGGGCACCTTGGTTTACTGAGGAGCTCCGGAAAATGAAGCGGGATCTCAGACGGCTAGAGCGAGTATGGCGACGGACTCGTGACGGAGCCTCAAGAACATCTTATAGGACGCTTATGAAAGCCTATGAGATGGCTATGAAAGCTGCTAAAAAATCTTACTTTGCAGCTTCCATTGCATCCGCTAGCTCTCGCCCGGCACAACTTTTTAGAATAATTAGGTCATTAACGTCCTTTGGAGGACAACCAAATCTAAGCACAAATTCGACCCACAGCTGTGAGGCATTTGCGAGCTTTTTTGCGGAGAAAGTCCTGTTGCTCCGCTGTGACCTCCCTGCCAATTTAGATACAGTGACTGAACTGGAGGCCCCTCGACTGACTTCGGGTCCAGTGTTGGACCATTTCGATCGGATACTCCCTACTGATGTGGATAGATTCCTCCAAGTTAGTAGGCCCACCACCTGCCTCCTTGATCCGTGCCCGTCTTGGCTGATTAGGGAGTGTCCAGATGTTGTGCGGACCCCCCTGGCTGAAATTATCAATTTGTCCCTTGACACGGGGACATTCCCAGGGGAACTGAAGGAAGCAGTGGTGTGTCCGCTCTTAAAGAAAACTTCTTTAGATCCCTTAGACCTATCCAATTACCGCCCAGTTTCAAATCTTCCATACCTGGGTAAGGTAATTGAGAGAGCAGTTGCTGAACAGCTTGGTAGGTTTCTGGAGGAAACATCGGCATTAGATCCATTTCAGTCCGGTTTCCGTCCTGGTTTTGGGACGGAGACGGCTCTGGTTGCCCTAACAGATGATCTCCGTAGACAACTAGATCGAGGCGGGTCAGGACTGCTGATCCTTTTAGATTTGTCAGCAGCCTTTGACATGGTCGATCATGATCTTCTGGACCACCGCCTCGCAGACGTGGGGATACAGGGCATAGCCCGTAACTGGTTGTGCTCTTTTATCTCTGGTCGGGGACAGAGGGTGACACTAGGGAGGGAAATGTCGTCGCGCCACTCCTTGGTGTGTGGAGTGCCACAGGGCGCAATTCTCTCCCCGATGCTTTTTAACATCTTTATGCGCCCCCTTGCCCAGATTATCCGGAGCTTTGGGCTGGGCTGTCACCAATATGCTGATGACACTCAGCTCTATCTGTTGATGGATGGCCACACCGACTCGGCCCCGAACACACTGACCAGATGTTTGGAAGCTGTGGCTGGATGGTTTCGTGGGAGCCGATTGAAACTAAATCCTTCGAAGACAGAGGTCCTATGGCTAGGTCGGGATGGCATGGGGATGAGGGACCAACTCCCTTCTCTTGCGGGGGCCCAGTTAGTGCCATTGCCTTCCGTTAAGAGTTTGGGTGTAATCCTTGACGCCTCCCTTTCCATGGAGGCGCAAGTTACAGCAACAGCCAAGGCGACATTTTTCCACCTTCGCCGCATCAAGCAGTTGGTCCCTTACCTTTCCCGCCCCGACCTGGCCACAGTGATCCATGCGACGGTCATCTCCAGGCTTGACTACTGTAATTCGCTCTACGCAGGGCTGCCCTTGAAGCTGTCCCAGAAACTCCAGCGGGTACAGAATGCTGCAGCGAGGCTCCTCACGGGGTCTCTGCCATGGGAGCATATTCACCCAGTGCTTTTCAAGCTGCACTGGCTCCCGGTGGAGTACAGGGTCAGATTTAAGGTGCTGCTTTTGACCTTTAAAGCCCTTCACGGCCTAGGACCCTCATACCTACGGGACCGCCTCTCCTGGTATGCCCCACGGAGAGCCTCAAGGTCCATAAATAACAACACCCTAGTGGTCCCAGGCCCTAAGGAAGTTAGATTGGCTTCAACCAGAGCCAGGGCCTTTTCAGCTCTGGCTCCGGCCTGGTGGAACGCTCTGCCTCATGAGACCAGGGCCCTGCAGGATCTGATTTCTTTCCGCAGGGCCTGTAAGACAGAGTTGTTCCGCCTGGCCTTTGGCTTGGAGCCAATTTGATTCCCTCCCTCCCTCTCTTTCTTTTTTCTTTTCCTTCTCCTCCTGCGATGAGGCTACATTTTAATATTTTAATGTTACATTATTTTCATGTTGTATTTTACTTTTGTTTTTAAGTTGTAATCATTCATCTTGTTTTTATAATTGCTTGTAAGCCGCTCTGAGCCCGGCCTTGGCTGGGGAGGGCGGGGTATAAATAAAAATTATTATTATTATTATTATTATTATTATTATTATTATTATTATTAGGGCCAGGAAACAGGTTTCACATTAAGGTCACTGTCCTCCTGGCCATCCTTCTTATAATGTGTACTGATTGTTTATGACCTCCAGGGTTGCTGTATTCGCTCCTTTGTAGTTTTAATTCATTTACCCAAAAGTATGTTGTGGGACGCGGGTGGCGCTGTGGGTAAAAGCCTCAGGCCTAGGGCTTGCCGATCGAAAGGTCGGCGGTTCGAATCCCCGCGGCGGGGTACGCTCCTGTTGTTCGGTCCTAGCGCCTGCCAACCTAGCAGTTCGAAAGCACTCCCGAGTGCAAGTAGATAAATAGAGACCGCTTACTAGCGGGAAGGTAAACGGCGTTTCCGTGTGCGGCTCTGGCTCGCCAGAGCAGCTTCGTCACACTGGCCACATGACCCAGAAGTGTCTCCGGACAGTGCTGGCCCCCGGCCTCTTGAGTGAGATGGGCGCACAACCCTAGAGTCTGTCAAGACTGGCCCGTACGGGCAGGGGTACCTTTACCTTTACCTTTTATGTATGCCTAACTAGTGTTTATAGTTTAACTTTGTCCCCCCTTGAGGTTTATTTAAATGCTCAGAAGAAATCTGATTGGTTCTTACAAACACTCTGTAAAAAGTTCTTTTGTGAATAAAACAGCCTGGGCCGGGGGCTGCACATGGACAAGCACAGAGAGACGATTATACGCACTGCCTCCGAGAGCCTTGCTGGTCAAAGCCTTGTGTCTCATTTTAATCAGGGTCCAGTCCTTTCCTTTGGCCTCAGAACGCAACATTCATAAGCATTTTAATGTGAATTTTTCATACGACAGACATTTTTGCCCAATGCACGCAGATATTCCTAATATACATGATTTTGCAAAGCCATCTTCTTTAATTCGGTGTGTTATTCTATATTTTGTATGTTATCTTCACTAATATATATATACATTAATCTATTGTATGCATTTTGTACACATTACTTGGACAGAGAAATACATTGCCAAATCTGGATTTCAAAAGGATGACTGGTTCAGTATTGTTGCAGAAACTGTGAACTGGGTAAATTCATTTCTAAATATAAATTGAATCAAATTTATTCCCTATCGCATACCATGGCCAATCTTGATAGCCTCGGATTAGGGGAAATCAGGCATACTGATCAGAGGAAGCAGCTTTCTCTCATTGAAAGGGGGGGGGGATATCACTGATCATAATGTACTAGAACACTGATAAACACAGGAGGGGAGTAATTAGAATTATGGCAGCATTAGAGCAGAAGCTTAAATGAGATTCACTAAGACTTTAACATTTAAAAGCAAAATAACCAAGAGCCTCAGTGATCTCTGAGGTATTAAGAATGTTTTGCTCTTTTTAATTATTTCAAGAGATCATTGGGCTCTGAACCCATTTACGCAGCTCTCTGCTTTAAATGCTTGGTATCTAATAATAATCCCCATGTTCACATGACATCACTGAAGATGTCCTCTGAGTCCTGGAGAACAACTTGCTGAAGCTCAGTATGCCTTCCTTCAATATCCCTTCAATTCATCTAGAGAAATGTACAGTGGTACCTGTTAGGATATTTCCGTTTTGTCTCCCTGACAGTATCCCAACAGTACCTTGGTTTACGAACTTAGTCCATTCTGGAAGTCCGTTCTTAAACCAAAGCATCCTTAAACCAAGGCGTGCTTTCCCATAGCAGCGGGAGACTCAATTTACAAATGGAACACACTCAACAGGAAGCGGAACATGTTCTGCTTCCAAGGCAACGTTCACAAACCAAAACACCTACTTCCAGGTTTGCAGCGTTCTTAATGCAAGTTGTTCATAAACTAAGCGGTTCTTAAACCAAGGTACCAGTGTACTAGAAACCTGTTTAGCCACATTTCTCTAGTAACAGAGAGGCAGGCTAAAAGACTGCATTAAATCCATCAAGTATTGGCTAATTGAAAATAATTAAAAATTTCTTGATTTCTTTTCTTGATTACTACTACTACTACCACCCCACCCATTAGACTGGGTTGCCCCAGCCACTCTGGGCAGTTTCCAACATATATAAAAACATAATAAAACATTAAAGCTTAAAGAAACTTCCCTATACAGGGCTGCCTTCAGATGTCTTCTTAAGGTTATATAGTTACTTACAGTGGTACCTCAGGTTACATACGCTTCAGGTTACATACGCTTCAGGATACACACTCCACTAAGCCAGAAATAGTGCTTCAGATTAAGAACTTTGCTTCAGGATAAGAACAGAAATCGGGCTCCAGCAGCGCAGCAGCAGCAGGAGGCCCCATTAGCTAAAGTGGTGCTTCAGGTTAAGAACAGTTTCAGGTTAAGAACGGACCTCCGGAACGAATTAAGTACTTAACCCGAGGTACCACTGTATCTCCTTTGCTGGGTCATTACATCACTCCATACCCTCCAACGTTCTCTGATGAAAATAGGGATGTTCTAAGGAAAAGTGGGGCATTCCGGGATCAAATCAGAAACTGGGATGGCTTCTGTAAATCCGTGACTTTTCCTGGAAAATAGGGACACTTGGAGAGTCTTCCAAGAGACATGGACGGCAAGGGAGCGGCTTCAGCCACACCTGTGCCATGTTTGTCTCCCCGCCTGAGAATGTGCAAAAGTACACCTACAAAGCAAGCACAAGCTGGCTGCCTTACTGGAAGTGAAGTACAACAACTTGAGGCCTGCCTTTCTACACTTTGAGCTACTGGGCAAGATGAAACCTGATTGCCGCTTGTTCCGATTCAGAACTTAAACCATGGGTTTTCCTGGGGGAAAGCAGTGATGCAAACAGAGGTGTGAATAAGCTTTTACTTGTGCAGGGGGAAAAAATAATAAACAGTATGAAGCATGATTCACAGGCAAAGCCATTCACTCCAAGATCCTACAGCATAGTGAAAAAGCCCTGGTCCTGTTTACATAAGATCCCTGGCGAGTAGGACTGGGAGTGGGGCAGCCCCTGGCAAAAACCATGAAGAGCTGCTTTTGAGTAGACACTACAATGGTACCCCAGGTTAAGTACTCAATTCGTTCCGGAGGTCCGTTCTTAACCTGAAACTGTTCTTAACCTGAAGCACCACTTTAGCTAATGGGGCCTCCTGCTGCCGCCGCGCCGCCGGAGCATGATTTCTGTTCTCATCCTGAAGCAAAGTTCTTAACCCGAAGTACTATTTCTGGGTTGGGGACGCGGGTGGCGCTGTGGGTAAAAGCCTCAGCGCCCAGGGCTTGCCGATCAAAAGGTCGGCGGTTCGAATCCCCACGGCAGGGTGCGCTCCCGTTGCTCAGTCCCAGCGCCTGCCAACCTAGCAGTTCGAAAGCACCCCCGGGGGCAAGTAGATAAATAGGGACCGCTTACTAGCGGGAAGGTAAACGGCGTTCCGTGTGCGGCTCTGGCTCGCCAGAGCAGCGATGTCACGCTGGCCACGTGACCCGGAAGTGTCTCCGGACAGCGCTGGCCCCCGGCCTCTTGAGTGAGATGGGCACACAACCCTAGAGTCTGTCAAGACTGACCTGTACAGGCAGGGGTACCTTTACCTTTACCTTACTATTTCTGGGTTAGCGGAGTCTGTAACCTGAAGTGTATGTAACCTGAAGTGTATGTAACCCGAGGTACCACTGTACTGAACTACATGGGCTATTGATCCGACTCAGCAGAATGCAATTTCTTATGCTCAAATCCCACCAATGTTTGCCGCACAATCCTATACGTGTCTATTCAAAACTACGTTGTATAGAATTGCAGCCTTAGTAATTTCTGTGTGTTTTGTTTTGTTTTAAAATGCTGCAGCCTACCCGGAGGTACAGTGTTAGGGCAAACTAGATATTATCTATCCTCTTTTCTTTAACGAAAGGTTATTTCAAACACATTTTGATTGCCTTGTAGCGCAGGGCAGGGGGGGCATCACCCTGCACTAAACAGCCAAGTCAACAAGCATAGCATTTGTGCTTTATTCCTTTATTGCCATCTTCGGTGCCCAGTCCCTAACACTCACTTTGTTGTTGTTGTTCTTTAAGATCTACTTAATCCCATTTTCTGAAGTCTTGCTTGTACTATGCATTTTCTTTCCCAAGAATCCATTATCAGCTCCTCCCAGCTGGATGAGAAGAGGTGGCTCAGTAACTGTTTTGTCAGTTTCTCTATCTCGGTGCATTAAATCACCCGATGGTCTAAAGTGGCAAGTGAAGCTTCCACGCTGACAAATCAAGTGGGCCCTTCACCCTCCCTTTCAGGAACTGTATCTCCTGCCATAGCCACATGTACATAGCCAGGGTTTCTCTCTTCCCTTCCAGCTCAGCAAAGGGACTAAACCGCACCTTGGCAATCCCGCTATAGCATTTTTATTGCTTCGAAGAGATATTTCCGCATGCTGAAATGACCGTGTTTGGAACAACCATCGCTAAAAGCCTTTAAAAAGAAGAAGGGGGAAAAAATCTCATCAATGCTATAACCAGACAATCAATGAATTTCGCCGTGGGTGTTTTCTGCAAGCCCCTCAGTGCATAGCATCGCTTTTCCTCTTTTCTGTGTGTGTCGTGTGCAGTGCCTATGCTGTAGTTCAGTTATTCAGCTGCTGTCAGGCTAATTGTTTCATTCAGCAAGGAAGCACATTCAGTGCCTTCCCTTGGTTTTTAATTAAGGCGCAACAGATATAGTCTAAAGAGCTGTAATCAAGGGGAAAGCAGGCAATGGCTGAAGAGCAAACTGGCTGATATTCCCAAAACTCAATTCCAATGCACTCCTTTCTACTTTTGCATTGTGGAAAACCAGGCTTGGTAATCCCTGGACAGATCTGGATGGAAAACACTAGGCAGTGTCTAGTGTTCATGTTCTGCTTATGCAAAGGACACATACTAGTGGAATGGAACTTTTCCTTCTTCCCCCTTGTAGCCCCACCCATGCACCCTCAAAATTAGCTCCAGAGTATTGGGGTACCATCTGCAGAAGATTTGGGGAATGCATGGAGGGATCAGAGGAAATTGAAGTGCCACTGTACCAATGGAACTCCATAGGCACTGCTTTGAATAAACCACACTAATCATTACTAAAATCAATTGTATTAGTATTAAATAAAAAAAGATGGACCTTAACATCTCCCACTACAAACAGGGCAATATTTTTTGTACCTGATTTTCCACAGGGATGAAACCAGATATGTAGAATTTACAGAAACAATGTCCAACTAAAAGCTATGTAAGATTGTTTAATATATCTTCTGCATTGCTTGCCAGTGGGTTAAAGCCTCAGTGTGGTGTAGTGGTTAAGAGCGGTAGTCTCGTAATCTGGGGAACCGGGTTCGTGTCTCCGCTCCTCCACATGCAGCTGCTGGGTGACCTTGGGCCAGTCACAGTCTCTCAGCCCCACTCACCTCACAGAGTGTTTGTTGTGGGGGAGGAAGGGAAAGGAGAATGTTAGCCGCTTTGAGACTCCTTAAAAAAGGGAGTGAAAGGCGGGATATCAAATCCAAACTCTTCTTCTTCTTCTTCTTCAGTGCCTAGGGCTTGCCGATCGAAAGGTCAGCGGTTCGAATCCCCGCGGCGGGGTGCGCTCCCGCTGTTCGGTCCCAGCGCCTGCCAACCTAGCAGTTCGAAAGCACCCCCGGGTGCAAGTAGATAAATAGGGACCGCTTACTAGCGGGAAGGTAAAACGGCGTTTCCGTGTGCGGCTCTGGCTCACGAGAGCAGCGATGTCACGCTGGCCACGTGACCCGGAAGTGTCTCCGGACAGCGCTGGCCCTTGGCCTCTTTGAGTGAGATGGGCACACAGCCCTAGAGTCTGTCAAGACTGGCCCGTACGGGCAGGGGTACCTTTACCTTTACCTTACCTTGGATCCCACCCTTCAGTATAGAGCAGAAAAATGTCCCTTCACACTGTTTAGCTTCTACATGGCATCTAGCAATTTCTTATCCAAGCAGTGACCAGCTCTACACTAAGGACATTTAGGAATTCAGTGAATTGCTGTATGTTGGGTTGAAATAAACGACAGACAAGTGACAAGCGTCATATGGGAGGCATCTCTCGAGCATGTCTCAGAGAGTCCCTTTTATTGAATATTACAGCATTGCCACATATGTGCTTGTTGCTGATTGGTTAACACAAATCATATACAAGGGTAGCATATAGGCATTAATCATCAACAGATTAAAGGTTGGGAAAGGGAACACAGAATTGGACAGGTATGAAAACCTCCTTGTTAAACTATTACTAGTGATTGATATAGCAAAACTTAAAAGGACATAACAATCGCATTCATAGATGCGGTCAACCATGCATTAAGAACAGGTCAGGGTACGATGTTTCATGAACTCAATGTTCTAGGGTGGGTGAGGACGGAATGCTTCAGCTCAGAGCGGTTTGCCAGACTCATGTACAGAAGCAAAACCTCCCATCAGCTGTATGTACTGTAGAGATGGATACCAACATAGAATTGCAGAGTTGGAAGGGAACTCAAGGGCCATCTAGCCCAACTGCCTTGCAAGGCAGGAGTCACAGCTAAACAGTCCCTGACAGATGGCCATTCACCCAGTGGCGTAGCTTGGGTTGCCAGCATCTGGGGTCATGCGGGGGGTGTGAGGGAGGGGGGAAATGGACATAGTACACTTGTGCATCTAACTGCTTAACGGTGTCTGTGTCCCCCAGGAGATTGCAGCCACAGAAATAAGAAAATAAGTTGTTCCATTATCTGGAGAGATCACTTCCTGTTTCACATGGAGAAGCAATTTTCAACAGAGCCCATTGACAGAAGTGCACAGCTGTACTGAGGCAGCACCAGGTGTTGAAATTTTGTGTCTCTAACTTGTTAGGATTCTTGCTCTGTGCTTGCAGTCATGGGATTGTTTTCTATCACATGACGGTGTATGTTTTCATTCCACATAGTGGGAAGTGACGGAGACAGGATGTTTTGGTATCACTGTGTTTCCGTGATGTGGGGCTATTGTCCTTTGTTCTTTCTCTTTGCTGTCTGATGAGAAAGAGGAAGGAGCTGAGTCAGAATGCTCCGAGGGTATTATATGTAAATAAAGTAATTTAGTAAAAATGCTGCACTGCTGAGTCTGTTACGTGAACTGCTAACACTCTGCAGATCCTTAAGCATGCTGATGCCTCTTGGTATCAGTCGCTGTGGGCTGGAGAAAGCTTTTGAAGCTCCTGAACGAACAATCAGGAGGAAGAGAACATGCCAGTCGGGCATGTGTCTCTATCGGAGTCCTACTTGCATGTAGGATGATCCTGACATAACTGTCCCTGGGGCTTCCCCTCATGCTAGGACTGCATCCACCCTCCACTGAAGGAGAGTCTACCACCTCTCCAAGGATGCCTTGGATGGCTTTAAAAGATGATTGGGCAAATTCAAGGAGGATAAGCCTACCCATGGCTACTAGTCATGATGGCTGTTGCTCTACTTCCACTGTCAGAGGCTGTATGCCTCTGAATACCAGTTGCTGGGAATGCAAAGTGGGGAGAGCTGTGCTCAGGTCCTGCTTATGGTTGGTCACATCTAGCAAGGATCTTGTGGCTACAGTGATTTCTGCAGAGACAGAGATCCGCAACCATAGGTTTGGGCCCTCATGAATGGTCCTATGGCTCAAACCAATGGATTCAAGTTACAAGAAAGAAGATTCTGAGTAAATATCAAGAAGAACTTCCTGCCAGTAAAAGCTGCTTGACAGTGGAATGGACTCCCTTGGGAGGTGGTGAGCTCTCCTTTCCTTCCATGTTTTTAAACAGAGATTGGATGGCCATCTGTCATGGATGCTTTAGTCGAGATCTTGCATTGCAGAGGGTTGGACTAGATTCCTTCCAAATTTACAGTTCTAAGATTCAACAAATATGATCTCAACTGGCAGGCAAGTTTGTATGGAAAGACAGCCAATTGGAGTCCCTTCCAATTCTAAGATTTTATTATTCTAAGTAAAAGGGAATGAAAACCTATCCTAAAAAATAGAACAATAAGTGTTTATTAAAATATGAGTAAAGAGGAAGAATTAGCCAGAACAAATCACCACCTGCCTCTGTTATATAAGAAGGAGACTTTAATCCTGATGATATAAAAGGATCCTTTTAAAGAACTGGCTGTACAATTTAATTCTTATAAAGAACAAAGTTTAGTAACATCACATTCCTCTATGTGTTTATTTGGAAGGAAGTCAGACTGAGTTCAGTGGAGCATACTCCCAAGTACGTGTGTATAAGACCGCAGGTTAAATTTTCAAACTCATCCTTAGTATGACTATTTACATAGGAGGGATTGTGTTTTAAAATTAACAAAGGGATTTTAAAATGAGAAAATGCACTCCCTTTGAAGACATATCAAAGAACGAGAAACACATTCTGTCTCAAACATATAATTAATATCGTTGTGAGGAACAACAACTGAAACAATGCATATTGAAATGGAATGAGGCTGCAGGTATTAGTTACCTTTGGGACATGAGAATATATTTGGACACAGAGAAATATCATTAATATGTGTTTGAAAATTGGAGAGAATTGTTACAAAGCTCAGAGAGTCAAGTATGTTGGAAGTGTTAAAAAAAAGGGGGGGCATCAAAAATAGCTGTACTCCCATGTTCTCTCAATAGGTGTTTTCCATCAACAGAAGGGAAGTGTTAGATACCACCAATTAATTTTGTTCTAAATTGAATTACTTCAGTTGATTGCTAAAAAAACACACCAAAGTGCATATTTTAAATAGCATAAATTGTGTTGTAATAATAGAGCACAAAAGTAAGGAAGGAAACTCCTGTGCCTGCTCCTGATAGGGTTACACTCACTTGGAAGGGGCAGATACAAAGCTTGGAGCTACTTCTGTATCCTTTGCTATCACTTAAGGCTCAGGTGGTCCCACAGAGTGTCGTTCATCAGCTTTGGTTGGTGGCCCAGCTGGGCCCCTATCTAGACATGGAGAGCCCAAATTCTGTTGCTTATGCTCTGATAGCCTCTAGGTTAAATTACTGCAATGCTCTGTACGTAGGGCTGCCCCTGAAGATGGTTCAGAAACTTCAGCTAGTACAGAATTTGTGGTGGCCAGGACAAGATGGTTTGAACATATTACACTTGTCCTGGCCCAACTGCACTGGCTGCCAATTAGTTCCGATTCAAAGTGCTGCTTTTGACCTGTAAAGCCTTAAACAGCTCAGGACCACAATGCCCCAAGCACTACCTCTCCCCATATGAGCTAACCCTGACTCTGCAATAACTATCTGAGGCCCTTCTTCGTGTGCCTCTTCCATAAGAAGTCTAGAGGATGACAGGGTCTTTTTTGTGTTGGCTCCCCATTCGTAGAATCTGTTCTCCAAGGAGACTTGCCTTGCACCTGCATTCCATATCTTTAGATGCCAGGTGAAAAGGTTTCTCTATAATCAGGACTGATTAACACTCCATAGCCTTTAAAATGTGTTTGAGGGTGTTATTGGTTTATTTTGCTTTTGTTTGCTTATGTATTTTGTGTTCTCATTTTGCATTTTTATGTTGTGAACAGCCCTATGATCTTCAGATGGAAGGTGGTACAGAAATTTAATAAATAATAATAAAAATAACACGGAAATGAGCTGGACCATAAAGAAGGCTGATAGCCGAAGAATTGATGCTTTTGAATTATGGTGCTGGAGGAGACTCTTGAGAGCACCATGGACTGCAAGAAGATCAAACCTATCCATTCTGAAGGAAATCAACCCTGAGTGCTCACTGGAAGGACAGGTCGTGAAGCTGAGGCTCCAATACTTTGGCCACCTCATGAGAAGAGAAGACTCCCTGGAAAAGACCCTGATGTTGGGAAAGATGGAGGGCACAAGGAGAAGGGGACGACAGAGGACGATATAGTTGGACAGTGTTCTTGAAGCTACCAGCATGAGTTTGACCAAACTGTGAGATGCAATGGAGGACAGGGGTGCCTGGCGTGCTCTGGTCCATGGGGTCACGAAGAGTCGGACACGGCTAAACGGCTAAACAGCAACAACACAGAAATATTCTAACCTATGAAACAATCGTGGGGAAGAATATTTATTTCTCCTGTTTGGGTTGTGTTCTGTTGTTACAGTGCAAACTAGTCACAATTTGGGATGATCAGAAACTTTTCTGGAAAACAGAAGACTCTCACCTTGGCAGACTTTGTTAGGGAATTTCCAGCTAGAAAGTGTTCCATGCTATCAGCTCTGAGGCTATTACCTAGCTCAAACTCATTTAACACCTTTCGGTTAAGACACAATATTTTTTCTCACCCTTTTGTTCTCCTTGCAGTAGACAGAAGCTCTTTCCATCAATAGGGAGCTTGGTTTTGCAGCCTTAGCTTGCCCACAGAGGGGGATATTTTTTTTTGTCCCCTAAATGTGAGATATAAGAAACTGGTTGCTAGGGTCTCAGAGCCACATCATCATTGCATGTTGGACAGAAGAAAAAATAGGAAGAAAGGAAGATTTGCTGTATATACAGCCTAGTTAAAATAGCCTAGTATTAAACAGCCAGAAATGAGTTGTCATTTCTCTTGAACTGGAAAATTCTTTCTTCCTTTCCAGTGTATATTTTGCCATGCTGGCCCTAATAGGCCCCCTAGATAGCTTGCAATAAAATCAATAAAATGCTGTTAAAACATCACTTGGAAGCAGCTGTTACATCAAACTGCAGAGGACAGATGAGGAGACACTCAGAGCCACCAGCAGCTCTACTGAAAAGCGAGGCTTCTCCCTCCATCAGATGTCACCTGGCAGGAACCATTGTATCAGGCTGTGATGGAGGAATGGGGAGAGATATGCAGGGCCACAATCTGCCAGGGGTGGGGGGATTTAGTCTGCATACGTACCAGATTTGCACTTTCTGGAACAACATGCAAAATGAAATGCATTTTATCTTATAAAATACGCACTTCTTCAAATTTGGCAGGGCCATTCTCCTGCCAAGTAATGTGTGCAAAACGCTAGGGCAACGTGCGCATACAAATGCATGCTTATATCAGTGGAAATAACATGCAAGAATGCATTAAAGTAAGGGAAGTTGCCTTTCAAAAATATGTATTTTTTAAATGCAAACTGATGGGGAAATTGGAGAATTGAATTTAAGATTGGGGGAGGGAGGATGAGAAACTGGGAGAAACAAATTTGCCCATCCTTGCTATCAGCTTTGCAGAGAAACCCTGCAGTAATTTGTCACCTGGCATAGGATGAAGTAAATGAAATAGGTATACAGTGGTACCTCGGTTTAAGAACTTAATTCGTTCCAGAAGTCTGTTCTTAAACCAAATCCGTTCTTAAACTGAAGCGCGCTTTTCCTAATGAGGCCTCCCGCCGCCGGTACCCTTCCACCGTTCGGCTTGCATTCATAAACCAAGGTAAAGTTCACAAACCGGAACACTGCTTCGGGTTTTGCAGAGTTCATAAACTGAATAGTTCGTAAACAGGACTGTTCGTAAACAGAGGTACCACTGTAAAAGAAATTTGGGAAGTTATTAAAAAGGAAGAATGCAGCAACAATCAAAAGAAGAGGGGGAGATTAAAACCATATTAAAACACTTCTCAGATCCAGCTGTGGTCAACACACTCAGGAGGTTGTGATCTTCCTTGGGAGGTTGTGGACTCTCCTTCCTTGAAGGTTTTTAAGCGGAGGTTGGATGGCCACCTGTCACAAATGCTTTAGCTAAGATTCCTGCATTGCAGGGAATTGGCCTAGATGACCCTTGGGGTCCCTTCGGGCTCTACATTTCTGTGATTCTATGATTCTACTCTCTAGAACTGCCCAAGGAAATAGGACTGGAACGACCTAAATCAGCTCCCCCATACCACAGTCATGGTATCAAAAGCCACTGAGGGGTCAAGGAGAATCAGCGTAGAAGCACTCCTCCTGTTTCTCTCCTGATAAAGGTCATCGGTCAGGGTGATCAAGACAGGCCTGGTCCCATAACCATGCCTAAAGCAGGAATGAAATGAGCTTAGATCAGGTGTAGAGAACCCGTGACCCTCTGGATGTTGTTGAACTACAATTCCCATCATCCTTGGTCATTGGCCATGCTTGCTGGGACTGATGAGGGCTGTAGTTCAACAACAGCTGAAGAGCTACAAGGTCCCCATCCCTGGTTTAGATGATCAATGTCAAAGCCTAGCCACTGTGTTCTCAGGCACCTTGCCCCCAAAAGGGAACACAGGGGACCAGCCAATAGTTGTCTAGCACTTCTGGGCCCAGGAACATCCTCTTCGATTATGTCATTACTAGAAGGTATGCCCACTGTGTAGATCAGGCATGGCCAAACTTGGCCCTCCAACTGTTTTGGGACTACAACTCCCATCATCCCTAGCTAACAGGACCAGTGGTCAGCGATGATAGGAATTGTAGTCCCAAAACAGCTGGAAGGCCAAGTTTGGCCATGCCTAGTGTAGCTGATACCCATCCACTTCCAATTCATTTTTTAAGAAACAATAACTCCACATCTCCTCCTCCCTTCACTGCTTTTACAAGACTGCTGCATCAAATTCTTTGATGGCAGGTGCAGAACCATCATGAATATATTAGGTAACAGGAAAATATTCAGAAATAGACAGAAAGCAGCTTTCATCTCGGCTAGACTCAGAACATAGGTCCAATACATCTAAAACATTCTAGATTAAAACCAACCCCAAAAGTACAGACAGAGCTGAAGATAATTCCTGGATAAATTAATTTCACACATTTTTACCCACTCTATTTTCTCTCTCCTCTCCTAATATTACATCGTTTGTTCCTAATAGATGGCCGCGAGTTGTGTGTGTTCCACCATGACATCTGTAAGTACGTTTCTGCCATTTTTCTTCACTCAAAATTGCTTCCAGCATTTATATTTAACTTTTTTTAATCTTTGTCATATTGTGAACCTAAGAGGGAGATGAAGGCACTTGGGAGGTAGGAATGATGGAGAAAATAATGGGCAGGGAAAGAAGGTGAAACTTGAAGTGGTGCTAAATGAACAACAACTTCTTCTTCTTCTTCTTCTTCTTCTTCTTCTTCTTCTTCTTCTTCTTCTTGTGTTTGGTTAGTGGGTGATTGAGAGCAGGAAGGCGGTGTTTTAAGGGTTAAATTAGATGTGCTGCTGAACACACCACTGAAAGCTGTTAAAACAGAAAAATTAATAGCATGTGCTCATGTACAGAGGAGGGGGGGAGATTATTTTCATTAGGACCGTGACCCACGCAGAGGGGCAGTGGTTAGCCATTTATACTTCAATTAAAATAACCTCTTATGCCTGTGATTTTCTAAAGGAGGAAAGCTTCTCTTTGGGGGATTAATAAAAGGCATGGGGGGATTTTCACTGGGATTGCAGAGTGGGAGGAAAGGATTAAGCCCCCCACCCCACCCCGCTCCATGCACATTTTAGTTCTAACAAAATCCACACATGCACACAAACACATGGAGAGAAGGAGAGAGAGAGAGAGAGAGAGAGAGAGAGCTATTCATCCCCCACCCAACCAAAATGATTGCCAGTAATGCACTCTTAGAAATGGGCAGACCAGTCTGCTTCATGTCTGTGTCAATTTTGCATGGGTTCATTTATCAGTCCTTTCTTTCCTGTTTCCACAGACAGCTTCGTTGATTCTTGTTTTTGTTTTAAAGGAAATTCATATTGAAATATTGAATGCATACTTTCCCACAAAACAAATAAAGCATTTCTTTTCTCCCAAAGAAATGTATTTTACTCTAAAATATGTATTTTTAATGGGCACGGCAGACGTGGGTTGTTTTTCCCCCAAGAGACTGCACTGTAGCATTTGGAGAACATCACGGTTCTGAACCGTGAGGTTAGTGTGGGAGGTGTAGATCAAGTCGGATTGCTGGAATTAACGAAGAAAGAATTATTCATCATTGCCATATACTTTGGAGACATTAGACGCCCCCCTCCCTACACCCCTTCCCTGGCCTAGGTAAAGGGCTGTAGCTTGTTGTTAGAACACCTGCTTCCCATGCCGAAGGTCCCAATCCTCAGCGTCTCTAGATAAGGCTAGGAAAGATTTCCCTTTCTGAATTCCTGGAGAACTGCTGCTAGTCTGCCCGGACACTGAGGTCCAGCGCTGAGGGCCTTCTGGTAGTTCCCTCACTGTGAGAAGCCACATTACAGGAAACCAGGCAGAGGGTCTTCTCGGTAGTGGCGCCCGCCCTGTGGAACGCCCTCTCACCAGATGTCAAAGAGAAAAATAACTACCAAACTTTTAGAAGACATCTGAAGGCAGCCCTGTTTAGGGAAGCTTTTAATGTTTAATAGGTTATTGTATTTTAGTGTTTTGTTGGAAGCCGCCCAGAGTGGCTGGGGAAATCCAGCCAGATGGGCAGGGTATAAATAATAAATTATTATTATTATTATTATTATTATTATTATTATTATTATTATTATTATTGAAAAGATAATGTATGGAAGTGAGAGCTGGATCATAAAGAAGGCTGATCACCGAAGAATTGATGCTTTTGAATTCTGGTGCTGGAGACTCTTGAGAGTCCCATGGACTGCAAGAACCTATCAAACCTATCCATTCTTAAGGAAATCAGCCCTGAGTGCCCACTGGAAGGACAGATCCTGAAGTTGAGGCTCCAATACTTTGGCCACCTCATGAGAAGAGAAGACTCCCTGGAAAAGACCCTGATGCTGGGAAAGGGGAAGGGGACGACAGAGGACGGGATGGTTGGACAGTGTTCTCAAACCTACCAGCATGAGTTTGACCAAACTGTGGGAGGCCGTGGAAGACAGGAGTGCCTGGCATGCTCTGGTCCATGGAGTCACGAAGAGTCGGACACGACTAAACGACTAAACAACAATAGAAAAGATCAGTAGGAAGCCTGCCCCTGCCCTCAGGCTTACTATCTAAAGGATACAGCTTGAACGGAAAAATGGATGGTGAGGAAGGAGGGGGGACGCAAGCTCAGGCGCCAGGCCTTAAAAGTGGCCGGACAGCTTCCTACGTTCAAAAGATTCATCATGCTGAAACAATTTTCCTGAAAAACAAAGCGGTGCCGTGGTTCTTGTTGGGTTCCTTTGCAGCAGGATTGAGAAAGGTCTCTGTAGAGGAACTACGGGAGACCAGGGTGAGGGAAATCAGGCTCTGGGGGCAGGACTATCTTAAGCACATCCGGTGCCATGGCGCAAATATTCCTCCAGTGCCCGCCCCTCCATTTCCCAGAGTTGCTGACCTTCTAACGGCACTGCTGGCAGCTTTGTGGGCCTGAAGGAGGCGGGCAGTGGCTGGAGGGTGGCTCCTCCAGCAGGGAAGAGCCAAAGGCTACTTCAGCAAGGTGGGCAAGGGCGGCAAGCTGATGCTGGGAGGCGCCACGCCCAGCCTCCGCCTCTTCCCTGGCGCCCTCCAGAACTTGCCTCCCTGGCGCCCCGCACCACTTGCCTCTGTGGGCAAGATGCCGCTGTCTGGGGGCTGAAGTCTAACAATATCTGGGGACCCAAGGCTGAGAGAAGCAGGGTAGAGCCACATTTGCATCATACCTTTTAAAACACTGTGACACTACTTTAAATAACCATGGCGTCTTCCAAGGAATCCTGGGACTTGTAGTTTGTTGAAGGTCCTGAGCTGTTAGGAGAGCGCTTATTCTCCCCAGAGAGCTACAATTCCCAGAGTGGTGAATCCCTCTTCACAGGGAGCTCTGGGGACTGTAGTTCTGTGAGGGGAATAGGGGTCTCCTGACAATCCTTTTAAGAAACAACAGCTCCCAGAATTCTTCAGGGGGAGCCACAAGTGTTTAAAGTGGTATTTTAGTGATTGAAATGAATTGTGTGAACGTGGCCTTGTGTGTAGGTGGAAGAGAGAATGCTTTCTTAGAAAAAGAAGAAAAAACACAGACCAGATTGTTGCCTTCTGTACAGAAAACTGATGTTCATGGAATGTAATTACTTGTGGGAAACAGTACAAAACAGCTGTAAATATTCCCTGTGGACTTGGAATACTTTTCACCAAGTTGTGTGCAGAATGCATTTATTTAAGCAGATACCGCATAATGATGCGGCAAGGCGGCTGTCACTCGGCGCGAAAGGAGTATATTAAAAATTTACAAAGCAGGAGGGAATGCTTACTGCGTCATTCGGAAGGATCTTGTGCGCTTCAGATGTGATTAAAATTCACTGGAAACAATATTAGTGATCCTGTGGCATATTCCCATGACCTACCAGGCAGCTTTGAGGAACAACAAAGTCTTTGTAGTCGAGAGATGGAGGGATGGTTGATAAGCTGTTGAATGTAAAGGTGTGAAGAAGAAGAAAAAACCACCACCATCTTGTCTGACCTGAATGCAGAAAGTATTAGGAAGCTGATAACTCATAAAATAGTTGAATTCTACAGCTGGAAGATAAACCGAGGATCATCTAGTCCAACCCCCTGAAATGTAGGAATCACAGCTAAATTCTTTCGGAATTTTGTGGGCTGGCGGTGTTATTGATCACAATGGGGAACCAAGCTTTGTAGAGTTGGTTTTTTTAAACATACAGTGGTGCCTCGCAAGACGAAATTAATTCGTTCTGCGAGTCTCTTCGTCTAGCGGTTTTTTCGTCTTGCGAAGCAACCCTATTAGCGGCTTAGCGGCTTAGCGCTATTAGCGGTTTAGCGGCTATTAGCGGCTATTAAAGGCTTAGCGGATTAGCGGATTAGCTGCTAAAAGGCTATTAATGGTTTAGCGGCTTAGAAAAAGGGGGTGGGGAGCGAAAAAAAATCTCAAGACTCGCAAGACATTTTCGTCCTGCGAAGCAAGCCCATAGGGAAATTCGTCCTGCGAAGCACATCGAAAAACGGAAAACCCTTTCGTCTAGCTGGTTTTCCGTCTTGCGAGGCATTCGTCTTGCGGGGCACCACTGTACTTTTAATTAAAATTTTCTTGGTTTGCAAAAGTATGTGCAATGTCTCTTTTTTCAAGTTACATTTTCTACAGATCAGTTTCATTCATTGAGACATTAGTGTAACATTGGGAAGAAAAGGGGGAAAGAGGAGGAGGGGGCCATGGTGAGTGGGGTGGAGTCGGGTGGCAATGCTTCTATTCTACTTAATGTATGTGTGGGGTTTTGTGTCAGCGTCGCATGTGCGGGTTCTCTATGCTATTCACTTGTGTTCCTTTGGTGGTGAAAGAGGTTGGGTTTGGCCTAGGGCAGGCATGGCCAAACTTGGCCCTCCAGCTGTTTTGGGACTACAATTCCTATCATCCCTGACCACTGGGCCTGTTAGCTAGGGATGATGGGAGTTGTAGTCCCAAAACAGATGGAGGGCTAAGTCTGGCCATGTCTGGCCAAGGGTGTGGTTGTTTGTTTGTGATTGGCCGTGGTGAACTTTTTTTTCATGGGTGAGTGGGGTGGGCGTGTGTTTTTGAATCAGGTTAGCCATATTGATCCATATGCTGTTGGCGGATTCTTGTCGTTGTCTTGTCGGGCTGTGTATATGATGAAGGGGATCCATACCAGGGTGAAGGCATCTTCTTCTATTTGTCACCATGTCAGTTTCAGTTTATTGGTCTTTTTTTTCTTCTAATAAGGCTGTTCCCCATACTATTTGGTACCATTGATCCATGCTTATTTTTAAAGTCCTACAGGGCCTTGGTCGGCTCCTCAAGTTAACCGATTCCTTCTGAGATGACGGGCTGCAGTTTGCCTTTCCCCTTCTGACAGGGAGAGAACCTGCCACAACCTGGCTGAATGAAGAGGCATAGAAGGCATAAGCTGGGCAGCCCCCAAGGGAAACCTCTGAGGAGGAAGGCTCAGAGACCAGGGATTGGTGGTGGGACACAGAGGAGCAGTCAGAGGGAGAAGATTGGTGGGAAGAGTTGTTGGATGCTGAAGGGGCAACAGGATTTAATGAACAGGGAGAGTCTGTGATAGGGAGCAGTTCTGACTCAGACCCTGAAGCAGAGGAGAAAGGGCAAAAGGCTACAGAAGAATACGGGGGCAAGAGGGCTGCCTCTCCTATTGCGTCAAGCTGTTTCCCCCTTGTCTCCATGGACATGCAGAGTGATGTGCAGAGGAGAACAGAGATTAAAGATGCCCCATTGCAGTTTGAGACTGCTTGGGAAACATCTGGCAGAGGGGGAGTCAGAAGACGAGGAGCATCAGTCCTGACAAGTGCCCTGTAGGGGGGAGACTTACTTGGATGCCAATAAAGTTGTGGTCTTCTTCGAACCCCAAATCCTATATGTTTTTCTCTGCATGATTATTCATTCCCCAGGGGAACTGCAGGGTCATGAGGCCTTGGCACACAAGGGGCCCTCTCCTAGCAAGATGCCCACAAGAGGCTTGTGTTGTGCAGCGGTATTGATAAATAATGCTGTTTGGCAAGTCTGATAACATTTTCCCAGCAACGCAGCCTCGAAACACAATGAAACATTCCTGAAAATATGTAGCTAAGCTCGGTAGAAGAATCACAATGAAGTTTTGCGGGGTTTTGCTAAAATCAGCGTCGTTTGACTTCTTTATCCTCAAAGCTTCTGCCCTCCCTTTCTAGTCTTCCTCTGTTGATCTTTGGAAAAGAACATTAAAGGATGGCTTGCCGGGCGGGGGTGGGGTGGGGACTGAACCAGGGAGGGGGAGAGCTGTAAATATATCATTGAACCCAAAAGGTTCTTTGGTTACCAGTATGAACTCATGTGGCATTATTCCACATTTTAAACAGAACTGCTGGGGTTAATTAGATTTTTGACCCCTAAAATGCGTAAGTATCTCTGATGAGTTACTTGCAACTGATAAATTTTGTGGGTGCATGAGAAGCCCGAAGCATAACAAACAGACTATATGAATGGGAGAAATCTTCATCTTCATTCTTACGACAGCAAATATGTACTTGACATTTAATTAAATATCCAAATGTCCACCAGATCTATAATAAACCTCTTTTTGAGACCTCTAAATGTCAAAGGAAAGCTCATTTTATATGAAATGTATTGAGTTTCCCCCTCCCCAACACCCCACTCTCCTTCCTTGCAATGATTCAAGCTCAAAAGAAGATGCAGCCCTTTAAGAATTATTCAGAAACAAACACAGGCATATTTTATCTCCTAAAGCCCTTTTTACAAAGGCTACGAATCAGCTAGCCGCATGATAGTCTGAAGAGTGGGGTTTCTTTTAATTTATCATACAGGAGTTGGAAACATTCGTTTTGCAGATATGCCAGATTGGCCGAAAATAATTCATGTGCCGCAATGTAGGTTACACAGTAAAAGTTGCAAACGTTGACTTCATTTGTTAACTGCAATCCAGCTCCAGCAGGTCACAGGCACTGTGGTTTAATTTCCACCCTTTGAAAAACCTCTAATGAGTTTGAGGGTGACAAGGAACTTCTCACCTGCGATGTGAAGGCAGTGAGTTGACATGCCTATCGTGAGAAAGTCGGTGTGATGTAATAGATGACATGTTCAGCTTAAATCAGCAAGACATGGTTTCAACCCCCCCCCCAGTTAGTCAAGTTGGGTTACTGGGAAGCAATGGTTACTGAGCTACATAGCAAGGGTTTTGGGGAGCCACATAGGCAAGAGTCAGGCAGATGAAATGGAGTTCAGGTAAGTTTGCTCACCAGGCAATCTTAAAAATAGGAAGCTGTCATAGTTTAGGTAAAGGGTAAAGGGACCCCTGACCATTAGGTCCAGTCATGGCCGACTCTGGGGTTGCGGTGCTCATCTTGCTTTACTGGCCGAGGGAGCCGGCGTACAGGTTCTGGGTCATGTGGCCAGCATGACTAAGCCGCTTCTGGCAAACCAGAGCAGCACACAGAAACGCCGTTTACCTTCCCGCTGGAGCGGTACCTATTTATCTACTTGAACGGACATGCTTTCAAACTGCTAGGTGGGCAGGAGCAGGGACCAAGCAACGGGAGCTCACCCCGTCACGGGGATTCGAACCGCCGACCTTCTGATCGGCAAGTCCTAGGCTCTGTGGTTTAACCCACAGCGCCACCCACGTCCCCTTGTCATAGTTTACACCAGTGTAAATTACCCCCATTGGGATTGAGGAGTCAGCAGGTGATAGTTGGCCCACGTTTTTGAGGATTCAGTCCTAGGTCACATGACTGAGATCAACAGCGTTTGGAATAAGTATAAGTGTCTCCATGCCCCATCCCAGATTTTCATGGGATTTATGCCAGTATAAATTATGCTGATTTAAATTCTGCTGGCCGAGCCAAGATGAAGGGCTTATATCAGTGTATCTCAGCTTCAGCCAAGGCAAGGGACATGCCAGTGTAGACCCAGCTGAGCCCAGGAAAGCCCAGGATCTACCACATCCAAACTCTCTCATATCAGTGGGTCCTGAGTTTGGATTGCGCTATTGGACTTTGATACGAAAGAGACAGACTTAGATTCTTTCCTTCCTTGGCTCCTCTCTACTGTAGACCTGTCTCTCTCAATTCCCTCCTCTTCTGGACCCCAACACTTCAACCTTGCCTTGCAAATGCCAAACGACACTCTCCCATCACCAGTGTGGAAATCAAATTCAACTGCCAGTCTGTTCAGCTCCTGCAAGCGGTGGGGGGATGACCACCTTGTCATTTGCCTCAGGCAGTAAAATGTCTCAAGCCAATCCTCATTTTGACAGCATGGTAGAAAAGGTTCATAACTGACACTCCATTAATTTCTAGAGAGAGAACCCCCCAAATGCAGCCCATATGCCTCCTTCTACCAAATCTATGCATCACTTCACACCAATGTGGAAATGTTCACTCTGACCACCTGTTTAGAGAAGACAGTGGACAGATGGTGCTCGAATGCGGTACCTAGGTGCATCGCTGAAATAGCAAGATCTGTCTCTTTAAGTTGGTAAACACAATGCAAAAAACCATTTCAGAAGTGTTCACCGGCCTTCTGTCAACCCATCTGAACTATCATAACATTATGTAGGCTGACATCATGAGATACCTGTGTCATGTCACATCACCTCCCAGCTTCATTGGGCTCACAATTCCTCCCCCAGTCCCACAAGGACATTTGCTATAAATGCCACTACTTTGAAACACCACGTCACAACAAATACCTGTAATGTATTTATGTGTCCATCACCGTTATGGGGTTAGCTGTCACCTATAGCGTCAACACAAAGCTAACGACAAACTCTCTTCTCTGTTGACTCGTTTAGAACAGAAATTACAGTCAACAAGATAAAGGAACACCAGCCCACTACTAACTTGGGTCATCAGGGTAGTACTTGGAGCAGGTTACAGTTCTATACTTGGTTTAAGAATAGTCCAGTTTAAGAACGATTCGGTTTACAAACTCTGCAAAACCGGAAATAGTGTCTTGGTTTGAGAACTTTACCTCAGTCTAAGAATAGAATCCAAATGGTGGAAGGGCACCAGCGGCGGGAGGCCTCATTTAGTGAAAGCGTGCCTCTGATTAAGAACTGTTTTGGTTTAAGAACGGACTTCCTGAACCGATTAAGTTCGTAAACCGAGGAACCACTGTATATGAACATCATCTAGAGCAGGGGTTGTCAACCTGGTCCCTACTGCCCACTAGTGGCCATTTCAGGATTCTAGGTGGGTGGTAGGGGGTTCTACGGCACAAGCTGAATCCTCCTTCCATTGAGCACCGGTGGGCAATATTGAAATTTTACCATCAAGAAAGATGCATTAGTGGGCAGTAGGTATAAAAAGGTTGACTACCTGTGATCTAGAGGGTTAGAACAATCTGTGAAGGTTCTGACCATTTCAGAAAATAAGGGGACAAAGCTAAGCCAAATATTCTCCTGTTTCAGTTTTTGGGTACAAACTAACCTTTTCCTCATATGAGATTCCCACAACCAATGAAAAACACTCCCTGTGGATTTTCACATTTTAAAGTTCATTTGGTGCCAGTGTTTCCAGAAGAGAAGCCATGGCTACAGACATCTCTAGGTAGGGCTGGGAAAGATTCCTGTTTTGGAGAGCAGCTGAGATAGACAGGCCAACTTGTGATAAAGCAGTTTCAGGTGTCCTCTGCTTGCTTCTGCTTCCTCCTTCCTGGACTACTCCCAAATAATCAGGGATCACACAAGGAATGGAATGATGTCACAGCATGACACAGCTGGTCCGATGTGTCGATATTACTGGTGAAGGCAATGGAAAGTTAGGACAATGTAAAAGTACATGTAAACAGTTTTGCACCAAGAAAACCCAGAAACTTTCTTAACATTACTTATTTTTCTTCTTTTGTTTGAAAGATTGTATGTTTCAGTCCTACTTTATAATGGAGTCTGACAAGGATGCCTCTGGCTCTGTGATATATATATATATATTACAAATAAAGCTTACCAATGAAATTAGCAAATATGATATTGATTGGGAATGCAGCAGAATGAATAATAATTCTGAAAGGAAGTGGGATTCATTTATTCATGTCTGGACCCAAAACAGGGACTATCAAAAAATATGATTTTTAAAAAAAATCATAAAAGTTATGCTCTCTCATAAATCAACTTGATTTAACATTATAACTTTGATACTCAGTGCTGCCAATGTAAATATGAAGTGTCCATATTAAAATTGAATTGAAAACTATATTCCAAAGGGAGCCACCATTATGATTCACCTCACTGGGGAAATGTTTTCTCCTCCTTTTACTTGTCTACCAATATAATTCCACCAATAATTCACAATAGAAGTAGCTATTTGCTTCTTTAAACAAAAAATAAATGCATCCAAAATTTGGCTGATTATTGTTAAAGTGTTCAAAATGCAAGGAGGCAGGTTAATTAGGTTTTTTGACCCGAATAGACTTTTTTAAAAAATAGTGTCCCCAGTGACTCATTAATTGCCTTCTCAGGGCTTAAAATTGTCTGGAAAGCAAAGTGTTTGATGCTAGGGGCATAGAAATAATGGAAATTTGGTCCAGCATTCTAGGCCTACAAAGATTTAATTCCCGTTCAGTAAAGTATATGTCCTTTTATCTTTTTTTTAGTGATCTAAACATTTTCTAAACTTCTTTCATTTATATTTATACTGAATCAAAATCACACACGTGTATGGCCATGGCATCTGCCTGAGATAGGCCTCGA
Organism: Podarcis tiliguerta; assembly: GCF_965153285.1. Lineage (NCBI taxonomy): Eukaryota > Metazoa > Chordata > Lepidosauria > Squamata > Lacertidae > Podarcis > Podarcis tiliguerta. Next base: position 12,486,486 of record NC_139539.1, read on the forward strand.
GTGCTTGAGAATCTTCTATTCCTACAAATAATTCCACCCTTCCTTCTTTCCTGACCCTTATGCCTGGAATGACCTCACAAAACACTCGCATGAGGTCAACTCTCTCCTTTCAAATGCCTCCACCTTTTCCATAAAGCCCTAGGCTGCCAGCCTAACCCCAATTTCTTGGGAGTAAGGTCCATAAAATTCAATTCAATTTGCTTCTGACCAGACATAGTTAGGATGGTGATGTTGGTCACAATCCAGCTCCCGCTGTTATTAAGCTCTGTACTAAACTGAAAGAAAAGCTCATATCTTCACTCTTTACCCCAGCAGAGCACCTGCTCTGGAAGATATTGGAAAGAGAGCTCCTTTTCTGTTGTGACCCCCTTCCCATTCGTGGAAAGCTCTTTCCAAAAAACGCCCACCTGGCACCATCAACACTAACATCTGTTTGATCATAGATAAAGTCCTTCCTCTTCTATGGTTGACACTTGTCTTCTTCTGGGCTGTAAAATGAATTGCGTGTGTAGGTCCCCAGGCCACCCCTCAAATAACTTCACACATAACACGTAATTTAGTTTTGGTTTTTTGGGCACTATTTTGGCCACAACTTTATTAAAATACAATATCAGTGAGTGGTTGTTTAGTCATTGGTTATGACTATCTGTCCCCCCGCCTGGGACAGAACTGACATCCCAAGGTCTGATTGGTAGCCAGTAAAAGGGAAAGTAAAACTTGGGGGTCATTTGAGCTAAGCGTCGGACCCACGCCGCTCACCCCAGCAGCTCCCTGAAAGCTTGCCGGCCCTGGTCCTATGACAAGGATTCTCATGACAGGGATTGGGTGGCCCTGGTCCCATGACAGGGATTGGACAGGCAAGCCCCAGGATTCCTTTAACGGAATTCCCTTCAGTGCAATAGGAGGGGCAGACACAGCCTATCCTGACCCCTCCACCACCAGCATATTATAACCAATGCCTAACCGCAACCTTACAAGTTGTGACGAATTGCTGAGTAGTAGCAAAAACCAAATGGCACAGCCAATCACCAAATGGCAAAATTCCTACTAGGCCCCTGCACCAAGGCAGACGACCCCATGACAGGCAAAGCAAGGTCAACCGGAAAAGCAGGTGGGCGGGCGGGTGATCCAATGCACTCTGCAAAGTGAAAGAGAAACCAGAGTGCACCAATATTTAAAGACTATGGTCCCACCCACCCAATTTGCAACATACAATTTGCCCCAGCAACCCAGTTATCCAATCACAATTCCAGGCAACTACTATTAACCTGCCTGGCAACAAGAGGCCTGGCCCGGTGGCCCACACTGCAACACGTGCTCTCATTTATTGGAGAACACGCTTTATCGTTGAGCAGGGAGTGTATATATGAATATTCTGGGGAGAGGTAGGATTACTTTGTTTTAAAGTCGGGTGTGATCATTCCTGTTGTTGGTTACATTGTAATACTGTGTTTTATAATGTAAGTCACCTTGAAACTATTTTTTAGTATCTAATTAGTTAGAATAAAACATCAGTTCTCCTTCCTCTACTGTTTTCCTTGTATCAAACTTCAGACCATAAACTGCTCAACCTGGGAGGGGCGAAAGGTCCAGTGGTAAATAAGCCAGTGATAAATAAACAAAGCTTCCTGGCTTCCTATTTGAGAGCAGGAAGAAAAAGCTCAGCTGCTTTGAGCTGGAGGCATCAGGGGATCATATGGTATAGGTTGAAAGGCAGAAATGAAAGTAAGACTCTCCCTTCCAGACCCAATGACTGTGGCATTTTCCATTTGTCCTTTGGGGCCATCCTTGGAGGCAAAACTCTTTGAAATTCTGTTGTGGAGATTTCATGGGTGTTATTTCAAGTAACTTGGCTTTATGGGTGATTATAACAGAGGAATAATAATATTATATAGTCAGTTGTTATTTAGTGGTTTAGTCGTGTCCACCTTCATGACCCCATGGACCAGAGCACGCCAGGCACTCCTGTCTACCACTGCCTCCCACAGCGTGGTCGAACTCATGTTCGTAGCTTCAAGAACACTGTCCAACCATCTCGTCCTCTGCCATCCCCTTCTCCTTGTGCCCTCAATCTTTCCCAACATCAGGGCCTTTTCCAGGGAGTCTTCTCTTCTCATGAAGTGGCCAAAGTATTGGAGCCTCAGCTTCAGGATCTGTCCTTCCAGTGAGCACTCAGGGCTGATTTCCTTCAGAATTGAGAGGTTTGATCTTCTTGCAGTCCATGGGACTCTCAAGAGTCTCCTCCAGCACCATAATTCAAAAGCATTAATTCTTTGGTGATCAGCCTTCTTTATGGTCCAGCTCTCACTTCCACACATCACTACTGGGAAAACCATAGCTTTAACTATACGGATCTTTGTCGACAAGGTGATACAGTCAGTAGGCAGTGGTAATAGGGCTCTTCAATTCATTCACTCATTCATTGCATTTATATCCCATATTTTTCTCCCCACTCCCATCCCTTTTAATCCTTGTGACATCCCTGTGAGGTAGATTATGCTGAGAGGCAACGACTGGCCAAAGGTCATCCAGTGAGCTTCCACGCTGAGTGGGGATTTGAACCATGATCTTCCAGGTCTCTAGCACTCTAAGCACTAGACCACACTGACTCTCAGTTGAAAGACCATGGAAGTTCCTCTGGTTTGTGGAGAGAGGGCTTGGATCTGAGGTTGCGTTCCATGAGGAGGGAGATTATCTCACAGCTGAATTGCATTCAGCAAGATTTACTCCAAAGTAAGCATCCTGGGGATCATTCTACATTGCTGCGGGTCCTGTCAGTGGAGCAGCATACATAGAAGCTGCCATCTCCTCCTAACCTTTCCCTACCGCCAGGCTTTCAGCTTTGGAGTGTGTCACCGAAGCTGTATCTCTCACTGAGAGACGGCTCCGAGCGAGCAGAGAAGGGGGGGGCACGCGTCTGTTGTCTGCCAGCAACAATGCATTGAGATGCAGCTCAAGAGAGGCATGGAATCGTTGGCACGAAGTACCTGTCCTAAGTGATGGGGAAGCATTACTAAATCAGGAACGTGTAAGCTGTTTTCACCTGTCCGCCTGTCATCTCCGTTTCAGCAAACATGCAGCATTTTCCCAGATAAGAGGACTCAAAATGGAAGAGGGTGGGGGAAAGAACTTGTGTATGTCTCTCAACTTTTTCTTAGCCTTAGCCTGTTAAGCCACAGCTTCTTATACAGAGTCACTTGAAAGCTGTATTAGAATGCAACCTGGCAACTGAAGTTATCCTTGTGATTAAAACCATCAGACATGTAAAAAAAAAGGAGAGAGATAGAGAGGGAGAGAGAGGGAGAGCACAAGGCTATTTCCCCTATTACCGTAATTAGACACATCTTAAGGCAAATAGGGACACGGGTGGCACTGTGGGTTAAACCACAGAGCCTAGGACTTGCCGATCAGAAGGTCAGCGGTTCGAATCCCCTCGACGGGGTGAGCTCCCGTTGTTCGGTCCCAAATAAGGGACTGTGCCATTTTAGTGCATGCATATTTTTTCTCCTGGTCGGCATTAAAATTATCTTATGTAAGGGTTGGCTAAGGCTTATGTAAGGGTTGGCTAAGGCTACAATCCTAACCATGTCTTCTTGGAAGTAAGTCTAATTGAATGGCTCTCAGGTAAGTGTAACTAGGATGGCAGATTTAGATTTCTGGCGGTGGCCAACATGTAATCTACAATTATTACCTGGCACTTTTGCAACTGCTGCATAATATTCGTTCCACATGTGCAAGGAATTGATCTTTCTTTGTGGCAGCGCCTACACTTTGGCACTTCCTGCCCCTTGATGTCAGACAAGCACCCCAGCTGTGCTGTTTTCAGTGCTTGTTTAAAAAATTTTGTTTTTGTTAAAACAAGCCTGTAAATCTGACATGTGTTTTAAAATGTAAATTTATGTTATAATGTACATTACTCAAATGCTGATTTCACAGGGGGAGGAGGAAAATAAGTTAACTTGTCTACAGCATCTACCGTGTTTTTTGCTCTATAAGACTCACTTTTTCCCTCCTAAAAAGTAAGGGGAAATGTGTGTGCGTCTTATGGAGCGAATGCAGGCTGTGCAGCTATCCCAGAAGCCAGAACAGCAAGAGGGTAATTTTAAGGTGTCCTTTATATAAACTGCTTGGTTTTGATGAGTAAGTGGTATATAAATCTGATCAAATAATGTCTGTTTATTTATTTATTTTCTCCATCCTCAGCAGCTCTGTCCAAATGCATCTCCGCTCAGGGCTGGGTATAGTAAATAGAGAGGAAAAAAGGTAAGGAACAGGGATGGGCAGGAAAATCAATTCAGTTACCCTTAAAGGGCAAATCTATCAACTTCATGCTTTCCGGAACAATGTGAGAACTCATCCGTAGATATTTGCATTTATCCGAATTTTGCAATGTAGTTCTCCAACCCAAGAATGTTTAGAAAACTGAATATATTGCATAAAAGTGTTAGTGAAAATGAATATGTTGGTGAAAACAACATACATAATGCACTACATTAGAAGAAACTGCTTGCAAAAAAAGTGTGCTAGTCAAAACTGCAGAAAAATTGTGTGTTGTAAGAAATTTGCTCTAATTTTCATGAGGGTTTTAAATAAATAGATCACAAACTCCTGCAAGAATGAGGAGAATTAATCACCTGCATCTGCCTGGCAGAAAAGGAAAGTTTTTGGCTGGCGTTTAAAAGTTGGCACAGAAGATACCTCCTGAATCTCCGTTGGCAGAATATTCCACAGGACTGGGTTGATGACACTCAAGGTTCAGTTTCTTGTTGTCAAATGAACCCCACCAACTTAAGGAATGGCCAATGTAGCTCCTGCAGGTGATCTCACAAAAGATCAAATCAAATGTTGTTGGCCCTAAAATGATTATTTATGTAGACAAGGATTAAGTGTGAGGTATTGGTTGTGTTTAGAATAGATTTATGAAAGATTTAGAACACTTATTGATTAGAATATTTGTATGAGATTGTACGGGAAAAATACGGAATGACAGATACAATTTTGCTTAAAATGTATACAGGAAGTGCAGTGTAAGTGATGGAAGTCAGTCAATGAAATTTTATTATTGAGATATTTGTAGAATAAATTTGGAATAAATTCTTCCAATTTTTCTTCTTCTTCCAATTTTTCTTCTTTTTTCTTCCTTTTTTCTTTTTTCTTCTTTTATATATATATGTGCTTATATGAAATATATATGTATGTATGTATTTGCAGTATTTTGCTTGTATTTTGTAATAATTATGTTAAATAAAAAAAACCAAATCAAATGGTGCTGGCCCTGCCATTAGACAGGCTGAGATCGGCATCAGTCAGCAGGTGCTGGGTGTGTGTAAAGTGGTGGTAAAAAGGTAGAAGATACCACCATGTGTTCTTTGCCCTATTGAGCTCCTGTGTTCAAAAAAGATTCAGCTGTACATGGAATTGGGGTGGGGGCATATTGTCCTCTGTCTCAATCATCAAGATGTACTGGGCCTGCCTTCCTGAGCAGTCAGCCAGTCTCTTCTCCCTGGTAAGGAAAAAGGTTAGCTGTCCTATATCACATAGGTCTTTGTTTCCCATCTGCGAAGCACTTATTGCTCAAAAGTGTCAGGTTTATCATGGAGAGACAGTTTACGTGGCCAAATAAACAGCTGTCCTCAAAGAACTGTCCCGAGAACAAAATGCCCTGGAGAATAGAGAAATTGGCCATCTCTGATTTAAGGTAAGTTCTGCTAGTAAATGCCAAAGCGGATTCATGATTCATGTCTTCTCTGATGGAATCTAATAGTCTTTTGATGGGGCCATGCAGGCTTGGAGCAGGAATGGGGTAGTTGTAGGGCAAAGGAGAAAGGACACTGTTGAATGAAGAACAAATCCCTCTTAATGTGCCAGAACTGCAAAGGCTGCTGATTTGCTGATATTATGCATGGCAGAACCAGAATTTTATAATGCCCCTGGGAAATGACATCATTTCTATTTCCTTTCCAGGGTTTCTGTGCAAAGGAAATTACACCATTTCCCACAATCATGTGAAATTCTGTTCACAGAGCAGTAACAGCTCAGCTACCATCTTGCCTTGGCTTCATTAAGAAGAAAAAGTAAAACATATAGACCTCCCTTTGTTGACCTTGTATGCCCTTCAGCTGCTTTTTCTTTGAAAGGGAAGTGGCTACTTCTAAGTATGAATAACAGAATATGTAGTTGGCCCTAAGACCTATGCCACTGAAGGATTACAGAATATATTACGAAGAGCTTTGTGGAGGAAGAAACTCCAGCACCAGCTACATGTGGCTGCCCTTGAAGATTGTTTGGAAACATCAGCTGGTCGGTCCAAAATGCATTAACCAGATTACTGGCCACATAACCTCTAAATGACTGAAGCCTCAACTGTCTGAAAGAAGATAACCATACCCTCCTTGGGTATTAAGATCTGTATAATGGGTTCTCTTAGTAGTTCCACCAGCCCTCAGAAGTGCACGAAATGGCAGCCCTGGAGGGGTCCTTCTCTGCGGCAGCCACTAAATTGTGCAACTCCCTCCCCACAGAGGTGTGTCTAGCATCTTTGTTGTATCATTTTGCCCTGTGCAGAAGAGATTCCTGTGCTCGTATTCTAGAGAGCCACTGGCGCCAATAGCAACTCCTCTCCTGTGATGAATAGCAGCTTGGGGGTATGTGTGTGTCAGGAGATTTTTTGTCAGGGACTGAGCCATGGGGGAGAAGGCTTAAAGGACCTCTTCTTCTGCAATGGTACCATTCCTGGTTGGGTGCCCCATGAATGTAATCCTGTAATTCCAAACATTACTAGGGTGATTGGCCCTGGTTGGTCCGATATACAGCAGATCTGTTCATTCGTCGCCACACCCACTAATAATAATAATAATAATAATAATAATAATTTATACCCCACCCACTGGCTGGGTTTCCCTAGCCATTCTGGGCGGCTTCCAAAAAATATTAAAATACTGTAATACATCAAACATTAAAAGCTTCCCTAAACAGGGCTGCCTTCAGATGTCTTCTAAAAGTCTGGTAGTTGTTGTTCTCTTTGACATCTGGTGGGAGGGTGTTCCACAGGGCGGGTGCCACTACCAAGAAGGCCCTCTGCCTGGTTCCCTGTAACTTGGCTTCTCACAGTGAGGGAACCACCAGAAGGCCCTCAGTGCTGGACCTCAGTGTCCAGGTAGAACGATGGGGGAGACGCTCCTTCATATATACTGGCGCATGCCCAGTCCTCATTAGACTGTTTTAAGGATTTCTTTTCTCTCCCTTAGTTGATTGTGGTTTTGCAAACCTCATGCCCTCCCCCCATTCTCCTTCTTCTTATACCTAAATGGTGCCATTTTGTCTACACAAAGATCCATCTTTAGAAGATGGTGATGGTTCGTTGCAATTATTCATCACAAACTACAAAAAAAGTCTCAAACAGGCTTATAATTATGAAAGTGTACATGATACAAAACTTAAAATGTACCAAAAAGATAAAAGAACATTATTGACAGACAGTGCACATCCTGCGATGATATTTAGCTAGTTAAACTGAACTTCTAGGTTCAGACGCAGTTTACCTCTGAATACCAGATGCTGGGGATGACCCATAGGCGTAGTTTCCATGTGCTGAAGAGCTACCAACACTGCTTTTGATTAGAAAGCTATCTTTTTAACCTTATGGAACTGCTACCGTCTCATCTAGTTTGATTTTCAGGTGTTCCTTTCATGTGCTTTTAATGAGGACACGTTTCTGCGCTTTTTTTGTGATGCCATTCTGTGGCTGTTCCCCAAAGTTCTGCAGGTAATCAGTTAATTGAGATCTCAGCTGACACTTATTAGGGAAGTGAAAATATTAGCTGAGAAATTTCACATGCTGTCAAAAAGATAAGTTAATTTAACTGCATGTTACACCAAGTTCATGCAATTTTTCAGGATTCTCAGTTCAGCTAGGAGTGCTAGAAGCCACGAAAGATGGAATGCTTGAGATCCTACAAGTATCCACAACCCACACAGAAGTGCTAAGAGGCTGTATATTGTCCTCAACCCATTTGTTGTCCACTCATTGTTCAAGAGAAAACTCAACTTTTTTGATCTGACTGGTGATGATCTTATGTAGGTTTGGGGTCCCCAAAATGGTGCTCATGGGCTCTCTAAGCCTTCTCTGGTGCCCATAAGATGACTGCTGCAGAAATGTGGAGAACTTAATATAAGATTGGAAAAAATGAGAAACCGAGAGACCTCAAAACTGACAGACTGTTCTGTCCCTATGCAGTAGCCATTAGTTGGAAGATGGTGTCAGTTTGCATTTCTTAGTGCAGAAAGTATTGATCTGATCTGTAGAGATCTTTCCTATTCTACTTAACTCAAGAGTGTTCTGGAAGCTTCTCTGTGTGAAAGAAACAAGCAGAAGGTTCATGATGTTTGGGTTATTCCTTCAGAGAAGCTGAGTACAGCTCGTTTAAACGGGTTCTGTTATCACTTCAGTCAAGGTCATGTTGACTATAAAAGTAAGGCCAGAAGGAGCCTGAGTTTTCCTCTCTTTCTGGCTCTTTTTCCTTCCGGTGTGGTGTTCTGTATATAGTGTTACGGTTTTAGACTTATTGTAAGTTATTGCAAGTTTAAGTTAAGTCTGCTGCAACTGGATTTCTTATGGACAGTCCCAATCCTGAATGTATTGGATTTGTGACTATTATGCTCATTTGCCTTCAGTAGCAGTAAAGCTCTGCTGGATGAAATATTAATTGCGTCTGGTGTGTTTTGGGGAAAATCCTGCAACATGTTCGAGTTTTTACTCTGCTAACTATATGTTTGAGTTCTGCTCTGGATCAATATTGAGTAGAATTTAATGACAGATGGATCAGATGCTCTTCACACAAATGAGCTAGCGTAGTGGTTTACAAATGGTTTACTGCAAATCCTAAGATTCCTTAGAAACTTATCAAGAGTTCTTCAATGAGAGTAGCTGTGAAAAGTGGACAATATTCTTTGAAAGCCAGCTTGCTTACCTCCATTCACCCTTCTCTCTGAAATGAAGGCTAATCTCCCAAACTGTAAGCATTAACATCATGATGAACCATGAAATAAAGAGTGTTCTTCGGGTCTATAATGTTCTATAGACTTAAAGAATGCTGCTAAAGAATATCTGGGTAAGAAAAAATCCAACTGGGGGCTGCTTAATCCCCTTGAGTAGTGGCTTAAGTAATAGAATTTTGTCATTAAAGAGAGTGTGTGTGTTTATGTGTAAAGCTGGTTTATTGGGGTTGCCATTTGGCTTCCAACTAATAGCTTTTCCCAGTGTGCAGTCAACTTGTATTGAAAATTGGACAGAGCTGCTTTATCTGCAGGGGCAAACCCAGTGCTCATTGAACAAACAAGTTTTCTACAATGTGCCCAGTGGACACTAGTAATGAACCTCTGTTGAGTGCTGAGACCTTACCGGTGAATTTGTTCCATTTCCTTGTTGAAAACAATGGTGGCCACAAGGCTTCCCACACATTAAGAAGGGGAAAATGCATTTGTCTGCCTTTTCTTATTCATGATGTATAAAGAAAACAGCAGTATACAGTCCTAGTAAATGAAAGAAGGCAAATATTGTTGTGTATCTATAGCTGTAGCTATACCCTGCCATGCAAATTCAAAAATAAGAATTCTTATCTGCATTTTTATTGATCCATGCAATAACCTTTTCTGCAGATATGTTGAAATATACTGCATTACTCATGAGATCATTTGCTGCTTTCTGTCAGTATTTTGTATTCATTTTTTGGAAGTGTGAAAAGGGTGTCTTCTTATCTGCCTGTGAGATTGAGCTCAGGACATGGAAAAGAAAAGAAAGGTAGCCTTTTGCCTGGCATTGCTGCAGCAGTAAGGAAGTTGTGTAAATTGCTTGCTTTGGCTTCTTATCGAAAGGAAACTGATAACTTATTTATACCAATACAATTTGACTAATTAATCTCATTGATTCAATCGGAAGTATTGGGTCAGGGAAACTTAGATCGAGAATCAAGACTAGATCAATGAGATTCATCAAATGCATCCTTTACTTCCCATAAGACAGCCCCATGGTTTACCAGAAGAGAAATGGTGCTTTTATGTAAGCTATAAGCATCACTTTTAAATTAGTAGTAGTAGTAGTAGTAATAGTATTTGACATACCCTCCAAAATGTTCATCCATTTTTGTTTGGGGCCATTGGTTCTTGACTGAGCATGTTTGTACTTTGCCATCCTCATCAATACCTCACCCCTTTCTATCCCAGAAGTCAGCAGCAACTTCACCAGAGGGAGGTCAGGTAAGTGTCCCATTCAGCAGTCAGCTATACTCTCCATACTCAGTTCCAGATGCAACAGATTGGGTGCATTTCCCAGGAGTCTCAAGGGTGGAGAAAGGACACTCACAGTTCTTTCTCAAGCCTCTGCCCTCATCCCTTCTAGCTGCTAATGATGGAAAATAAGAGGAGGACCATCAGCGTTCACAAGAGGAGGCAGGTGAGGAAGTGAGTTAATGGCAGTAATGCCAGTGGCGGCTCCTCCTTGCTTGTCTCTCTGATGGACCTGAATGGAGAAGATGCAATAGAAATGGCTGCTTGGTCTGGCTGCATAGTTCACAGTAATCAACGAGATTTTCATTTACCTTAATACTCTTCTTTGGTGATCACTCGTAGCCAAATAAGATTGTCTTCCATGAACACAGTCTTAACAGTGAGTCCCTAAATGACTGTGGAGGTCAGTTCTGGATTCACACATCCTTCCACAGTGGAGACATAGGTTTCCGGATGGGAGTTGAACATGGTGAGGGTTTGCCAAATGTGCCTTTCTATTATCACGTTACTTCCTTTTGTCCTGAGTTTGAGCGTCGTCAAAGTCCATGACCCCTTTGCTAGAAGCTATACTCCAATTGGAAGACAGGAGTGCCTCGCATGCTCTGGTCCATGGGGTCACGAAGAGACGGACACGACTAAACAACAACAAATTCTCCAATTGGAGCACTCGCAGGCCAATGTTTCCCAATTTTCAGTGTTTATACTACTTTTTTTTTAAGATTTGCCTTGAGAGAGCCTTTAAAACTCTTTTGTTGACCACCAGCATTATGCTTTCCATTTTTAAATCTGGAATAGAGTAGCTGATTCAGAAGACAATAACTAGGCAACCGAACATGACCAGTCCAATGAAGCTGATGTTGAAGAACCATTGCTTCGACACTGGTGATCTTCCAGTACACTGGCATAGTTCGTCTGTCTTCCCAAGTGATATGTAAAAAATTTTGGAGACACACTTGATGGAATCTTGTGAGTAGTTGGAGATGGCATTTATAACTGGTCCATGTTTCACAAGCCTACAGTAACTTTAATGCAGCCAGCCTTGTGATTCAGTAGTTTCACAGTGATCAGGAGTATCATTGAGAGTAAGGAGCTAACATAAAAGAATTTCTACACATTGGCCTTTGATGCAGCCTCACTGCAAATGATGCAAAATCTCATTTTACATTCTGAACAATCAGAAGGATTTCTGGAAGAAATGATGCTTGGGCTTGTTACGCATCCAAGCATTATGAGCTGGACAATATTCATATTCTGAGCTACTTAATTGTGAACTACAGTGACACCTCTGCTTCCATCCGCAGTGCACAGCTTCTTTTGGTACCTTCCCTTCCTATGGCTGCTTCAATGTGTTTCACCCTGATGCGTCAACGGGTGACTCTCTGTGACATTAGTAACCATTAGTTACCGTTTGCTGTAACTCAATCACATGTGCTTGTATGTGCCAAATTGTCCTTTACTGTGTCTCTGGGAAGCACAGAAACAAGCAGAGATGGAAAGGCAATTAAGTGGAAGGAGAAAGGAAGGATTTTGGGTACACACTTTCTTTAGATTCCCCCCTGCTGATCACTCACTCTATTAAACTAGGAACAGTCAGTCAGTCTATTTCAGTCCATGGCGCTTTCACATGTGTTCATTCATAAATCTGTTGAATCCTGTTTCTGCATTAATCTGACAATAATACTCCTAATGATTCTGAAAGAATCATCACCCCCTTCGGTAACCAAATAATCAGTGCATTCTTCAGGAGAGAGCCTCCTGCAGATGTAACCTCATCAGAAGGTCCATTCCAAATGATACAGTAATCAGACCTTTGGTATAGCGGCACCTCCCCTCCGGAATTCCCTCTCATTATATGTCAGACAGGGGCCATCCAACTCTATTGTCTTTTCCAAGTCTATTAGAAAGCTTTCTTTTTGAACAAGTCTTTTTAAGTGGGGAATTAAAGTGAAGATTCAAGTGCCTGGGAATTTGAAGAACACCCTGCCCCCCCCCAAATACTGTGATTTTAAAATGGATTTTAAAATGGAGTACATGACCTGGTCACAGCCCCAAATCAGTTTGGGGGCAGCTAATGTTTAATTAGGGTTAGTTTGGTCTGCCATCTTGATTCAATGTGTAGATGAAGACTGTCTCCTCCACTTCCAGAACCCTCAAGCTGAATTGAGTGATGTTGTCTTGAAAGGCATCTAAATTAGCACAGGTTGGGACCATCACATCCGATTTGGAGAGGTCCCACCAAATGAGGTGATGATATCATCAGAAGCATACATAGAATCATAGAATCGGTAGTCTGGACCCATCACACCAAATTGGGTAAAGTCATACCAAAGTCACATACTGGTCTGCCATCTTGATTCCAGATGGTGCCCAGCAGCCAAACATAGATGAAGACCACTACTTCCAACTTGGGAACCCCTGTACTAGGTTTGGTGACATTATATCAAGAGGCATCAAAATTGGCACAGGTTGAAACCATCCTGCCCAACTGGACAATGATCTCTTCAGAGACATCCAGATTGGTGCAGGTTGAAATCATAACTCCAAATTTGGTGAAGTCCCACCAAATGGGGTGATGATCTCTTCTGAGGCATACAAACCAGCACAATTCAGACCCATTGTTCCAAAAATCAGGAGACATCACCCCCAAATCACATTTCAGTCCACCATCTTGATTCAAAATGGTGCCCAGAATCAAAACATTGATGAAGAGCACTGCCCTCATCTCAGGAACTCTCATTCTGAGTTTGGTGATGATAACCCAAAAGGCATCTGGACCTATAGAGAACAGAGAGACAAAGAGATAAAGCACTTTCCAAAATATATAATGAATTGTTGGGTTTTTTTCTTTGTTCAGTCACAAATTTTCTTTGTTTTATGGGAAGCAATTCATAAATCAAATGAAAGAGAAGAAAACACACACGCCACATAGGCACATTTGGGAAAGACAAAAACCACAGAATAGCAAAGTCCTAATCTGTACTTCAGTCCAGGAGGTGTGACTCAGGTCACTTTGTATTGGAATTGCAAAGACTGAATTCATTATGCATCCCTAACTTAAACAAAATCACAGGGGAACCTTCCCAAGCAAAAACATAGACCGCAAACCTACACCCCCTGTTTCATTATCCAAAGTGTTTATTTTAAAGAAATAGAATAAATTCCTTTGAAAAAGCATTTAGAATATGGTATATATATTGCAACAATTATCCCCACTACCCTTCTCCCCCTGAAGGAGAGCTTATGATTAAATATGTTGGGGGAAGTTCTATTTTCACCCGAGTTTTATTAAAAAGCAAACAGTAGGTTCAGGACTGACAAAAGGAAATATTTCTTCGTGCAAAGTCTTCCTAATTTACAGGACAAATTGCCATGAGATGCAGCAGGCTACTAGTTTCAGAAAAGTTAAAATAAATTCATGGAGGGAGAGATCTGTAATTGCACCCAGAGCATGGAATAATGAGGCAAGACTCGGAGATAGGGTAACTAAGGGCCACAACTTTATTTAATCTGCAACAAGAACCTGTATCTGCAGGAAGAAGCTGAATAACTCTGCAAACAGGCAGTCTCGCTAGGCCTCCCAAGCTCTACGGTATGGACAAACCTGGTCCAAGCACAAACAGAAGAGCGCCTTGCTTGCCCGTCCATCTCTTGTTTCAGGGTGTGTCTCTTGACTCCCCATCCCTTCAAATCCTTGTGTGGTTCATGTGAGTCTCAGAGGGGTTCCTTTTCCCACCCCAGGGGTCCATGGCCCTTTAGTACAAGTCTAGGGATCTACCTTTTGCAATAATTGTGCCCTGAGGGTTCTCATCAATGCTTCTCTTTTCCTGCAATTGTTGCACAGCCCTGCAGTTATATGGTGTTCTCAAGTGCTTGACAGTCAGCTGGCGGTAGGGGATTAGGGAAACAGTGCATGCAACATCATCAGCCCTATGATCAGTGCTTTGGGAAGCACCAAGATTTCAGGGTTGGGGGAGAAGTCTGCATTTTGCAATCCCTTGCCTGATACCCTGGAAACCATGGCAAGTCAGAGTAGACAATACCAGGCTAGATGGAATCAGTATAAGACAACTTCCGATGTTGCTTTGGGTTGTCAACAGAAAGAAGTAGGCCAGTTAAAGGGTTTTTAAGAAGCCAGTTCTTTTATCTCTTCTCCAACTCATGCAGTATTTTCAAGGAATCACTCCCAACAAATTTTGACTCTTACGATCTACTATATAACAGGCAGCAAATGGTTTCCTTTATATTTCACCAGTGAAGTTACATCAACCAAACCTCCATGATGGATTGTCCAAACGCATAAACTTCCTAGCGTTGAGAAGGCCCACACTACATTTCAAAGGAACATACTTACAGAGATAACTCTGTCATGTCAGCTATTGGCACCATCCTTAGAAAAAGTATTTAATGCACACTCAGGATGGATTTAAAAACGGATCACCTTGTTTGCAGCTTGGGGAAAGAAAAGAAAAGGCACATCACACTCCAGCCAGTGAGAAGCTAAAAGTGCCTGTGAATATGTTAACACCTATAGGAGCAGGATGTGACTCAACACATCCATTTGCTGGGTAAGAGCAGAGAAAAACCATCCTTCTCAATCTCTTAAAAGCCAAGCATATTTTAAACTTTATGTATACATCTCAAAAATGAATAGGGGATGCAAAACAGACACACACACACATACACACACCCCTCCATGCAGATCAAGAGCTATTAAAAAAAGCCAGATTATTATTTTTTTTGACTGCAAGAAGATCAAACAGATCAAACCTATCCATTCTTAAAGAAATCAGCCCTGAGTGCTCACTGGAAGGACAGATCCTGAAGCTGAGGCTCCAATACTTTGGCCACCTCATGAGAAGAGAAGACTCCCTGGAAAAGACCCTGATGTTGGGAAAGATGGAGGGCACAAGGAGAAGGGGACGACAGAGGACAAGATGGTTGGACAGTGTTCTTGAAGCTACCAGCATGAGTTTGACCAAACTGCGGGAGGCAGTGGAAGACAGGAGTGCCTGGCGTGCTCTGGTCCATGGGGTCTTGAAGTATCAGACATGACTAAACGACTAAACGACAACATTTTTTTTTATATGCACAGGTAGCTAGGAACCTAAAAATATATCATAAACATTGAAGCTTGCAGGTAGGACTGTGTTGTTCACCTGCCTTCTAAACACCAAACATCACTGCTGATCCCTGAGAGGGAGAGGGTTATGGGCCATTAAACTTAGTAAATTGTACGCAACTGAATTTTACTCAGAGTAGACCCATTGAAATCAATAGAGCCAATTTAGTTAATTTCAAGGGGTCCATTCTAAGTAAAAATTAGCTGAATACAACCCAATAGGATGTACTTCCGAATAAGCCCATGCAGGAGAACCTCTTCCACAAAATAGATCTGGCAATCACTGTATTTTCTTTTCTTGAAATTTTTCATAGTCTGAATGCATGAGCATGGGGACCCCAAAGTGGCAGGGGCTAAGAATGATTTTTTTACAAAGGTAGTCTCTATCCCAAAAAATGAAGTTCTGCTTCTGTAAACTCCATTCATGAATTACTTACAGGGAGGAGCCCAACTGTGCTTCTTTTTTATTGCAATGGGCAAGTTTCATTGCAGTCGCAACAGTGTGGAAACAGCTGGTTTAAGGTCAAGGTGACCTGTTGAGTCTGTCCTCATCAGGCTACACCCTGCTGAAGACCGCAGCTGTTTGGAGTTGTAAGGGTCTAGTAAAATGTAACATGAACCTCAGAATACAGCTCCACATAGTGAAAGCTATTTGTGTCACTAGTAAACCAACAAAATTAAAACCAAGTTTTGTTTTTAATTTTGTTTTGTCTCATTTCACTTCTGACACTTTTAATACCTACCGCTGATTTTATTTTTATTTTTTATTTCAAGACAATGGCGGCATACTGTGACACAACTCATTCATTTTACATTTTCTTGAAGGGACTATTATTTTGCACCACACTAAGAGGCTTTCACACACATCACACCATTGACACAGCTTGACACAACATCAATGGAGTTTTGGTTCTTTTTTACTTCCTGCATTACGTTCTTTCTACACTGGCAACCAGTCGAACAGCAAAGTTTTGCTTCTGAATAAGATTTAATCAAAGATTCTCTCAATTATTTTAGGCTTTATTATATACATACTGTCCTTCCTTAAAGTTGTTAAGGGTACGTGGTTTCTCCCTTTTTGAAATCTTCACCACAACCCTGTGAGGTATGTTATGCTCTGAGGCAGACTGATTACCCAATGCCACATAGAGAGCTTTATATCTGAATAGAGCCAATATCTCCCTAGTCTTAGAATACAGCTGTACAGTGGTACCTCGGGTTACAGACGCTTCAGGTTACAGACTCCACTAACCCAGAAATAGTACCTCGGGTTAAGAACTTTGCTTTAGGATGAGAACAGAAATTGTGCAGCAGCGTCGTGGAGACACAAGGAGGCCCCATTATCTAAAGTGGTACCTCAGGTTAAGAACAGTTTCAGATTAAGAATGGACCTCTGGAACGCCGCTACTGCACGATTTCTGTTCTCATCCTGAAGCAAAGTTCTTAACCAGGGGTACTATTTCTGGGTTAGTGGAGTCTGTAACCTGAAGCGTCTGTAACCTGAAGTGTCTGTAACTCGAGGTACCACTGTATTCCTACTTATCTTATTTGATTCTGTTGCAAACTGCCCTGTGACTTGTATGAAAATCATCTAAATAAATGATGATGTTGATGATGATTTATAAATTTAGATGCTATAGTATAGAATCGTAGAATTATAGAGTTGGAAGGAACCCTGAGCATCATCTAGTCCAACCCCCTGCAATGCAGGAAACTCAACCAGATCATACAAGACAGATGGCCATCCCACCTCTGCTTGGGAACCTCCAAGGAAAGAGAGTCCACACCCTATAAAAGAAGTTGTCTAAGCACTATACTTCCTAGTTCCAATGGATCTTACATGCTTTTGTTATTGTCCTCTGATCCATGGGGAAAATTCTTGACATTTATGTACTGAAAATATGCACCCCTCCCGCAATACGGAAGACTATTTCACTCATTTGGCATGTTCCACCTTCTTGAGCAATCTAACAAATTGTGCTTTCTTTCCTTTTTTCCTCCAGCATGCAAAACTTGGCACACCACTCCAGCAAGGTCAGATGTCAAATCAACAGTATCAAATTATGATGTGATTTCGAAGTGGTTTGGACAGCTAGTCAAATTTGTTTTAATTGAGTCTCATAGCATCGAGTAAATCTCTGAAAGCAAGTCAGCGAACCCATGCAGGGAGATCATTAAAGCAAACTATAATGATCACGCTCTAACAAGGTGACACGTGCAGATTTATTTATTTATTTGTAATTATCATTCTTGGACTTCACGATAGGTGAATGCAAATTTTCATGCAACTGAGGGAGAAGTTAGGAAACAGTAGACAGCAGGCAAAGGCAATTATCATGCGTTAAAAGGGTTTAAATAAACTACAGTAATAGTGAAACATTCAGCAATGCTGCCATTAGTACAAAAAAATGATGTCTGGCAAGGAACAGCATTGTCCAAGAGGCAGATAGTGAGTTCGTTGACTCTGCTGCTTGCTAATAAGTTATATTTTTTCTTAATAAAAGACCACCTCTTACATAAGACACCACATTAAAAAAACAACAACTGTTGACCACTTAGATCTTTCCAAACAATCAAGCCCTGTTCTCACTTGCCATTGAGCACGCAGTTCATTTGGACATAATAATCCATCTTCTCACAAATCTGAAGCTTCCAGGGTTGAGATGCATGAAAGCAAGATGAAGTTCTCATAAGTCAAAGAGCAAATCCTTCTTCCTTCATTTGCCCTTGGCCTGTGTAAAGTGTCTGGCTGTTATGTTGACATACACATCACAACTCTATAGCACTCGAATAACAATTCAACATTCATAGCTTCCCCCAAAGAACCCTCGGAACTGTAGCTTGTTAAGGATGCTGACCTCACAGAGCTACATTTCTTAGCAGCCATAAACAATGCAGTTCCTAGGATTCTGCATGACTGTTGAAGTCATGGAATACTCCCACCAAACCAGCCATCAGTGCACATATTTCAAAATACGTTTCTTCTTCCCCATCTCACAAGCAGCTTTATATTCCTAGCCTTCCCCAACCTCAGCGGCCTCCGTATGATTTTGGACTACAAGTCCAGTCATTTGTGGCTGTTGGCCGTAGTGGTTCACACTGATGGGAGCTGCAGTCAAACATATAGAGGGTGCCAGTATTTAATAGGAACATAGGAAGCTGTCTTATACTGAGTGAGACCATTGCTTCCTCTAGTTCAGTATTGTCTGCATTGCCTGGTACTGGCCCTTCAGGTTTTCAGGCAGGGTTTACTTCCAGTCCTCAGTCCTCCCTGGAGATGCAGAGGATTAAACCCAAGACATTCTGCTTTTAAGGCAGGTGTTCTGCAAGTGAGCAAAGGCCCTTCCCACTCTGGGGAAGTTACAACAGAGGATGTGAGGGAAAAGACAAAAAAAAAAAAAAATAGGAGGGGATGAATGTGATCTGTGGCAGTGGCTGATGCTGTGAGAGAAATGTGACCTAAATCCTTTGCTGAGCTCAAAAGCACTGGCCACAGCCCTTTCCAGACAGATGAGGATGTGTAATTCAAGGGCGAAATCAGGCTTCAACCTGCCCTCCTTGATCTAGCCTTCCATCAGCAAATTAAAGTTCAGTGACTTGCTCAGAAATGGTTCCTTTTTAACTGCCGCTGTAAATCGCCCGCTTCAATGCGGCGTGTTTCCTTTTTCTTATTATTGTAGAGAAGGCTTCAAAGTTTCGTGTTGAAGTGATCAACACGAGCAATATTTTACCTCTTAAAAGCATCCCAGACCCCGCAGGTTCGGAATCTGAGGACGGAATATAATAGCTGCTATGATCAGTGCAAACCAAGCTCCTTTAGAAGCTCCCCTTCACAATGTAGGCAGCAGGGGAAGTACCCATTTAATTGATCCAAATCATCTTGCAAAGCTTAGGCATGACATGAGAGTTAAAGAATGAATGTCAGTGAAGATAGTGCAAGGCCCTGCATCTCCTGTCATTATCCTCTCTAATTATGCTCCTTGCTTTTAAATAAGCCTTGCAGGTCACAGCATAGAACTTTACTAACTTCCTTTCAAGTCCCCTTTTCTTTTGCTGCAAAGTTTCCCATCAAGAAGTCTGTTCAGTACGAGAAACTTCGTGCCCTTGAAGTAATTTTTAGCAACACAGAGGCTCAAAGGGAGAATGAATAAAGCTGCTTTGGAAGGTCAGGCATGCTAATTTTTTTGACTGCCCAGATCACACCCTCACTCTGTTGTAGATGAAGAGAAGCTTAGGCTTTGGGACTAAAAGGGCACAGGAAAAGTGAATCATGGGCTAGGTAGAATTTAGGTGACAAATTATACATATTTTAGTCTGTTGCCACCAATTTTTGCTGGTAGCGAAATCCAAGGAGTTGTATCCAATGTAGCACTGTTAAAATCACAGACATAGGAAAACTTGGTCCTCCAGATGTTTTGGGACTACAACACCCATCATCCCTGGCTAACAGGGCCAGTGGTCAGGGATGATGGGAATTGCAGTCCTAAAACAGCTGGAGGGCAGAGTTTGCCTATGCCCGGGTGAAATGTTTTGCAGCAGTGGAATGCTGTTGTGCAAGACAGTGCATAAGCAGGTTGTTGGTGAATTTGTCATCTATGACAAACATGATCTGTTGTGCAATGAGTTTCCAGTAGTGCAACTGTTCTGTCATGAAACATTAAAACTTACTCATCTGCTAGCAGACAGAGAACATTGGATACAACCTATGATGATTTGGGTAAAACATCTGAAAAAATTAGAGGGCAGTCCAAAGGGTCCTAATAAAAAAATACAAGTGTGTGTGATTGAATATCCATTAAATTTCACCTAAATCAGCATTTGAGGTGAATTTGGTAGATTCTGCTCACCCAAAATTGTCCAAGAATATTGATGCCCCTAAGACCATCAAATGTGCCCTAATTTTAGCACAGTGAACAGAAATTCAGAATTTGTGGTGCTAAGGTTCAGATTCTAGCTCTGCTTTTCTAGAACATGGTCATCAAATGAGGCCAGATTATATACTGACAATACACTAATGTGCTGGAAATTCATGTGAGAGGCAGAGAGTTCAGTGTTTTCTGCATGCACTCCAAATACCTGTACTGTCCCTGATAGATTGTGATGTTCACCACCAAGGGAAAGTGATGGCTGAAACAGGAGGGAGGCCAGTGGATATGGGTTTTGGAAGAGTGCATAACTTAAGTTAAGGCTAGATCAGGTCCTTGGACAGGTACCCTGGTTCAGGACCAGGGTTGCAGGCTTCCCATAGGCACCTGGTCAACCATAGAATGCTGGACTAGGTAAACCTTTGGTTAGATCCAGCAGGGCTCATCTTATGTTCTTGAAAGACATTGTCCCAACTGTGCAATTCTGAGGAGATATTTTAATGGCAAATCTGCAGAATTCTCTCACCTAAACTCTGAAATCCAGATTTTCAACCAGAAAACCTGGTTCATTCTTCTCACCTGTGGATGTATAAGTAGTTTCTAAATATTCACATGCTGGAGGAAGACACAATGCCATTGATGTACATTCTTCTGTGACTTCTTACTTGCATGCAGTTTGCATTTGGAGAGATTGCAAAGAAAATTGTATAAGCTTATAATCATCTGCGACTAATGTTGGAACATGAGTACTGAGGCTCTCCTTTTTGCCCATTGGGTTCTAGTTTCTTACAGCACCAAAAAAAAAAAGGAAGGCGGGAAGAAAATGTAAAGTAGGTTCAATTAAATCTCCCACTTTGAAGTCCAGAAGACTTCACTAGGGTCTTGACAGCCGCATGAAATTTTTCATCTGATGTCTTCCTGTCTGGTAATAGCACTAGAACTGATATGCAAATGACAGATGGGCTCAAAATGGTAGATGAAAGAGCTGAGCAATGCATTTGCTACTTGGGGAGACCCAGTAACCACAGCGATATTAAAGTTTGATGGCACAGAGTCAAGTCAGGGTACACTCCCAGGGTTGGCATTCCATTTGAAAATATTCTGATAGATCTTTATAGCTACTTAATCTGAAGAATAAAACAGAGGGACAAAGTGGGGAGAAAGTTGTCAGATTCAATACATCAGTTGCAAGTCATGGGAGAGTGCAAAACATGCACTCACTGTCTTTTGGAACCCAGATGACCAAATGCAAAGGAATAGAGGGCTCTAGTCCCTTTAAGGGTATTTTGATTTTTTTTCATGGGTGGGTGGTGAGATAGTACAGCTTATTAGGGACATGGGTGGCACTGTGGTCTAAACCACTGAGCCTCTTGGGGTTGCTAATTGGAAGGTCGGCGGTTCAAATCCCCACAATGGGGTGAGCTCCCATTGCTCTGTCCCAGCTCCTGCGTACTTAGAAGTTAGAAAGCACACCACTGCAAGTAGATAAATAGGTACTGCTGCAGCAGGAAGGTAAATGGCATTCCCATGCACTCTGGTTTCTGTCAAGGTGTTCCGTTGTGCCAGAAGTGGTTTAGTCATGCTGGCCACATGACCCAGAAAGCTGTCTGTGGATAAACGCCGGCTCCCTTGGCCTGAAAACGAGATGAGGGCCGCAAGCCCATAGTCGCCATTGACTGGACATAACCATCCACGGGTCCTTTACCTTTTTCACCTTTAGTACAGCTTACAAAGCAGAAGTGAGAGAAACTGCCTCTGCTAAAAATCCCTCATCTGTGCAGGATTCCATCCTCCATTGCATCTTGTATACCAATGATAAGCAACCTGTGGTCCTCCGGCAATAGCTGGACTCCAATTTCCATCAGCTCCAGCCAGCCTAGCCAATAAGAATGAAGGGAGCTGTAGTTGAGCAACACTGCAAGTTCCTCTTCCCTGAGATATATCATTAGAAACTTGGTTGGCATCCATCTGTCTTAAGAAAGAATGGAGTGCGCCTCTGGTGGTGGCATCAAACTGCTGCATTAGCAACACCCAAGTGACTTCCATGGGATGTAAGCCTGGGCAGTGTGTGTGGAGGTCCTGGGCTGCCCAGCTGACAAAACTCCACTTTTGACCTCACTGAGGAAAGCAGAGCAATATGCTTGGCTGCAGGAGTTGCCAGAAGGGGGAGTTACTAAGAGCAAATGAGGTTAATTGAGAGTATGGGCAATACTTCACATGGGTGATCCTAGCCAATCAGGGATCATACTGTAAAGTGGTGACATCACTGAAGGCCAACACTAGAACAGGAATGGGAAACTGTGGCCTTCCGGTTGTTCCCATCTGCTCCACTCAGCATGGCAACAGAAAGAGATAGCAGCTTTCAATGTAGAGGTGAAATAGTGTGCATTTGCTCTGCCTTGTGTTTAATAGGATTTCATTGTTGGGATAAGCATCTATGCCTTTCCTCTTTGCTCCTTTTCATAGTGGTGGTGACCTGAGTAGGAACATAAAGATTAGCTTCCGTTTGAAAAGCTATTTGTTTATTTCCCCCTCCCCTGTCTCTCTTATTTATGGCTCATCTGAAGCCTAATTAAGTTTTTAATGTTTGATCAGTAGCTAAGGCCAAATAGAGAGAGGTAAACACGGGGAATCTTATTTCATTTGGGGCTTTTTCTCTTTATTGAAGCTGCTGTATATATATATAAACAATGGCTTAGTATTGTGGGGAAAATTGTTCTTCTATTTCTGCTTCCTAAATACATAATGCATTATTATAGAAGAGAACCAAACTACCATCAGTAAAAACATACCTCTCCTTTCATCTTTTAAAACTCCTCGCCCCCCACAACAGTATAATTGGTTTTACTTGTTAACTTAATTAAAACCATCCACTGAATGTCCTATTGGTTGTGATTCTGAAATTATTTGGTTTTCAAATACTCCTCCTTAGCCCTATCAAGCAAGGTTACTTGATATATGGGTCTGCAGTCAAAGGCTGCATTCACATGGCAGGGTAGTGGGTGGCACTGTGGTCTAAACCACTGAGCCTCTTGGGCTTGCCAATTGGAAGGTCGGCGGTTCAAATCCCCGTGACGGGTTGAGCTCCCATTGCTCTTCCCAGCTCCTGCCAACCTAACAGTTCAAAAGCATACCAATGTGAGTAGATAAATAGGTACCACTGCTGCGGGAAGGTAAATGGCATTTCCATGTGCTCTGGCTTCCATCACAGTTTCCTGTTGTGCCAGAAGCGGTGCTGGCCACATGACCTGGAAAGCTGTCTGTGGACAAACGCCGGCTCCCTTGGCTTGAAGCTAGATGAGTGCCACACCCCATAGTTGCCTTTGACTGGACTTAACCATCCAGGGGTCCTTTACCTTTTACCTCACATGGCAGTGCATCCTGTTTCCCCAACATTTCCTTGTTAATTTCCAGATTGTGTTTGAGCTTCCACAGAATGTAAAACCCACTTCCAAAGATCTGTTGGAATCTAGTGGAAATTTAATGCTCATTTCTATGTTAGTTTTTTTTTGGGGGGGGGGAATCCATTTGCAACCCCATTAGCCCCCAAAATTTGAGGAGTAAGGTAACAACATTTGGGCTGCATAATGGCATACAATTGTTTCCTTCCATTGTCATGGGTGAACAATGGCAGAACAGAAGCACATATACAGTGGTACCTCAGGTTACATATGCTTAAGATTACAGACTCCACTAACCCAGAAATAGTGCTTCAGCTTAAGAACTTTGCTTCAGGATGAGAACAGAAATCTTGCTCCAGCGGCGCGGCAGCAGCAGGAGGCCACATTAGCTAAAGTGGTGCTTCAGGTTAAGAACAGTTTCAGGTTAAGAACGGACCTCTGGAATGAATTAAGTACTTAACCCTAGGTACCACTGTATGCGGAAAGAAATGAGGAGTAACTATGCTATCCAGTGACGTCCATTGCTGTGTCACACCACACCCAATGGTATGACTGAAATTTAGCACGACATGCTGGTACAGCAGCTAAAGAGCCACAATTCCACAATGCAACAGGCACTGAGGTGTGAAAGGCACATTAGAATAAAGGACAGAAGCATTAGCTGTATGATCAGGAAAACTACCACAATATTCCACACATCTGAATGTACTCAAAAATAGCATCCCTGTGCACATTCTCCTATGAACCCCAGTGCAGTTTGGCGGTGCAGTGCGAACACACTGCTGGAGCCATAATAATAATAATAATAATAATAATAATAATAATAATAATAATAATTTATACCCTGCCCATCTGGCTGGGTTTCCCCAGCCACTCTGGGCGGCTTCCAACAAAATATTAAAATACAATAGTCTATTAAACATTAAATGCTTCCCTAAACAGTACTTCTGTGGATGCATTTGCCCTGCATTGCCTCACACACCCCTTTACCTCTCCTTAAGCAGCAGGTACCAAATTGTGAGGGCGATGGGGGGGGGTGATATTGTGTGTGTGACATCAGGATGTCAGAAGGCACTGGGCACAGAGACAAACATGGTGGCTGCATGACTCAATGGCTGGTGGCTCCTCTTGGTGCTGCCACCACTGGGAGGTTGCTTCAAACATCCCTCCCCTCTGCAGCAGAAGAAGGAGGAGCTGTCCAAACTGACTGGAAATGGCTCTCCAGGGTTTCCAGCAGGAATCTTTCCCAGCATATGTGCCCTCTCCTAGGGGCTGAGACATTTTAGCCCTCCTCCCCTAATGTTATTGTTTTAGGGGGAGAGCTCCCTCAATCTTCAGAGAGCTTTCGGCTCCACCCTCTGGCTCCTCGTGACGTTTCACACATGGCCTCAGGACGTTGCACCAGGTCCCCTCAATCATCTTGAGAAGATAGTGTCACTGTTTCCCGGTCGTATTTTGAGATGCTGGGGATTGAACCATTGGCCTTCTGCATGCAAGCCACATGTTCTACCCCTGAGCGATGGCCCTTCCTTTCACATCACTTCTTTTGAATAACCAGATGTTATGAAGTGGAATAGAACTGCAGGTTTCCTACTTTCTGCAGCATCTAGTTTTGATCCTTATGAAACCATTACAAAAGAACCTATTGAATCTTCCCCTTTGTAGTCATTTTCTCTGTGCTCATTTTTAAATCTTTTTTTTTATTTGGTTCTCTCATTGATTTTATTATTTGCTTTACAGTGTTTTCATGCATATCTCTTAATTATCTTTTATGAGGTCACTGCACGCTCTGGCTTAGACCTTTTTGGCTTAATTAACCTTTGGCCGGAATGCGTTTCTAAGTGGAAAGAGGGACTCTTAAAGACTGAGCCCTGCAACAGAAGCTCCTTCAAAGACAAAGCCTCACATTTGCTGAGAGATGCATGGAGATTATGCCAATTATTTGTCCTGCAGGGTGAACTCTGTTCAAGTGGCTTTTAAAGAGATTCTTACAGCAGAAGCACAATGGTGCTGGCTATTGTCCAGGTTTATATCATCAGGAAAGCAGGATATTTAAAAGCCTCCCAACAGTAAGATGACTTGAGCTAATTTGGTACTAGAAAATCTATTGGAAGGGTGTCTTTCTCTGCCTGTTCCAAAATTGGATCCCAGAGTTTCTGGACCTTTACACTCAACCATGTTTTTAATACTTGATTGGGAGCCGCCCAGAGTGGCTGGGGAAACTCAGCCAGATGGGCGGGGTATAAATAAATTATTATTATTATTATTATTATTATTATTATTATTACCAGTCAGATGGGTTGGGTACAAATAATAAATGTGCTATTATTATTTCTGCTGCTGCTCTTGATATACTGCTTGTCCCTTTGCCTTGCTGAACATTAGATGACTTCCAGCAATGCTACACCAGTTACACTGACTCCCAGCTCATGTCCAGGCCCACTTCAAAATAGGCACTGAGGAATCTGCTAGTTGCAATTTCTCTCAGTTTATCATTTTTTCCCAAACTTACATTCAGTTCTCCCCATTTCCAAAGCAGTTAGCAATTAAAAGAGAACGACCCACATCTGGGTGTGAATTTCACTTAATACGTGCATTTTTATGCAATTTTGCCTAAGATGCAAATTTTTCAATTGAATATAATTCATATTATTATTATTATTATTATTAAGCATTTGTGTGTGCATATTTCCCTACTGTAATTTATGTTTACATTATTTTCACCAAGTACACTTGCCTTTTCCCTATAAGTAATATTTTCACATTATTTTCACCAATTAAGCATGTTCAGCTGCTTGGTTCCCTATTCAACGCTTTGTGTGTGTGCATGTTGGTGGAAGAACTGTATCACAATTATCAGAGAAATGTCACAGGGCTGGGGAAGTTGTGGCCTTCGACTCAAACTCCCATCAGCCTCAGATAAAAATAGTCAATAGTCAGGAAGTTGTAGTCTAGCCACATATTCCCCAACCCTGACATATTAGCCAGGTAACTGCAAATTAGGTTGGTTCACATTAGGGCGTCATTTGCACTATACCAGGGGTCAGCAACCTAAGGCCCATGGGCTGGAAGCAGCCTGCGGAGGTCATTTGACTGCCCTCTGAGCTGCCCCTGAACTGAGTTGCCAGCTTGTGTGCTGTGCTAAACCAGCGCAGGGCGGCGCAGGGACTCGCTTCCATGGTGCTGGAAATCGCGGGGGCGCAATCTCCACAGGACCAATCAGGGCATAGCTGTCAACTTATAGATTTGAAAATAAGGGACCAGCAGCCTCGAAAATAAGGGATCAGCAGCCAAAATAAGGGATTTTCCGGGCACAGGTATGTTCAGCTTCTGAGCCCCTCCGAGCCAAAGGCAGAAAGCCCAGCTAACAGCCAAACAAAGCCTCATCTGTAAGGGACAGCAGCGGGACATGGCGCTGGGATAAGGGACTGTCCCACCAAATAAAGGACGCTTGACAGCTATGGATCCAGCCCAGGCAAGATAAACCTTGCTGACCCCTGCACTATGCATTTAAAATCACATAATGTCACTTTAAACAGTCATGGCTTCCCCTAAGGAATCCCGGGAGTGGCAATTTGCATAGGGTGCTGAGAGTTGTTAAGAGTCCTCTCAAAAGCTACACTTTCCAGAAGAGACTGATAGCTAAACCACTGCGGAATTCTAACTCTGAGAGTGAAACTGGATTTCCTCTCAGAACCATTATCAATAGACAGCTTCCAGGATACTTTGCGGTAAGCCTGGGTTGTTTAAAGTTTTGATTTACATGTATAGTACAGGCGGGGTATATGGAATGAATCTGCCCCCCCCCATTCATCCCTAGTTCAAAGTGCTGGTTTTGCCCTTTAAAGCCCTTTACAGCTTACAATCAGGATACCTGAAAGACTAGCTGTGTCTGTATATGCACAAGTTACCCACAGTAGACAACCAGATATCTGTCAGAAGCTCACAAGTGGGATTTTAGGGGAGCAGCCCTAACCTGCTGTTGGTCAGAACTTCTTTTCCTGAAAAAATGGAGGTTTTGAAAAGATCCAAAGAGCATATCTGCCAATTCCTTGCTGCAGATAAGGGCATCCTTCCACAAATCACATACACATCAGCCTCTGCAACTCAGACCACAAATCTATCCAGATGGAGTGAAACTAGATAATATGGGGGATGTTTGTTCCCCAAATCAGAAGTATTAATCTCCCCTTGTTGGGATACTGCCAGGGAGACAAAGTCCATCTCGACTCCACGTCGTCTCCGGACGTCCATTGATCTCCCGTAGGCACGCAGTATCAGCAATTAGCGACACGAGCTCTAGAAATAGCTTGCCACATTCCAGAACCGATGCACGCTCTATCAGCAGATAATGCACACAGCGGAAGATGCACCCAGGAGAGCATTATTTACAAGTTTATTCAGCGTTGATCAGAACAAAGAAAAACATGACTGCCTGCTTCAGAGTCTCCGGCAGAGAGAGAGAAATGAAAGCAAAGATACAACATAAACATCCTGTGAAACAGGAAAATACGCAGGCTGTGACACAAACATCCTGCTCCCTTTTAAGGTGGAACAGAAATATCCTAACACCACTCTCTCAGCAGTGTTCTAGCAAATTTCAATGTACGACATTTCTACACTCACGAGAAGGCCGGACTCTAAATGGAGAGGTGGCAGGTTAGCTCTCAGTGAGATGCAAAATACTGCATATTTTGGTGTACTCGACGTTACTGAAGGGGCACAGATGGCATTTGGGGTTAATGAGTGCATTTGCAGCCACACACCCTCTGTGTTGTCTCAGTCCACCCTCCGCCATGTGGGCAATGACACGTCCTGCATCAGAAGGCAGACTTCGGAAAGATGTGATTCTTTGATCTGATTCTATGATTGAGGAAGCTTTCAGGAGAACTACATCTCCCATCATCCAGCATGTGGCTAATCAACATAGCTGATTCTCTGAATCAGAGAAGCGTGGGGACCATTCCCTCTCTCTACTGCTTGTTCTGCCAAACCTGTCTGCTTTCATAAGATGAGATAAAGGGACGTGCATGTTTCAGGGCTGGTGGGAAAGACTTCTGGGAGTAGGGGAGAGGGGTAATTTTCCCAAGCCCTCACATTGACTCTGAAAAATATATATTCCCCCAGATAATTAATGAAGCAATCTAAGGTGAGTCACACCCACCCCAGCTTCCACCAGACAGCTTGTGGGAACTGAGTCATCAGACTGTATTAGTCTGGCAAAAATTGTTTTACCCTGCAATAGTTTCCTTTTATTTCTAAGCTCAATTTAAGGTGTTGGAACTTAGTTTTAGAGCCTGAAATAGTTCAGTGCCTGTGCACTCAGACTATCACCTCTCTGTATCATTAGCCTTATTATTATTCAATGGATTGATTAATCCCCCCCCCCACTTCCTCCTGAAGGAGCCCACTTCAAAACCCATTGCACTCAACATCTGAGGTCCTGCTCCAAGGACTCCAGTGACTGGCTGGAGTTCTGCAGCTGTCTACTGAAAGCAGGGCCTTCTCAGTCGTGGTGCCAACTCTATGGAAGGTTTAATCCTGCTGACTGCAGGGTGCTGCTTCATCAGCACAGTCCTCACAGGGAATCAGCACCCAGCCGGATTGATCCCTCACAGCATGTGATCGGCTGAGCCTGAAGAGGGCCATCTTCACCATGCATAGGGTTGCCAGAGTTGGGACAGGAACCCTGATTGGTCAGAATTCTTGTGAATGGTGAAAGCAGGGAAGCAGGGCTCTTTTTTCATCTGGAACTCAATTCTGTCACCTCTCGGGTAGACGTTATTGCCATTACAGTCATACTTCGGGTTACAGCTGCTTCAGGTCGAGTTTTTTCGGGTTATGGACCGCCAAAACCCTGAAGTACTCCACGGAATGGGTTACTTCCAGGTTTCAGCAGTAGTGCATGTGCAGAAGAGCTAAATCACGCTTTGCCCATGCGCAGAAGCACCAAACTGCAACCCGCGCATGTGCAGACGCACAGACACGGGTTGCGAACGCTGCAGGTTACAAATGTGCATCCCACACAGATCATGCTCGCAAACCAAGTGCCCACTGTATAAGAGAACAAGGGAGATGTTCATGGTGAGTTCTGGCGCCTCTTTTTCTAGAAAAATAGCCCTGGGTGAAATTGTACCCCTTCAGCCAATTGTATGGTGGAGTGTTGCCAGCCAGACAGCATAATTCCTGAGGTGGAGCTAGCCCCACACATTCCTGAAGATCTCTTCACATGTCCAGAAGGCAACATCTGAAGAGAACTGAAATGTTGCCATGAAGGGGAAAGCCTTTCGACCCACTGCTGCAGTCAAAAGCCTGCCTGCCCTTCCCATGTTGTCTGGTGGTATAAGAACATAACAAGAACCTGCTGGACCAGGCCAATGGCTCATGTAGTCCAGCGCCCAGATGGCCGTGGGAAGCCAACAAGCAGGACCCAAGTACAAGAGCACTCTCCCCTCCTGTTGTTTCCAACAACTGGTACTGAGAAACATTGCTGCCTCTGGCCATGGAGGAAGAGCATAGCCATCATGAGTAGTAGCCATTGATCACTTCATCCACCATGAATTGGTCTAATGCTCTTTTAAAGCCATCCAGTCAGTGGCCTCCTGTGGGAATGAGTGCCATAAAGCCACTTCCAACCTCGGGAGGAGGTGTGTTGCAGGCTTCACGCCCCCAACATGCATGCAGGGGCTGGTTCTCAGCCCCCGTGAGATTAGGGGAATCCTCGGCCGTGTCATCCCCTGGCCAGCCAATCGGCTGGCCTAGGGGGTGTGGCCTGCCACCATTTAAGGCAGGTGTAGTCGGGAATCTCCCTCTTTGGCCACTCAGCTGCTTGGTTTACCACCCGCCCGCCCTTCAAGGTTTCCCTTCTGACTTGGCAAATTGGCACTAGCCATTTGGTTTGTCGCCTACCTCGTAGCAAATCGTCACAACTTCCTTGGTACTGGCGGTTAGGCATTGGTAGAGGTATTGTTATGTAGATGGACGGGGGGGAGCGCCATCAACTCCCCCGGATGCTAAAGGATTCTGGGGGTGTGGCCCTGTCCGAAACCTATGGAGGCAAGGGCCTAAAGCACGCCCTCGATCGGTGACCCCAGGGGAGTTCCTAGTTGATGTGCATCAGCAGGGCTCCCCCTTCTGGTGTTAACCCTTCCCGGTCTTCAAGCACACAGGCTAAAGCCGGATAGTCGGTTAGAACCAATGCCTAAGCCAATACCGCTCATCACCTGTAACCAATAAAGTTGTGGCGAATTTTAGCCCCTTAACCTAAAATAACAGTGTCATGCGTCTTTATTCCTACTGGGGGGAGGCGGGAACTCGCCACGCAACTATGCACTGCATGCTTAAAGGTAAAGGGATCCCTGACCATTAGGTCCAGTCGTGGCCGACTCTGGGGTTGCGGCGCTCATCTCGCTTTATTGGCCAAGAGAACCGGCGTACAGCTTCCGGGTCATGTGGCCAGCATGACTAAGCCACTTCTGGCGAACCAGAGCAGCACACGGAAACACCGTTTACCTATTTATCTACTTGCACTTTGACGTGCTTTCGAACTGCTGGGTTGGCAGAAGCAGGGACCGAGCAACGGGAGCTCACCCCGTCGTGGGGATTCGAACCACTGACCTTCTGATCGGCAAGTCTGTCCTGAATCTTCCTACACTGGATGTCCACAACTTCTAGCGCTACGAGAGAGGGCGAAATGAGAGAGAGAGGGGTATGGCTGACTTTGCCTACATACTTGAGAAACAGGAGTGCAGATTTCCAAATGGCACTCGACATGAAATAAACGTCAAGGCGCTTCGACTCCAGTGTGGTTCGTTATCATTTTCAACCATGAGCTTCCATCTTCTCCATGTTGATAGAAAGGTCCCTTTTCATTTTGACAGCTGATTTCCTTTCACGTTCCTACTTCAGCCATGGCTCTATTTCAAATACTGCCCAGTCAGAGAAGCACAAAAAGCAAACTTTCTGTCTGGGTTGTTTTGACGACTGCTATCATTTTAAAAGCATTTCTGTTGCCTGTGGGTTTCAGAAAAGCTTGAATAATGCTTGCCCAAAAGGGGGGGGGGGCAGTAAAAAAAATGTCCCTGTGACTGTGAATAAACTCAAGCAGCCAACACTGAAAGCCAATTCATTCTTAGTAAAAGACAAAACTTGCTAAATTGATGCATTTCCGTGGCACCCAAGCCAGTGATATATAGTCACACACTGACAAGCTTTCAAATGTCTGCTCTGTAAAGGAAGTCAACATGTTGGAAGAAACCACAATGAATGCATCAAAAAGTCAATATATACTATAGACTACGGAGTTTCTCAAGGAATGCTAATGAATATGTCTCTCAAACGTAAAAGAAAAGTTCCAGCTGTTAAGCCAGAACCAAGATTCAGATGTACATATTTTAATCCTTGCAATTCCAATGTTACTGAATTGACTGTATCATTTAGGCCACATTCACTCCACACTTTTAAAGCACTTTGATACCACTTTACACAGTCATGGATTCCCACAGTCCTGGGAATTCTGGGAACTGTCGTTTGTTAAGGGTGCTGAAAGTTGCTGTGAGACCCCTGTTCCCCCCCCCCCCACAGAGACCTCAGATTCCCAAAGTGGTTTCACAATCAATCTTTTTTCACAGGGGACTCTGGAAATTGTAGCTCTGTGAGGGGAACAGAGACCTCTTCAGTCCAGCATCCTGTTCTCACAGTGGCCAACCGGATGCCTGAGGTAAACCGGCAAGCAGGAGCCAAGCAGAAGAGCACTCACCCCTCCTGCGGTTTCCAGCAACTGATATTCAAAAGCATACTGCCTCCAGAGTTCCCTGGGAATCACCTTCTATAAATGGGGGCCACCATGAAAAAGACCTTGCTCCTTGTGCCCACCAGCTGAAAACGTTGTACCAGCAGGCATCTCCACAGTGCCTCCAACTTAGATCTTAGGGTACAGGTGGGCTGGCATGGGTCCAGGCAGTTCCTAAGGTTAGCACCAGCACTTGGCAACATGGCTCATGTTCCTTGATGATGATAAGAGTCGCCCTGCCACATCTGGAGGGCCAAAGATTCCCTAATTTAAGAGTTGAATTGAATACCCTCTGATTCTGGATTCCAAAGAGGAACTAGCTGTTTCAGAAGCGTGGAATTCCTTATCCCCTCTTGGCCAGCCACAAACCCTTAAATTTGGTGAATGTCCACTTTGTTTTTCACCATGTTCCATCATTCCTTTTGGCTGGATTGCTTCAGTACCAGTAGTTTTTAATCAGTAGTTTTAATCAGAAAGTTTTTTATGTTTGACGGGGTATAAATATTATTATTATTATTATTATTATTATTATTATTATTATTATTATTATTATTATTATTTTCCCTGGCTGTGTCTGCTGCCATTTTCTTTCAGAGTCGCTAGTGAGGGTGACGCCACTACCTGGGGGCTGACATCACAGAGCTCTGCAGCCAGTCAGATCTGACCACAAGAAATTGGCACACAGGGCAGTTGAGAGCAAAGGCAATGTAAATCACAGGGAAGTGGAAACCTGCCTTATACAGAGTCAGGCCATTGGTCTATCTAGCCCAGAACTCTCTACCCTGATTGGCAGAAGCTCTGCAGAGTTTCAGAAAGGAGATTCTCCCAGTCATACGTCTCAGGGACTGAATTTAGGATCTTCTGCTTGCAAAGGAGATTTTCTACCACAGAGCTACACCCCTTCCTGGGGAAGAAAAAACCCCAAAACATTTTCCACCAGAAGTGTAAAATAAATGGGAAGCATTCAGCTTAATAGCATTGTGAAAAGTGAATGTTGTCTCACCTCAACTTGACGATATTCATATCTTAAGTGGAAATGTATGTCATGTATATACTTGAGCGATTCTGACATCACGTTTCATAGCAATGCCAGAACAGCTGAGATAATAAATAGCATTTAACAGAAAGGCGTTGTAAATGCAAGATTAATGGGTGAAAATGTTTATGTTGGGTTTTTTCCCCTCATCGACAAACTGCTTCTTGCACCTATTTGCATTTTAATGGCTACCCTCATTCCGAAGTTGTTGTTTTTAAAAAGCAGACTTTTTTCCCAGCTGCTCTTTAAATGCTACATTATAATTTTGAGGAAGCATCATACATAATTATATTTAATAGACACGGAATTGATTGAAACACTTAGCAGAAACAGAAAGGAAGGAGGGGGGGGAAGCCAGGCGTGATTTTGTAAACATGCCATTGTACAGTAACCCCCGATGAGTTTGTTCTTAAATCTCCTAATTAATTTTTAATTAAAAAGCTCAAAGATGCCATTATACTCCTTGTCGTAAATAGCAGCCTTATGTAAGTGTAAATGACTTTGGTGCTCAGACAAACATCTCCCATTAAAGGCTCTGTTAATGACGGTTCCTCTGTGTGGCACAGTGGCGATTTGAGTAGTGGCAAACACCGCAGTTCAGCATAAGTATCGCATGAAGAATGTGGTTGGCTTTTGTTGTTGTTTTAATGTGTGTCCTAGAGATAGGTTTGTACGGGACATAATAGCTTTTCACATGATATGTGCATTCAAATTGTCAATTACATCTGCTGTTTCCCTTGCCCTACACCTTCGCTTCTATATATAGATCCACAATTAAGTCGTATTCCTGATTTTGTTGCCGAAAAGCAGGAGTGGGGAACTTGCAGCCCTCCAGATGTTATTGGACAGTAGCTCCCATAAGCCCTAGCTAGGATGGCTAATGGCCAGGGGTGATGGGGCTCATGGTCCAACAACATCTCATCCCTGCCGTAAAGCGAGCCACAAAACACAAATTGGCAAGTTGGTTGTGGTTTCTGCATTCAAAGCAGAAGTGTGTTCTCCACCAGAAAATGGCTGCCTCTTTGGCTTGGAATGGAGAGAGAAGCTGTTCAAGAGTTGGTGTCCCCTGCTATTGTTGTCAGCTAGTGTTCAACCTGAATAGCCTGCCAGGGTCCTCAAGCATTCAAATATCAGAAGTTATTCCAGAGGATTCTGAGACAGAATCATTTCCCTATAGGAATGTCATATGGCAGCCAGGTGAGGGACAGGAATTTGAATGCTGCATTTGGACCACCTAGTGCTATTTGTGAAGCTACATGTTCACAACAGCACTTCTGATTGGTCAGCACACAAGGGGAAGGCTGAAATTAGAATGGTGACTGATGAGGCCTGCAGAGCACCAGTGGCATAGCATGGTTTGCCAGCGCCCAGGGCCATGCGGAAGGGGTGGGTGGGAGTGAAACAGACAGAGTATGCATGTGCATTCAGCTGCTTAACAGCGTCCATATCATCCAAGAGATTGCAGCCACAGAGATAAGAAAAGAAGAGTCGTTCCATTGTCTGGAGAGATCACTTCCTGGTTCACATGGAGAAGCTATTTTGAACAGAACCCAGGGACAGAAGCACACAGCTGTAGTGGGATAGCACCTGGTGTTGAAATTTTGCACCCCTGAAAATTTTGCACCTGGGGGAACCACCCCTGTGCCGCCCATGCCATGCCACACTTCAAATCTTTCACTTTAAATATAAGCAATATGAAGAACCAGAACCAATATTTATCCATAAGTGTGTTTGTATATATTTATAGATTTTTGCCCATCTTTCAAACACCTAAAGATTTTCTTCCCACAATGCCTTTGCAAAGTCACTACAACGTGAAATGATATTGCTTCAAGTTACAAGCAAGGAGATTCCGACTATATATCAGGAAGAACTTTCTGACGGTAAGAGCTGTTCGACAGTGGGACGGTCTTCCTTGGGAGTTGTTCACTCTCCTTCCTTGGAGGTTTTTAAGCAGAGTTTGGATGGTCATCCATCATGGATACTTTAGCTGGGATTCCTAGATTGCAGGGGGTTCCTTCCAACTCTAAAAGGTAAAGGGACCCCTGACCATTAGGTCCAGTCCTGACCGACCTTGGGGTTGCGGCGCTCATCTCGCTTTATTGGCCGAGGGAGCCGGCGTACTGCTTCCAGGTCATGTGGCCAGCATGACTAAGCCGCTTCTGACGAACCAGAGCAGTGCAAGGAAACAGCGTTTACCTTCCCGCCAGAGCGGTACCTATTTATCTACTTGCACTTTGATGTGCTTTCGAACTGCTAGGTTGGCAGGAGCAGGGACTGAGCAACGGGAGCTCACCCCGTTGCTGGGATTCGAACCTCCGACCTTCTGATCGGCAAGTCCTAGGCTCTGTGGTTTAACTCACAGCGCCACCCCCGTTCCAACTCTACAATTCTATTATTCTATGTTCCCAAGTCAAGCATAGTGAGGAAACATGGTTCCATTCTGGGCTACCACTTGAAAAAACCCTGCACTACTTGAAGGAGAGCAGATTTGTTGGTTTAAGCGGGAAAGGAGAATACAGTTTTATCTTACCACTGCATTGCCTGGTAAGCCTCTGTCCTTGAAGACTTTACATCAGTGGTGTAGCGTGGGGGGTGCAGGGGGGGCCGGCCGCACCGGGCACAACACCTGGGGGTTAGGGTTAGGGGGCGCAAATCCACGGGTTAGGGGGTGCAAATTACTTGCCTTGCCCCGGGTGCTGACAACCCACGCTACGCCACTGCTTTACATGACTTTCTCCTGCCCCTTCCCTGCTAACTGCTTCAATTCTGCCCTCCCCTTTCACTCAGTCTCTCACACGAAACATTCACACTTTAGTTAGGGATGGAGGGACCGGCCTATTTCTAGTCCCTCTCAATTTATGTGGTGTTCATTCATAAATCCATTCCACCCTGGTTCTGCATTCATCTTGTCATTTCAAAAAGCTGTAATGAAAATTTAAGTACTTATTTAAATATGCATTTTATTCAAAACCCCGTGGTAGATATATATTTTATTTCAATGTATGCATTTCTGAATGTATTTTCACACATCTGGGTACATTTTTCGAGCCACCCCAGAGGAAAAAAACACCCTTAGTCTTCATTGGAGAAGAGTTGGGATGTGGCAGAAACACCCCTCACTTAATGGTGAGAGCTGCATTCTCTGGGTTGCATTCTGGCCACAGCAACCCTACCTTTCTGCTGATCTTCTTGGCTGCTAAATTCCCCCTTGTGCACAATTCCCTGCCCCCACAAAGCTCAGGCTTTGCGAAGCCTCCATCTCAGCAATGGAGAACCAGGCACCGCATCGATCCTCTGGTCCTCATATAATGATCGTTTCTGCTTTGTCCATTTTAATGGCTCTCTCCATCAAAGGCACCACAAGAGTCTAATCTAGTAATTGAAGCACAGTGTGTTATCCTGGGAAGAAGAGTGATGTCACAAATGCGAGATTATTAATAGTGTAAAACTGTGCGAGCACCTTTTCTAAGAGCAGCAACCTGTTAATAGCAAAAACCAAGTTGGGGGGGGGGTACAATTGAGAACAAAAAGAACCCATCTGCTGAATTTCTCTCCCTCCTCCCCTTCTAGCAAAGAGTGAGAACCAATTACTATCAGCTGAATTTTCTTTCCACAGTCCCCTCCATTCCTTGTTCCTGAGACTGAACATTTAAAATTTCAGAGCCTTTGTCTACTATCTTTGAGAATTCTTGGAGAACAGGTGAGTCCCTACAGACTGGAGGTGGGCAAATGTTGTCCCAATCTTCAAAAGGGCGGCGGAGGAAGACCCAGGTAATTACTGACTGGTGAGCTTGACATTGATACCAGGGAAGATCCTAGAACAGATAATTCAACATTCGGTCTGTGAGCATTTAGAAAAAGATGCTGTGATTACTAAGACCCAGCATGGGTTTCTCAAAAATAAGTCATGCCAGACCAAGCTGATTTTTTTTTTTTAATGGAATTACAAACTTGGTGGATCAGGAAAATGCTGTGGACATAGTGTATCTTGATTTCAGTAAGGCTTTTGACAAAGTCCCCCGTGATATTCTTGCAAGGAAGCTGGTAAAATGTGGGTTGAACAAGGTAACTGTTAGGTGGATTTGTAGCTGGTTGACTGACCGAACCCAAAGAGTACTCATTAATGGTTCCTCATCATCCTGGAGAAAAGTGAGAAGTGCAGTGCCACAGGTTTCTGTCCTGGGCCCGTTGTTGTTCAATGTCTTTATAAATGACTTGGATGAAGGAATTGAGGGGATGCTCATCAAATTTGCAGATGACACCAAAGTGGGAGGAGTAGCTAATGCCCAAGATCAAAATTCAAAATGACCTTAACAGATTGGAGAACTGGGTGCAAGCTAACAGAATGCATTTCAATAGGGACAAATGTAAGGTTCTGCACTTAGGCAGGAAGAACCAGATGCACAAATATAAGATGGGGGACACCTGGCTTACTTGCAGTACATGTGAAAAGGATCTAGGGGTCTTGGTGGACCACAAGCTGAACATGAGTCAACAGTGTGATGCAGCAGCAAAAAAAAAAGCTAATGCTATTCTAGGCTGCATCAACAGAAATATAGTGTCCAGATCAAAGGGAAGTCATAGTACCACTCTATTCTGCTTTAGACAGACCACACCTGGAGTACTGTGTCCAATTCTGGGCACCGCAATTTAAGAAGGATGTTGACAAGATAGAATGTGTGCAGAGGAGAGCAACCAAGATGATCAAGGGTCTGGAAACTAAGTCTTATGAAGAGCGCTTGAAGGAGCTGGGTATGTTTAGCCTAGAAAGGAGGAGACTGGGAGGAGATAGGATAGCCATCTTCAAATATCTCAAGGGCTGTCACACAGAGGAGGGAGCATGCTTGTTTTCTCCTGCTCTGGAGGTAGGACCCCAACCAATGGCTTCAAGTTACAAGAAAGGAGATTCCGACTAAAAGTTCGGAAAAACTTTGAGAGTAAGAGCAGTGCAACAGACTCCCAAGAGAGGTGGAGGACTCTCCTTCCTTGGAGGTTTTTAAGCAGAAGCTGGATGGGCATCTATCATGGATGATTCAGCTGAGATATCTGCATTGCAAAAGGTTGGACTAGATGACCATTGGTGTCCCAACTCTAATATTCTATGATTCTATGAAATCCAAATTAATCAAACATCATTTTACACAAAAGCAAAAAAGTTTTACCACTGAAATTTTGATAGCCAAAAATAAAGCAGCTTGAACTGCCAAGCAAAAAAATAAAATAAAATACTGTAGCCATAGTTTCAATACGACAGGAACAAATATTTCTCTGCATTTCCAATTAGTTTCTCTCCACACTATGCTTGCTCTTTTCCTGGAGCTCACAAATATGATTGCTGACATGTTGCAAATGTCCTCTGCCTGTTTGCAGTTATGTGTGAACAGGACTAATGTTGGGAAATACTGAAGAAGAAGAAATGTCACGTATTATCTTTTTAATTCCCAACTGCTGCTTTCCATAGACAGACAAGAGGTATAAGTCCTATTTCTGGGCTAAACTGCTTGTGATGTTAACCGAGTACATGAATCTTTTCAGAAGTGTACAGATCAGTTTTTGGAGGGGATAATTAGGATCAGGACTGCAGCAAACGGGAAGAAGAATTAACCCTTTCTTCCTGTGCCATCCACCCAATCAAACACAGAGATATATCTGACAGGAGAGAAGGCGCCATTGGCCAAACTGGAACAGTGGGGTGGAAATTCAGACCATGGTATATGGGATGACTATCGGCTTGTATCCAATGCAGTCCCATCAGTGTAAGGATTTCCACTTGCACAAAGGGACTTCCCCCCCCCCCTACACACACACCATGCCTGCTAAATCTGTTCTGGGATTCTCCCAACTGGGCATGGGATGTGGTGCATGGCCGGCAGGGGCAGGTTCTGCTGCACAAGCGCCCTGTTGCACAAGTGTAAATCCTTGCACTGACTGCACATTTACTCGGCACTATGTTGAATAGAAGAAGGCTGATCACCGAAGAATTGATGCTTTTGAATTATGGTGCTGGAGGAGACTCTTGAGAGTCACATGGTCTGCAAGAAGATCAAACCTATCTATTCTGAAGAAAATCAGCCCTGAGTGCTCACTGGAAGGACAGATCCTGAAGCTGAGACTCCAATACTTTGGCCACCTGAGAAGAGAAGACTCCCTGGAAAAGACCCTGATGTTGGGAAAGATGGAGGGCACAAGGAGAAGGGGATGACAGAGGACGAGATGGTTGGACAGTGTTCTCGAAGCTACCAGCATGAGTTTGACCAAGCTGTGGGAGGCAGTGGAAGACAGGAGTGCCTGGCGTGCTCTGGTCCATGGGGTCACGAAGAGTCGGACACGACTAAACGACTAAACAACAACAATGTTGAATAGAAGCCAGTGGATGGAGCTGAAGGAAAACACAAATGATAGCATGATGACAGTTTGCAAGGATTGTCACCATGCAGCAAACCAGATCTGGAGCTGTTTTCTGCCATAGTTTTGATCCATGTGGTTGCAACAGTGCTAGTGTTAGATTGCTGGGAACTCCTAAGTAGCTCCTAAGTAGCTCTTTGGCTCCTCCCCATCACACAAACATCCCTGCAGGAAGTTTCCCCAGGGAAGAGGCTAGTTGCCCTCTTAAAACATCCGTCTGCCTTTTATTCAGAGCCAGTCCTCCTCTGTGGAACAGGAAGTCAGTGTGTTTGCAAATTCCCAAGCTAAGATAGGCACTGGAAACTATTTAAAGGGGGAAAGCAAGATGCCCAGTGTTCTAAAATGTTCTATATTTGCCCAAATCTCTTTGTGGGCTTAAATAAGAACTCTGGCTACACCGCTTATTCAGCCAGCTGAGAGCACTTCAGATTTGCTGAGCTTCGGAAATTAGTTGTCTGCTCCTTCTAATCTTTCGCACCATTCTGTTGGACAACTCCATTTCCTGATTTAACAATGAAGCCTCACTCCTAATTTGGGGCAACCATTCCAGGGTTGCCAACTTTTGAATCAGCCCCCTGTCGCCTACTCTGCAGCAATTAGCCACTAGCTAAGTGCCGTGCCTGCAAAGGAGAAGCTTCTGCATGTATAGCTGACTTGGTCCCCTGTGTTTGCACTGAAGCCTGAACACAGGTTCAGCACACAAAGGTGTCCCCTTTGCATGTGTTGCACTCAGTGTGCTGATGTCCCAGGCATGTGATGTCAGGGGTATTGCAGATATTAATATTGCACATTTGAAGTGACTGGAAGCATAAGAATTGACTCTTTTTGGAATAAATCATTGTACAGATCCATAAAAATATTTTTCAAACTTTTTCTGGTAGAACTCTCTAGAACACATCAAATGATACACCCAAAATTTCATACAATGTATTGTGCTGTTCAGCACAGGCTCAGTGACTTACAAAATATGAAATAATCCAAACAGACCTAAATGCAAGGGTCTCTCCCTCGCTTGCTCCTTCTTCCTCTCCCTCTCTAAAGCCTGCATTCCAGCCCCCAGGTTGTTTGCTCTCTGTTCAGGAGAGCTACATTTTATATCTTCACTCCATTGGGTTTGAGAGAAAAGACTCAAAGGCACCTCCCTTCAAAATGGAGATTTGTAACTCAGTACCTTCATCATATGATCTAAGGTTACAACACTCACATGTTCATTAATTTAGCAAGAGCTCAAAGTGCTCTCCTTGGCTTTAATATAGCCCCATGGGGAGAAAAACCCCATGTTAAACCATCTGCAATATACCTTCAGCCATTTTTCATTTGTGTGTCAATTAAACTATTATACTTAACAAGGGATGGAGCTACGAGGTACAGTTCCTTTCCCAGTCGATGTATTTAGCCCTACACATGGGTAGCAATGTGTGTTGAGGGCCAAAGCTTATTTCCATGCCCCAAGGAACTTGACCAGCTGATTTCTGCATACTGGCTCTCTGTTAGAGATGCTAGATCAGGCCAATGCAGTTTTACCCTTGACCAGCTGGCTACCTCAGTTTCACTCCCTTTTGATCCTCATCTTCCCAAGTGAAGCTGTGGTTCTGTAAATGCAGACGTTGAAAATGCAAGCATTGATGGGCTTTGCAAACGTGACCCAAACCCTAGCCATATTTATTATTGCATTACATTTATATCTCATCCTCCTTCCAAAGAGCTCAAGGCGCTGTACATGGGTCTCCCCCTCCCCATTTTACCCTTACAACAACCCTGTGAGGTAGGTTAGGCTGAGAGAGACAGTGACTGGCCCAAGTCAGTAGAGTACGAGACTCTTAATCTCATGGGTCGTGGGTTCGAGTCCCACGTTGGGCGAAGGATGCCTGCATTACAAGGGGTTGGACTACATGATCCTTATGGTCATTTCCAACTCTATGATTCTATGATCTCTATGAGCAAGGGAGCTTAATGGCTGAGTGGAGATTTGAACCCTGATCTCCCAGGTCGAAGTCCATCTCTCTAACCACGATGCCACCCATGAAGAAAACTTGCTCAAGTCAGCCTTCTGACAAACAACCCCCTGCAAAAAGAAGAAGACTTTGCTCTCCCCCCCCCTCCTCTCCATCTACATTTCTTTAACACACTTTTTAGACTTTTAACAGAGCTGAGAAAA
Organism: Podarcis tiliguerta; assembly: GCF_965153285.1. Lineage (NCBI taxonomy): Eukaryota > Metazoa > Chordata > Lepidosauria > Squamata > Lacertidae > Podarcis > Podarcis tiliguerta. Next base: position 12,528,548 of record NC_139539.1, read on the forward strand.
AGAAGATCAAATTTTCTTTCACTTGCCTGAACATAAATGAAGCTCGCAGGAGGAAAAAAGAACATTCGATGGCAACAAGTCCTAAATTCCATCACATTAGGCGGAATCACATCCCATTTTCACAAATTTTTTAACCAACTTAAAAACACTTTCCTCCCCACAGTGGTTTGCATTCCTATTTTGATATGCTTCTGGGTGTTCTAAACATAGACATCTCAAGCTTTGCATAAAATTTTGCAATGAGGTTTGTCCACACAGCATGCCTTGCCTTGTAGTCAGTCCATTTCCACGGACCATACTTTTCACATATAACTAATAACACCTTATACTCCAAATTCAATATATTGAGTGAATTATCAGAACGGGACCATCTGTTGCATCTCCCACCTCTGATTCAAAAGTTTGGAATCTCCTGGGCCAAAGAACTGATCAAGTCAGGTGAGATAAATTCCCTCTGTGCTTTCTTACTCATCACTTTGTTTCTAAACAGGGGAAAAAATACATATAATGATCAAAGTTGAGGGCTTGTCAATTTGTGTAGAGCTGCCTGGTGGTTAGATAAAAATAGCAAGAGCTGAGAGTAAAATCTCCTCCTTCCCCCCATCTTCAAAAAAGTGCTAACATGGTGTGAAAGCGCAAGTGTTGTTGTGCTAATGAATGGGTGTTAAGAAACCAGATTTGCCTCTTAATGGGTTCTTTAAACTTAAAATGACCTTTAGGAACAGATTTGCATCAAGGCAGAGTTCGTCATTATTGTCTAACTATGCAGCTCTTTATCTACAGACAGGAAGGTTCCCAACCTGTGCTGCGTGGGGGCTAGGTATATTTTCATTTTATGGATTATATATAGCTAAGCGGTTATTTAGGGACGTGGGTGGCGCTGTGGTTTAAACCACAGAGCCTAGGGCTTGCTGATCAGAAGGTCAGCGGTGTGAATCCCCACGATGGGGTGAGCTCCCATTGCTCAGTCCCTGCTCCTGCCAACCTAGCAGTTCAAAAGCACATCAAAGTGCAAGTAGATAAATACCGGTAGGTACCGCTCCGGCGGGAAGGTAAACGGTGTTTCCTTGCAGTGTTCTGGTTCACCAGAAGCGACTTAGTCATGCTGGCCACATGACCCGGAAGCTGTACGCCGGCTCCCTCAGCCAATAAAGCAAGATGAGCACCGCAACCCCAGAATCGTCCGCAACTGGGCCTAATGGTCAGGGGTCCCTTTACCTTTAAGTGGACAAATTTAGACAAATAAGAGGGGAAATGGTTTTTTGCATTCCTGGAATATATTTGATGGCAATAGAGAGAGGGTTGCAGGTGTGTGTGAGGCAGTGTGGTGTAGTAGTAAGAGTGTCAGGCAGAGCCTGGGAGACCAGGGTTCAAACCCCCACTCGGACGTGAAGCTCACCGGGTGACCTTGGGCCAGTCACTCTTTCTGAGCCTACCTTACAGGGCTGTTGTGTCAATTAAATGAGGAGGATGAGAACCAGGTACACCACCTTGTCCCATTGCCAAGTTTGGAGTGCTCCCTCTGCCATTGGGAACAGATCCATGCCCCATGAGGAAGTCCATGCCTTCCAAAAAAAAAACAACCAGTCCTGTAGGGAGACTCAGTCTGGGATTCACCTTTAAAAGCTGATGGAAGAGTTGTGCCCATTTATCAAGACATCTTCACAGCTTTCATGCGGCCTCAAACTCTTGATGCTGTCCTTGAACTCTGCAGCTGCACCTTGGGCATTCTGCACCTGTAGATTAACTTGTAGCCTTGAATAAAGCTTTCTTTCTACTCACAAATAAAAGCTGCAGTTGTGGTGTTTGGGGCGGGAGCTAGGCTAGAATGAGCAGAAAAGCCTGGCCAATTCAGCAAGGCTGGCTTTATTCCATTTGAATTAAACTCTATACAATACAGTGGTACCTCGCAAGACGAATGCCTCGCAAGACGAAAAACTCACAAGACGAAAGAGTTTTTCGTTTTCTGAGTTGCTTCGCAAGACGAATTTCCCTATGGGCTTGCTTCGCAAGACGAAAACGTCTTGCGCCTTTTTTTAAAAACCGCCAATGCATTCCTATGGGAAACCATCAATACACAGTGGTGCTTCGCAAGACGAAAAAATTCACAAGACGAAAAACTCGCAGAACGAATTGATTTCGTCTTGTGAGGCACCACTGTAAGTCCAAAGCCTAAAATTTCCTAACTGCTCTCGCTTGCATGCATGTAAATGAATGCACATGAACATTGCACACCTAGCATGTGTGGAGGACAACAACCAAGATGACCAAGGGTTTGGAAACCAAGCTTTATGTGGAATGGTTGAGGGAATTATGTATGTTTAGCCTGGAGAAGACTGAGAGGTGATCTGATAACCACCTGAGGGCTGTCATGTGGAAGATGGTCAAGCTTGTTTTCTCCTGCCCTGGAGGGTAGGACCTGAACCAATGGATTAAAATGGCAAGGAAGGAGATTCTGAATCAACATCAGGAAGAACATTCTGGCAGGAAGAGCTGTTCAAGAGTGGAATGGCCTCCCGCAGGAGGTGGTGGACTCTCCTTCCTTTGAAATTATTAAGCAGAGGTTGGATGGCCATCTGTCATGGATGCTTTAGCTGAGATTCCTGAATTGCCGGGGCTGGACTAGAAGACCCTTGGGGTCTGTTCCAAATCTACAAGTCTATGATTCTGTGATTCTGTCTCCATGTAATAATTGGAGTATTTGTTTTCTACCCACAGAAAGAAATATATGACTCATATTTCTCTCTCTCTCTCTCAACAATAGAAAGAGCAGTTTGGGGAGGTAATTTTTACTTGAAATACATGTGGAGGGGAAAGGGTTAAGCAGCTCTACTCTGGACCATTTCTTTCTGTTTGAACTGACAGCCTCCTGAGACTACTTTTGTATTAATAATAATAATAATAATAATAATAATAATAGGGGAATATCATGAAATCTCATGTTACCTCTCGTTGTATCCTTACTGTGAAGAATCAGTGAATTAGCCAGAATTATATGTGCTCCTTAGGAATAATCAGATCAGGTCTGAAAAATGGAGGATGGGGAAGAAATGTCCCCTGCTCCCCCCTAAATGGTATTCTGCAGAATAAAACATGTTTGCTACCGCAAAGCAGTCTGGGTACTTGCCATTTTGTTGTAGCTTTGTGTTATGAATAAACCCAAACAACTGATGCTGTGGGCTGATTCATGTTTACTAAAAGACTAAGCTTGCAAAATTAATGCATTTCCTTGGCACCAAATCCAGTGATGTATAGTATCATGCTGTCTTTCAAGTACTAATTCTGTAAGGAAGTAAACATGTTAGAGGAAACCACGGCTCATGCATCAAAAGAAGTCAATAAAGAATTGATCTTTTGGATGCATGTAGATGAACGTATCTCAAAACAAGATTTACAAGCAGACAGTGGCCATTCAGGTTCAGTTCCCCATTTGCACAGTGGAGTCAGGAACCTACCTCGTAAGGATGTTGTGAAAGCTGTAAGCCACTACCATGTGCTGGCTCAGGAATGTTGGACACATTCAAATAATGGTAACATTTCAGACAAATTGAGGGTAAAAGTTCAAACATGTTAACTTTGGGGTACTTGGAGGGGCAAAGGGAGAAGGAAATCTGCTTACCCTGTTCACCTTTTGCCACAGCAGGGCTTCACCTGGTTGCAGCAAGGAACCCACAGCTGATGCATACCATTTTTCCTTCCCTTAATGCTGCTGTGAGCTATGCTGCGTCATCATGTAGCATCATTGACAGAGGTGTTCTGGAGAAACAGAAAGTGGGTGGCGCTGTGGTCTAAATCACTGAGTCTCTTGGGATTGCTGAAAATCGGCAGTTCAAATCCCCGCAATTGCTGTCCCAGCTCCTGCCAACCTATCAATTCGAAAGCACACCAGTGCAAGTAGAAAAATAGGTACCGCTGTGGCGGGAAGGTAAATGGCGTTTCCATGCGCTCTGGTTCCTGTCACAGTGTTCTGTTGAGCCAGCAGTGGTTTAGTCATGCTGGCCACATGACATGGAAAGCTGTCTGTGGACAAACACCAGCTCCCTCGGCCTGAAAGTGAGATGAGCGCCATAACCCCATAGTCCCCTTTGACTGGACTTAACTGTCCAGGGGTCCTTTACCTTTTACCTTCTGGAGAAACAATGGCAGCCTTTAGTGGCTGACTGCTACTTCCCCCCATGCCCTTATAATGTTTTGGTGAATTATTCTACATTCTATAGGTCTCTCTCTCTCTCTCTCTCTCTCTCTCTCTCACACACACACACACACACACACACACACACAAACACACTTTCTTGGATCTTATTATCATTTCTTTCCTGACCCCTTATTTCCAGGGATTTCTTCCCCAGTCTCAGCCTGCCCCAGTGCCAGTATCAGTTTTTGCTCCCAGGTTACTCCTGACAGCTTTCACTCCCCACACAGAAACTGGACTGCAATCATTTTGACAGCTTTGTTTCCCTGAGAAGGTGGCATATCCATAAACATTCTGTGTCATCACACTAGTTCGGCCAGTTGGCAAATCTCCTCCTCCTCCTCCCTCCTTCTCCCACTAGTGGTTGTCAAAGTCAAAAGCCATGGTCTCAGTAATTGCGGGGCCAAGAAGTCGCATTGTCGTTACTACCAATTTGCTTATGCAATGCCATCTTATATTATATTTCACAAGCTTTCAGCACGGCCCGTAATAAAATATGTTCAAAAGCAATGTAATGCAGAGAAGCACAGTGAGAAGGAGAGTCAAAGCTGCACAGCTGCAACATTTATAGCTGTTTTGCAAAAAACGAATGAAAGAAAGAGAGTTGTATACATGTGGTTTCTGTGGACATTAATCTACAAGGCTGTCATTAAATGGAATGGGGTCAGAGAGGAAGCTGTCTGCCAGCCATTCCCCATTAAATTCAGCTACTTCGGCACATATCTAATTAAGAGACTCCAGCTTGAGTTCCAATTGACAAACCACTACATCTAGATGACAGACACTCAAGAATGCTTGAGGATCTAATACACTGAGATGGGGTGATGGTTGGGGTAATTCTGGAGAAAATTTCTAATTACTTTCCACTTCAGAGGTTAAAAGCAGAGCTGCATTGAATTGGCTACTTCAGGTTTTATGTATTTCATCCAGGTAGCTGGGCTCTAAAAGCAAATATCTGAATCCAAATGGGTGACCGTTTGCTGATATATTCAGTATGACGCCATCTCATCTCTTTCAGCATTCATCCCTCAATGCTTTGTCCCATCGTTGTTTTGCTGTTCAGTATACCAGGGTTCTGCTAAACTTAATTTCCGGTACATAATGTGAGTTAATCAATGACATACCTTTAGAGAAACAAGAGCCATCAAGCTGAACAAATAAGAAAGTGACCCAAATTCGAGATGAACATAGCCGAACATTTAGTCCTCGGTCTTGTAGTAAGTGCATCATAAAAATCCAGGAAACAAATTCACAAGGAAAGTGATGTGTGCACGATTTATTTATTTTTGAATAGTCACGTCTAGTCTGACATAAAAGCAAGTTGCATGATGGAAACTGAATAAACGAGCTACAAAGTAGTGGCATCCCTATCTGTCGGGCATGCTTGATAGATTTGATTTCTGAGAATTACAGTGCAGACTGAACAGATCTGCACCTCTGGATTAATGTGCAGAACTTCATTTTCCACTGGCTTTTGCGCTTCCAAAATGTTTCAACTGAGTTCTCAGCTGAAATATCATCCCCAAATTTTACGTATATTTGATTAGAGTGCGGTGCTGATAATGCCAAGGTTGCAGGTTCAATCCCCGTATGGGAAAGCTGCATATTCCTGCATTGCAGCAGAGGATTGGACTAGAATCAGGGGTCAGCAAACATTTTCAGCAGGGGACTGGTCCACTGTCCCTCAGACCTTGTTGGGGGCCGGACTATATTTTGGAGGGGGGGAAATGAACGAATTCCTATGCCCCACAAATAACCCAGAGATGCATTTTAAACAAAAGCACACATTCTACTCATGTAAAAACACCAGGCAGGCCCCACAAATAACCCAGAGATGCATTTTAAATAAAAGGACACATGTAAAAACACACTGATTCCTGGACCGTCCGCAGGCTGGATTTAGAAGGCGATGGGGCCAGATCTGGCCCCTGGGCCTTAGTCTGCCTACCCATGGACTAGTTGATCCCTTCCAACTCTACAAAAACCAGGAGACAAGTTTTGAGAACCTGTGGCAGCTAGAAGGAAAAGTTTGCCCATGTTAATCTTATTGTCACTGGGGTAGAGGAGTTTTATTATGGAAGATTAACAGTGTAATAAAGTAATAAGACAGGGAGAAATAGAAGTCTTGATACAACTGAGCCAGAAGAGCCTGACAATAATCAGGCTTAGACTTTGGCTTACGAATATCAGGAACCTGGACATGGTAAGATTCAACCCCTCACAAAATTATAATGATGAGCGCTGACAAGGCAGGGAAATGCATTCACGGAGCATCACGATGTAGAGAAAAGAATTAGATGAGAATCTTGACACCAAGAGATTAAAGGGATATAGGGAGGAAATCAGAAAGCTCAATACAGGAACATACAGCATATTCAAAGCTTATTGGTTTTTTTCTTCGTAAGACGAGCCATATGGGAGCTGTTGAGGGGGCAGGGAGATGAGGAATTGGGGTGAGAATTCTTTCATATTTTATAGGAACATAGGAAGTTGTCTTATATTGAGTCAGACCATTAGTCCATCAGCTCAGGACATACCCTCCAACTTTTTCTAAACAAAATTCGGGACACAGAGATGATGATGCCGTCCATCTGACTGGGTTGCCCCAGCCACTCTGGGTGGCTTCCAACAAATTGCATCACAGTAAAACATCAAACACTAAAAATTTCCACATATAGGGCTACCTTCAGATGTCTTCTAAAAGTCATATAGTTGTTTATCTCCTTGACATCTGATGGGAGGTGTTCCACAGAGCAGGCCCTCTGCCTCGTTCTCTGTAGCTTCATGTCTTGCAGTGAGGGAACCACCAGAAGACCCTCAGTGTCCAGGCTGAACGATGTGGGTGGAGACCTGTTGACGGAAGCTGTACAATGTCTGTGCAAGAAGCTTCTCAGAGAGGATGGCATTCCACAGCCTGGGCACTGCTCAGGGGACTTCCACCAAGCTGTGGTCTGAAAATGTGACACGAGGAGTCAAAATGATCTCTAGACCAGAAGCTCTAATAAACTATTTTCACATGTGGGAAATGATGATCTGATGATGTCCTATTCCCCAGTACCATTCTCTTTGGGGTCCTGGTATGATGGCCAAGCAATCAGGCTGGCTTGATCTGCAGGAACCAAGGCAAACTCTTCCTGCCAAGGAGATAAACAGGATTGGCTGCTAATTGCTGTGCGATCAAAACACTGTTAAAGTCACAGCTATAGGGGCTGGTTCAAAAGCTGGAGGCTCTGGGTCAAAGCCGCAATGCTATTACATTGGAAATGGCCTGCAATCTAATCAATAGATAATTCTCAGAAGGGACACACAGAGAAAAACATCACCGAGGACATTTCAATTATTTTGGTTAGGCCACACTCCAGGTAGTAAAAATAGATTGGGTTTTTTCTACAGGTAGCAAATTCTCCTTGCCATCTAGTCAGTGGCAGTGGGACAATATTTACAACTCTCTTGAGAGAGCATTATCCCATCCCAAAGTGAAGCACTATCATCTGTGAGAACAGTAAGACAGAATGAGGCTATAAGAAAGTCAACCCAAGTTGGCAAGGCCAGCCCAACCATGCGGCAGATGAGCTAGCTGCCTCAGGCAGCAGAATCCCAGGGACGCTGCCAGGAGCACCCAGCTTGAGAAGCAAAGAGAAGTGGAATTGGCCTCTGGGTTCTGGTGAGATCTGGGTTCTGCAAAATCTCATGAGAAGCCTTCAGTGATATTAAAGTAATTTTAAAATAACATTAAACCTGGAGTCAAAGCTGTACCCCAAATCCTCTACCCTATTCACTGGTGAAACCTAGGGGGAGGGATTTAGTTGAGCATTCTGCAGAGGTTAACTAAAACTCTCCCACACTTCAGGAGTTGCTCAGAAAAGAAGATTTCCAAACATATTGATTGGTTTAAAATAAATTAATCTACAAAAGCCCATAGAAGCTTAGCAGTAAAGGTGTCAGAAGACTCTTTGCTATTAATTAATTAATTAATTAGCTCAAGGGCTACCCAACCTGCCCCCAGATTTTTGGGACTACAAATCCCATTATCCCTGTCCATTGGCCATGCTTGGGGCATGGCTGATGGGAGTTGTAGTCCATAACTGCAGGGCAATCCACAAATTATCTAGTTAATTAATTAAATTAACTAAGTGTTGCTGCAAGAAAGCCTTTTCTCTATCCTGCTCCTTCTCTCTCACCCTATGGCTCAAGACTTCTAGGGTTTGGGCTGTGTTCAAAAGCAAGCCAACAAGAATGCCCATCAGAGCATGCTGAAATTCAAGAAAGCGCCAGAACTATTCTGAAGTGAAGGGAAGTATTTAAAATATCTGCAATGAACTCTTCTGCCCGGAGGGCACCTCTCTCTAGATTAAACCTCTGGTCCAGCCCAGAGAACACGATGAAACTAAAAAATAAAATGAAATTAAAAAATCATGCGCTCAGGTCAGAGCAGCAGAGTGGGGATGTTTCATTAGGGAGCTGGTTGTGCAGCAGAAGCAGCTTAAAAACTAAGAAAGTCCAATTAAAAATTGAGCCAATCTAATAAATAAATGATAAGCCTGTATCAAAAGACGAAGGGAATCAAGGGTAGGGGGAGAGAACCCAGCTGGCTTAGACTGCACAGATGTAAAATAAGTTGAAGAGACTCTGGTAGACTTGTGTAAAGAAAAGAAATATTATCTGGCTAAGTTAAATGGGAAATCCCTTTCATCCTTTTGCATAGGAAATAGCTTCTGTTTCTCCAACCTGTGCCAAGAAAAGACTTTTCCCAGGGAAAATATATACCACCACTTCTGTAAATTAAGGATACAGGATACGATAACTGAGCAATGGCGTACAGAAGGTAATATACCCTGTCAGGGCAGGAGCCCACATGTAACTTTCAGGAAATGGAAAAAGGAGAAGATGGAACCCAGGGGAGCCTAAGTCAACTGCTGACTGCAAAGTATCGACATCAACTTCGTAAGGAGTTTATGTGTCTGTCCGTTGTTTACATGGATGGCAATGGGGCAAGGGCAAGGTCACAGCTATGTGGCTGCACCTACAGAGTCAACCCAGTGTCATCTGAAGCAGTGGCGTAGCGTGGGTTGTCAGCACCCGGGGCAAGCCAAGTAATTTGCGGGCCCCCCCCCCCCGCTGCACTGTCCCTCCCCCAGATAGTCCCTCGCTCCCTCTTGGCACCACACCGCACGCCTGGCACCCTCCCCTCCACAGTGGGCGGCGACCCAGCGGCTCGGATCGGATTCGCACAGTCAGCACTGCAGTGAGAGAGAGTGAGTGAGCCAGGTAGGGGCAGAGAGCTGCAAGTGTGAGCGCCCCCCCCCCCGATGTTGCGCCCAGTGCGGCCGGCCCCCCCTGCACCCCCCACGCTACGCCACTGATCTGAAGGCATCCCAGTTCAGGTGTCAGGCACTGGGCAGAGGAGGAATGGTGAAGACTGCCTCCCCAGCCTGACCCTTCCAGAGAAGAAGACAGTTCAGAATTCCAACAGGGGTTTGAGGAAGGTCACAGCTCAGAGGAAGATGAGGGGAAAGGCTGGGAAATAATGGGAGAGGAGGAGGAGGAAGAGGAACCACTAGGACAGCAACAGCTGATGGACACAGTGTCTTTAGAAAGCATCCCAGACCCCCCCCTCTCCCCGAATCCAGCGAGCCTTGAAAGTAGTAGAGCAATCGTACCCCCATCGTTCTACCCAGACACTGAGGTCCAGCTCCGAGGGCCTTCTGGCAGTTCCCTCACTGCGAGAAGCCAAGTTACAGGGAACCAGGCAGAGGGCCTTCTCGGTAGTGGCACCCGCCCTGTGGAACTCCCTCCCACCAGATGTCAAAGAGAAAAACAACTAACAGACTTTTAGAAGACATCTGAAGGCAGCCCTGTTTAGGGAAGCTTTTAATGTTTGATGTATTACAGTATTTTAATATTTTTGGGGAAGCCGCCCAGAGTGGGTATTATTATTATTATTATTATTATTATTATTAAGCAAAGGGCTCAGAAGCAAAGGGCCCTCAGCGCCACCCATAGAAGAGATGATGAATGAGGAAGTGGGAGGAACAGGGGGTGGAGAGTCACTCAGTACAACACTATTATTCCGAGAGGCTTCATTCTCAAGCCTCCCTCTGCGAATATTGAATAAAAACAGATGGTAAGGACTTTTCCTTGTCTCGTCTGTTCCTGGCAACCTGCCGTGGGGGTTGGTTCCTAAGCTGCCTGACACCAGAGAAGGTTTTTAAAGGTTGATGTTTTATTGTGTTTTAAATATTTTGTTGGGAGCAGCTCAGAGTGGCTGGGGCAACCCATTCAGATGGGCTCCATATTATTATTATTATTATTGTTGTTGTTGTTGTTGTTTAGTCGTTCAGTCGTGTCCGACTCTTCGTGACCCCATGGAGAACACTGTCTAACCATCTCGTCCTCTGTCGTCCCCTTCTCCTTGTGCCCTCCATCTTTCCCAGCATCAGGGTCTTTTCCAGGGAGTCTTCTCTTCTCATGAGGTGGCCAAAGTATTGGAGCCTCAGCTTCACGATCTGTCCTTCCAGTGAGCACTCAGGGCTTATTTCCTTAAGAATGGATGTGTTTGATCTTCTTGCAGTCCATGGGACTCTCAAGAGTCTCCTCCAGCACCATAATTCAAAAGCGTCAATTCTTCGGCGATCAGCCTTCTTTATGGTCCAGCTCTCACTTCCATACATCACTACTGGGAAAACCATAGCTTTTACTATACGGACCTTTGTTGGCAAGGTGATGTCTCTACTTTTTAAAATGCTGTCTAGGTTTGTCATTGCTTTCCTATTATTATTATTATTATTATTATTATTATTATTATTATTATTCCTGATGGTACTTTCCTGCTGTCCCGACCCTTGCTAACATCCTGGCCCACTCCAGGCAATGTGGTCTGGCCTTACTCAACAGAGTACAGTGTTTCAAAGAAGGACTCTTAGTCCTTATGGGAAGACTTTAAAAGGTAAAGGTAAAGGGACCCCTGACCAGGTCCAGTCGCAGATGACTCTGGGGTTGTGGCACTCATCTCGCTTTATTGGCCAAGGGAGCCGGCGTACAGCTTCTGGGTCATGTGGCCAGCATGACTAAGCCGCTTCTGGCGAACCAGAGCAGCGCACGAAAACGCCGTTTACCTTCCCACCAGAGCAGTACCTATTTATCTACTTGCACTTTGAAGTGCTTTTGAACTGCTAGGTTGGCAGGAGCAGGGACCAAGCAACGGGAGCTCACCCCGACGCAGGGATTCGAACCGCCGACCTTCTGATCAGCAAGCCCTGGGCTCTGTGGTTTAACCCACAGTGCCACCCACGTCCCTTATGGTATGGTTTTCCTGCTACAAGGTGATTTGGGGGGAAAGCACTTTCTAGTGGTAGTTCCACCAGCATTCAACAAGCAGGCCCGAATTATAGGTCTTGCTCGTCTCACAATGGTGGTGCTGACAGGAGAGAGAGCAAACTGTTTCCAGGTCTCTGGTTCCTTGCGGGCCTTCACCAAACCTAGAATAAAATAAAATATCTTGTGGAAATAAGTTATTGAGAAGCAGGGAGGGTCACCTGAACTTGCTCTCTATTATTTCATCTCACAATCTCCTGCCGAGTGGGTACATTTTCAAACACTTCTCCAACAGGACTTAGGGTGGGAATTTAATTTGCTCAACATTCATTCCATGTTAAATATTAAACTTTCAAAAATGTGTTTAAACTTGAAACAGGCTAAAACACCTCTTCTTTATTAAACAGTGCAGTGAGATGGGGGGTGGGGTTCTTCTCCAGCACAGAGCTGTTTGAGCAACAAAAAAATGGGGAAAAGAAATCAGTCATGGCATTTGAATTATAAGATGTTGTACTTTAATGCAGTAGAGGAGCTGAGCAAAGCATAGCCAACCCAAATCCCTTAGCAGTGACATATCATTTCAAATGAAATCAAACACAAATTCTGCATAAAACATATTTACGGAAGCACCCTTTTTAATCATGGAAAATGTAATTGAATTAATTAATGTTAACGGCGCGCCTATTGGTTTTCTCAGAATAGGATTGGAATTGAATTCCTCATCTCTGTGAAGTGGCAATTAAAATACCCACCTTAGGTCTAGGATAATGGGAGGTGCGCATCACCTGCTCTAGCCCTCTCCAACGCAAGCATTATACTTGTAGCATAATAAAGCCTAGCAGGAATTATTCAGTAATGACAATGTCCACATGTCCTGATGCTCACTTCTGTATTATTACTTCACACACATCAGGAGAGAACTCTGACATTTATGCAGTCAAGGACTGTAGTTGTTTGTGTATTAAAAGACTGCAAGCTCAGTTCTGGAACAGAAAAACAAATCATTGTCTTGAACCATGCATTCAGACACACCATGTTTCTTAATTTAGATGCATATCTACCACCTATGAACCCAGACCCTCCAAGTGTCCCTATTTCCCAGGGACAGTTCCAGATTTATAGAAGCAGCCCCGGAATGTCCTGCATTTCCCTAGGACATCCCTATTTTCATCGGAGAAATGCTGGAGGGTATGGAGTTATGTGACCCCCAAGCCAAGGAGATAAGTATCTGCACAACCTTTAGAAGACATCTGAAGACAGCCCTGTACAGTGGTACCTCAGGTTAAGTACTTAATTCATTCCAGAGGTCTGTTCTTAACCTGAAACTGTTCTTAACCTGAGGTACCACTTTAGCTAATGGGGCCTCCTGCTGCCGCTGCGCCGCTGCACGATTTCTGTTCTCATCCTGAAGCAAAGTTCTTAACCCAAGGTACTATTTCTGGATTAGCGGAGTCTGTAACCTGAAGCATCTGTAACCTGAAGCGTCTGTAACCCGAGGTACCACTGTATAGGGAAGTTTCTTAATGTTTAATTATGTTTTTATATATGTTGGAAGCTGACCAGAGTGGCTGGGGCAACCCAGTCAGATGGGTGAGGTATTGTTATTATTATCATGGGATAGGACGTCCCTGTTTTCATCAGAGAACTCTTGGAGGGTATGTGAACCACCATCTGCACCTGGCTCCACTTGGTGGATGCAGGTGGTGCTGTGGGTAAAAGCCTCGGCGGTTCGAATCCCCGTGGCGGGGTGCGCTCCCGTTGCTCGGTCCCAGCGCCTGCCAACCTAGCAGTTCGAAAGCACCCCCGGGTGCAAGTAGATAAATAGGGACCGCTTACCAGCGGGAAGGTAAACGGCGTTCCGTGTGCTGCGCTGGCTCGCCAGATGCAGCTTGTCACGCTGGCCACATGACCCGGAAGTGTCTTCGGACAGCGCTGGCTCCTGGCCTTTAGAGTGAGATGAGCACACAACCCTAGAGTCTGGCAAGACTGGCCCGTACGGGCAGGGGTACCTTTACCACTTGGTGGACTTTGGGGTGCTAGTAAAACAACATAGATCTTGTCTGCCCATTCCTGGCTTAGAGGTTGCTGACATGAGTCTGCTGTGGTTTTTGAGCATTCCACTAAAATCTCGTGGTTTGGCAATGCAATTGTTCCCAGCACAACTTCTGTTTTATTCCTCTCGCTGAACTAATATGAAGAGACTGCACGGAGAATGGCAATTTTGATTAATAGCAAGGAGATGCAAGGGAAGATGAGCCATTTCTTTTAAATCTAACCTGGCACTAGATAGGAAGGTCCCTACCCTGTATGAAATCATTTCTCCCTTATTTATTGAAGATGCTTTTAAATTGGCATAAATTATTCTAAACTTAGCTCTGATTGAGGAAGACGGTGCAGCAAAGGCCAAATCTTTGGAGATTTATATCCTGCAGAAGCCTCTATCTCAGAACTTAATTCCTTCCCCTTTAATACATTAGAGAACCTGGAAAGAGGGGGAAATTATTTTCTGTCTCATCTGCCTTCCAGAGTTGGCTTTCATCGCATACAGGGAATGTTACAAAAGACATTATTCAGAATAGGACACTTTTTGGCTAGCCAAGAACTGGGAAGATTTTAGGTTTAATACTGCCAAATGTTTTATGATGTGCCAATACCTGTTAGCATTATTTTGGTCAAAAATAAAGCAAAGAAATTATTATTATTATTATTATTATTATTATTATTTTACTGTCCCAGATTTAAGATAAATTTGCAGGGAGGCGGGGTTCTGTGTTTGGATTCCAGGAGAAATATGGGGGCCATTAATGCAATCCACAGATACAGTCCCTGACTCTTCCTTGTTTTACCCAAACCATGAACCCCACTGAGCTTTCTAAAAACAGTAGCTGGGGGTGCTCCCTGTAATTCAAGCACTGAACATGGGTGGATCTGGATAGTCAGCCTGAATAAATAAAGTAATGCATACATGGAGACCAAACTGGTATCCACAGTCAAGCACAGAGAGACATGGTGGATCAAGGCAAGGAGGACTGTGAGAGATGGTAGTATTCCCAAGCAGTAGCTAAGGAGCCTGTCACAAAATGCTAAATCTTGAATTTAGCCCATGACATGTCAGCTTTCCGCAGTTTATGCAAACAGCAATCAAGGAAGAGCTAATTGTGCAGAAACACACGGACAGCGATTTTTGTCCTCACATAGTCCGTGCCCACAGTTTGTTCAAAGTCTCTTGGAGTGAAATGAAAACAGTTTCCGTTTTTCTGATGAAACAGAAATTTTAGGACCAGCCTTGTTTCATCTCAAGTGTGGGGACTCCCCCGCCCTCTGCTATTTTATTTTACTCTTATTTTGTTTTGCTTTTATGAAGGCACCATGTGTTTCCAAAGAAAATATGAAGATCAGGTTGAATAACTTCAAGTAGCAATTTCACAGTAAAACAGCTGATGGGGAAAACCTTATTTCCTATTAATTTTGACAAAATCATCCACTTTCCATATTCCGTTTCTCCATAAAGTTACCAACCCTTGTGTTTATGTTCACTTTTATTCTGGGACCATTAAATCACAGAAATTGGTTTTATGTTTATCGACTGTGGTTTGCAGTTGTTGTTTAAATGGAAATATATATATTTAAGCAACATGAATAGCAAGATACACGATGGCCCGAACTGTGAAATGTCCCACAACATATGCATATGGTTTGCGATCCAGACCTCTTAATTTTCTGTGTGTGTTTTGACTTCTCAATTTCCATGACACTAGCTCATTGCAAAAGCTTTCAAGTTGCTTTCGAAGAAAAACACACACACACACTGCCAAATGTGTTAAACTAAGCCTACTGCTGCTGCCAAACCAATGGAGTGGGTCCCACTACCAGCACAAGCCAAACCATGTGTCTAATCAGAAGGAAGTCCCGTTAAATTCTGTGGGGCTTACCCCCAGGTATGCAGGGATAGGACTGTGACCTCAGTTAGTTGAACTCAGGTGCCAATTAATGGCAAAATGTAATCATGAGTTAACTCAGTTTTGGGGCACCTCCAGCCAACGACTCTTCATTTGACCTACAAAAACATTTTTGACAAGCTATGCCCTGACTTCTGACTGATTTCACTGAGAAGCAAGAGCAAGGTACTTCGTCTACTTCAGTGGTGGCCAAACCTGGCCCTCTAGCTGTTTTTGGACTACAACTCCCATCATCCTTAGCTAACAGGACCAGTGGTGAGGGATGATGGGAATTATAGTCCCAAAACAGCTGGCGAGCCAAGTTTGGCTACCATTGGTCTACTTCCAATCCAGTGCCCTTAGCTTGCTGTCAAAATCTAGCCTGACCATGACTCTGGGGATTCTGTAGGGACCTCCCACACCACTGGGGAACATGAAGAGCCCACCGACACAGTAAGCAACCCCAGTTCCCATTCCCAAATACACCTTATCTGGCACTTCCCGATGATTCCACATGCTGCACCTAGACCCTCACCTTGACCTCAGAGTCTCTCCTTTCATGTGCAGCCCCTGAAGAGCAAAGTCGGTGCTGGACCTGACAAAAAGTCCAGAGTTGAGGGAGGAGTGCTTTCCCGGAAGCTGGAGAGAGGGAGGAAACTCTAGAGAAGAACTAGCTGTGCACTGAGACCCATCAGATGACCAGAAAGGGGCAGTAGCATCCTGTGAGGATATAAACTTCCCAGTTTGTTCTGGGCTTTCACTAGGATAACAGTGGCCAAGCGTGGAGAACCACCAACAGAACAGAAATCGCTGGAAGTCACTTCTTTGTCCCACGTCTGGAATGGAAATCAATCCAGTGAATATTTATGGTATTCCCCTTGCATTGAAATGAATGGGGTGGACTAACTTAAGGATAGTATAAGGGATTCACCTAACCATCCTTGTCAAGGGAAGCCTTGTGCAAGGACTTCCATGCACACAATGGGGCTTTCCCCCACCTCTCCTCCTCCCACACACTTCCTGTTCCCCACAAAAGTGGATCTAGGGGGGTCTGGAGAACCCCCTAGAGCAGTGCATGGGCAGAGGAGACAGGGGATCATTGCATCAGGTAAGCTGCAGTGCTTGAGTAGATAGAAGGTAGTGAAGTTGAATTCCATCCAACATAACTGATGCAATTCATTGCATAAGTTACATAATTTTGCAGCGTTGAACTTAGTTTTTTGTGGGAGATGGACTGTGGTGGAATGGGAACAGTGCTGCATGCAATGAATGCAGGGCAGAATGGAAGGTGAAGACTTCTTACATCCTTTAAGGACATTGGAAAGAACCTGGTAGATCAGACCGATGGTCCATCTAGACCAGCTATGCTGTTTTCGAGAGTGGTCAGCTAGGTGGCCACAACCTTTTGTGGTGACCTCATAATGTTCTTTGTCCTCCTTTCCACACTCTCAGGGCTGGCCGAAGATACTTTGCTGCCTGGGCAGAAAGGCATGGCAGTGGCGGCATTGGAACTGGGAACTTAACATTTCACAAGCCCGTCTTACTCACTCTGCAACACTATATCATATACCAGATGAATATAATTGCCCGGTAAAAAGAAACAAGAGAGACCCACACACTCAAAGTCACAAATTACTCAAATGATATGCACATTCTCAAGCTGTTGGTCTTTACAGCCCATAATACATACAAATGTGTCTGTTAATAGGTAAGTGTAATAGGGTGTGGAAAATCTCATAGCGCACAAACCTAGATTGGTATCTCCTTAGGGGATGAGGGAGGTGGAGTAACTCTTAGCTTGACAACATACTTAGCTTTCGAGAGAAGCAGAGTCTGCACATATCATTGGGCACTGTGTGTTTAAAGATTGACCAGCAACAATAAGACAACAGTAGACCCTGAGTCACTGGGGTATAGTCCGTGCTCATCCATATCTTTTTTTTGAACCTGACAACAAAGAATATGCAAGATGAAAGAACACATCTCAGTGTTAAAGCTAATAAAGAACTTTCCTCTGGCTATAAATGGCAGGACTTCAGCTAAGTAATCTTACTGTGCAATGCACTGAGACTGAGGCCAAGGCATGCTATGAATTTGGAAGTAGATGTGCAGAAAGTTCGCTCATAAAGCTATGAGAGTATCCAAGGGAGTTGTTAAAAAATAGAGCCTAGTCCCCACCGGAGAAGAGCCGAGATTCTTAATGAGGTTCAAATGGGGTTTTGAATACCTGTGTTTGGTTTCTTTACATGCTAATGTTAGCAGGATGGTTGTCATTTGCATCCTACTCAGGAGCTCCAGGAAACTGTGGGACCTCGAAGGTGCCAAGCAGAGATGTTTCAGGGTTTTGTGAAAAGTGCACAGAAGAACAGCCTGTTTAGAAAGTGCTTGCAAAGGAAGCTGATTGCACGCTTGAGACTTTGTTCCTATCCTACCCACACTTACTTGGAAGTAAGTCCCATTTAATTCAGTGGGCAAAGACTTTGGAGTAAACCTGCGTAGAATCAGACTGTCAGTCATGTAAAATTAAATGGGGCAAAATTAGAGATATATTTGTGGGATAATCAGCCTCAAATAACCAACATGCTTTTTTAAAAAATATATATTAAGAGTTTCAACATCATAAATTATAAAAAACATATAATCTTCATTCCCCCCCCCATTTTCCCCTCCCCCAAGAAAAACCCTTGTGCTATCAAGACTCTTGCCAACATTGTCTCATACATAAATAAGTTCTTTCATTTCCTTGGCAGGTCTTTTCCTACAATCCCTAACAAGAATGCTTCAGGTTTTTTCACAAATGTTAGTTTAAACATTTTCTTCAACTCATTATATATCACTTCCCATGATTGGGTTAAGGCTATAGAGTAAGCTGTCCTGCCGAGCTTAGCTAGGTCACTCCCCCTCACTTTGGGAGGAAGGGTTATGAAGTTCTTTGTTCTCTTCTATTCCACCATGTGGAATATTCCAGGAACGAGATCTAAGCTGGTTGCTCCAAGTTCAGATTGTGTGGGTTAAGCAAGCTATCTTTGTGCTTCTGTAGAAATAATTTAGAAACATTTACCACTTTGGAACTTAAATTTTACTGCCTGTGTTTTCTTTTTGCTGTATGGAAAAACACATGAATCTGACCTTTGAAGAGTTTGTAAGTAAACCATTTTTAACTTGATAAGGGAGTGGTCTTTCTCTATCCTAAGGGAAGAGTTGAGCTTTGGAAGTAACTTGGAAGGGGATATTTTTAAGGTCTAACAGTCTATATTTCCATGCTTTACTTTGCAGCATATTTTGGGATTTTAAATCTCTCATCAAAGAGTACTTACCCCAAACCTGGATCTTAGGCATCCCAGGAATTCTCCATTTTATACCTCTATTTTATTATTTAACAAAAACAAAACCCAACAATATTGTATTGTTTATGTACAGATGCACAAGTTGAACATAGATGATGGCAAAGGTCACAGTGCTTCTGCGAATGGCAAATCTCTTACACATATAGACCTTAGGTAGCCCCTCCCCTCAACTGAAGGTAGGGAAAGCATGAATGGAGCCTTGATCTCTGCCATTTCATAACTTTTCAGAGTGGTCTCTGTATCAAGATAATAATAATAATAATAATAATAATAATAATAATAATAATAATAATAATTTATTATTTGTACCCAGCCCATCTGGCTGGGTTTCCCCAGCCACTCTGGGTGGCTTCCAACAAAGATGAAAAATACACTATCAAGAAGCAGTCTTCCAACAATTAAGTCCCATTGAGAGTTATCACCTGAGTATCCTAAGCTATTCCGATTCCTAAATCCAATCCCAAATTAGAATTCAGCATTGCTTCAAGGCCCAGTCACAAAAATCCAAAAGCAACCCCATAGCAGTATGTGCCATCCTAGTCAGGGGCACTCACATATTGCCCATTCACTTCAAAGGGACTTTTTGCAAAAGAGCTTCTCAGTCAATCAGGCTATTCCGCCTCTTTTCTGAATGGGTGGTTTTCTACAACACCTAAAAATTACCATCTGTTGTCCCACACAGATTCTGGAAGACAGAGCAAGTTGCACAGTGGGGAAGCACTGGCATGATTTTTGCCATTTTGCATCCAATCGAGAGGACTACTGGAAGCCTCTAGTCATGCACAGCAAGGAGGACGAGTTAGCTAATTAATGGTTATATTTAGAAATGTGACACACGTTTGCATTTTGCTCTAAGGGTGGCTAATACAGCAGCAAGTAGGTCCGTACAAGGCAGACACTCTAATCATAGGATGTTCTGTCTCAATAATCTGTAACTGCATGGAAACCAACTGAAGATTATACTGCCCCGCTGAGAAAAATCTTTTTTTTTTTATTGCAGGGAGGTGCGGGGAGAGAAAGGTTCCCATGACTGCCTGTTCTTCCGGGAAGCCCCTGTTCAAGTGCTCCCCACCTCCATTCTATAATTATAGCCTTTGAATTACACTTGCCAAAAAGAAACCAAAAGAAGTGTGCTGGCTTGTTTGTTTGTTTCAAAATGGCATATCCCACTTTTTGACTGGCATTCTTCATGCAGCTCACAACATTTAGAAAATGCAGGATGAGAACCCATGCACCTTTAAACAAAACCAAGCAACCTCTGACTGTAGAAGGAGCAGACTCCAGATGACTTCCACCTGCCTCCTTCTCTCTCCTGGGCCACATCTGCAACATACATTTAAATCAATTGAAAAAGTCACGATTCCTCCCAAAGGATCCTGGGAACTGAGAGTTGTTAGGAGATCCCTTCTACCTTCACAGAGCTATAATTCCAGGAGCCCCCTGGCAGCAGAAATTGCAGACCCTCCAATTGTCCTTATTTTCAAAGGGCAGTCCCAAATTCACAGAAGCCATACCAGTTTCTGATTTGATCCCAGAATGTCCCGTATTTCCTTAGGATGCCCCTATTTTCATCGGAGAAATGTTGGAGACATGTATGAGACTGATGGTTAAACTGTAGCCCTGAGAGGGGCACGTTGTTGTTGTTTAGTCGTTTAGTCGTGTCCGACTCTTCGTGACCCCATGGACCAGAGCACGCCAGGCACTCCAGTCTTCCACTGCCTCCTGCAGTTTGGTCAAACTCATGCTGGTAGCTTCGAGAACACTATCCAGCCATCTCATCCTCTGTCGTCCCCTTCTCCTTGTGCCCTCCATCTTTCCCAACATCAGGGTCTTTTCCAGGGAGTCTTCTCTTCTCCTGAGGTGGCCAAAGTATTGGAGCCTCAGCTTCAGGATCTGTCCTTCCAGTGAGCACTCAGGGCTGATTTCCTTCAGAATGGATAGGTTTGATCTTCTTGCAGTCCATGGGACTCTCAAGAGTCTCCTCCAGCACCAGAATTCAAAAGCATCCATTCTTCGGCGATCAGCCTTCTTTATGGTCCAGCTCTCACTTCCATACATCACTACTGGGAAACAGGCACAGGCAACTCCAAACAACTCTAAGAACCTTTAACAAACTACAGTTCCCAAGATTCCTTGGGGGAAGTCAATGATGGTCTAAAATGGTATAGTGCTGTTTAAATTGCATGGTGCAGATGTTGCCGTTTCTCTCCTGTGTGTACAGTGTGACTGTGGCCTCGGCGGGGGCGGGGAAGAACCATCATGCAATCTCTGTTGTTTCCAGAACAATGATCTATGAGACATACCATTTTATGGTTTCATAGTATGTACTGTCTTTGTAGTGTGGTCCCCTGTGGAACTGGGGCTGGAATCACAGCCAAGGCAAAATCCCACCTTGGAGACATTTCAGACTATACCTTAACTTGAAACATATTTGAATAATGCATGGAAGACTAGAGTCTCCTTTGCCGTGCTTTCAGCTCAATATCTTTCACACAGAGCAAACCCCCAGAAAGGTGTGCAGGCCACCCTCAACCCATCCCTCTGTTCTCCAACATGTGGTCATGAGCATTAATAGTGCAAATCCCACCACTGGGACCAAACCCGTGTTATAATCCCAAGTTAACGCCATGGAGAAGAAAACCGCTAGATTTCTCTCATCTCCTCTGTGCTCTCTCTCTCTCTCTTCCTCCCAGACTCCTCTTCTTAACAGGTCGGGATAAATGTTTTATGCCTTGTTCTTCACAGGATGTGGAAAAGTAAGATACAACATGAGAATGGGGAATTATGTGTCAGAAAGTATAAAAACAAGCAATCTCCAAAACTTACTTTTCTTCCCCCACTAAGCAAGGCAGTTATGGAGATTTAAGAGCGGCAGAAATTAACTACTTGGACTACTGCAATGCGCTTGGACTTGGACTACTGCAATGCGCTCTACGTGGGGCTACCTTTGAAGGTGACTCGGAAACTACAACTAATCCAGAATGCGGCAGCTAGACTGGTGACTGGGGGCGGCCGCCGAGACCACATAACACCGGTCTTGAAAGACCTACATTGGCTCCCAGTACGTTTCCGAGCACAATTCAAAGTGTTGGTGTTGACCTTTAAAGCCCTAAACGGCTTCGGCCCAGTATACCTGAAGGAGCGTCTCCACCCCCATCGTTCTGCCCGGACACTGAGGTCCAGCTCCGAGGGCCTCCTGGCAGTTCCCTCATTGCGAGAAGCAAAGCTACAGGGAACCAGGCAGAGGGCCTTCTCGGTAGTGGCGCCCGCCCTGTGGAACGCCCTCCCAGCAGATGTCAAAGCGATAAATAACTACCTGACATTTAGAAGACATCTTAAGGCAGCCCTGTTCAGGGAAGTTTTTAATCTGTGATATTTTACTGTATTCTTTGTTTCTATGGAAGCCGCCCAGAGTGGCTGGGGAAACCCAGCCAGATGGGCGGGGTACAAATAATAAATTATTATTATTAAATTATTATTAACGCTGCAGATCTAAACACAAGAAGTAAAGCCCATCAAAGGCAATGGGGCTGAATTCTGAGAAAACTGTTTGCGAGTCTACTCAGAAGTAAGCCGTGTTGCATGCAGTGGGACTTGCTCCCAGGTAAGTATGCATAACAGGAGTGGGGAAACCTTGTCAAGCCTAGGGCTGACTTTCTGGGGGCCCCATTTCAGTGGTGAGCAGGACAAAAGGTAGAACCAGATGAGGCAATGCCTGGGACTTTGCATTTGTACAATAGATTGTTTTCTAGCCATGCAGAGACCAGAGGTTTCTCCAAACATGCACATCCCTCCATCCAAACAAGCCAGGGGCAGAACCACAGCAAGCACGCTATTCTACCCACGTACTTGGAAACTAAGCCTTATGAGGAGCTGGGTATGTTTAGCCTGGAAAAGAGGAGACCAAGAGGAGATATGATAGCCATCTTCCAATATTTCTTCTTTTTTAAAAAAAATATTTCGAAACAAAAAAAAATTACAAACATCAAATTTAAAATCCATATTCATTTTCTGACATAAGCCTATTACACAGATTACCTAAATTAAAATATATCTAATTGCTCTAGGCTTCCCTTTGCTATACAGTGGTACCTCTGGTTGCAAACGGGATCCGTTCCGGAGGCCTGTTTGCAACATGAAAAGAGTGCAACCCGCAGCGGCGTGTTTGCGCACATGCGGGTTGTGATTCGCCGCTTCTGTGCATGCACATGATGTCATTTTGCACTTCTGTGCATGCCTTGAGGGCCAGATGGGGAGGACTGGTGAGCCACATTTTGACTCCTGAACCTGCAGTTTCCAGGTATATAAGATTGGCACCTAATTTACTATCTGCCCGCAGACTGTCTTGCCAGAGTGGTGCATGCTCTTGTTATCTCCCGCTTGGACTACTGCAATGTGCTCTACGTGGGGCTACCTTTGATGGTGACCCGGAAACTACAACTAATCCAGAATGCGGCAGCTAGACTGGTGACTGGGGGCGGCCACCGAGACCATATAACACCAGTCCTGAAAGACCTACATTGGCTCCCAGTAAGTTTCCGAGCACAATTCAAAGTGTTGGTGCTGACCTTTAAAGCCCTAAACGGCCTTGGCCCAGTATACCTGAAGGAGTGTCTCCACCTCCATCATTCTGCCCTGACACTGAGGTCCAACGGCGAGGGCCTTCTGGCGGTTCCCTCACTGCGAGAAGCAAAGCTACAGGGAACCAGGCAGAGGGCCTTCTCGGTAGTGGCGCCCTCCCTGTGGAAAGCCCTCCCATCAGATGTCAAAGAGATAAACAACTACCTGACATTTAGAAGACATCTGAAGGCAGCCCTGTTCAGGGAAATTTTTAATGTGTGACATTTTAATGTATTTTTAATCTTTGTTGGAAACCGCCCAGAGTGGCTGGGGAAACAGCCAGATGGGCAGGGTACAAATAATAAATTACTATTACTATTACTATTACTATTACTATTACATTACTATTACTAATGCTCCTGCTTGCAGCAGCAGTCTGAAGCAGCTGCTGAGTGGCTGGGTGTATGAAAGACACCCAGATAGAGGCAAGGGAGGTGATCTCTCTGTTGCATTGTTCCTTTATCAAGGCCAGTGCCTGTTTTCTGGTTCCTGTCTCTACTAACTTATTCCCCCCTCCCTTTTTCTTTTGGAAGAGATTGTACAGAGATGCCTTTCTAAACGTTTTGCTAGGATTAGGGATGTTGGAGAACTCCAGCAGGAGTAGAAATTGCTGACGTTCACTTATTAGTCCCATGTCCGGAACAGAAATCAATCCTTTGAATATGATCAGTATTCACTGTTGTTGGTAGTTTCCGTCTGCAAACGATACACAATTGATTACATCCCTGCTCCAACACCATTTGCATGGGGTCTCCTTCGCACTGAAATGAATGAAGTAGAACAAGGTAATGACAGTGTGATTTGCATAACTAATTATGTAAATTACATAAGTTACATAATTTCATTGCAGCAGACCATGAGACAAATAAAGAAGTTTTTGATGGAAAGCAAACTGCAGTGGAATGGAAACGGTGTTGCATTCTGTGATGCCTTCTTATATCCCTTGTTAGGATGAGTCCTAGTGCTATAGTTTCCCTTCCACCACCGACCCATGAATTATCATCCTGATAATGAATCCTGCTCAATGCATTTGACCTTCAGAGTATAGCTCAGTTGGTAGAGCATGTGATTTTTAATCTTGGGGTCGTGGGTTTGAGCCCCACAAGTGGGCAAAAAGATTCCTGCATTGCAGTGGTTTGGACTAAATGGTCCCTTCCAACTTTACAATTCTATGATTCTCTGTCTCCATTGTGAAATTACTTATTTATTTGCAGAGCTGGATATCATCTACATACTGGTAAACATCCAGCCCAACCCTCCCAGCAGCTTCATATAGATGTTGAAAAGCATGGTAAAGGTAAAGGTAAAGGTACCCCTGCCCGTATGGGCCAGTCTTGACAGACTCTAGGGTTGTGCGCTCATCTCACTCTAGAGGCCGGGAGCCAGCGCTGTCTGCAGACACTTCCGGGTCACGTGGCCAGCGTGACGAAGCTGCTCCGGCAAACCGGCACCAGAGCAGCACACGGAAACACCGTTTACCTTCCCACTATAAAGCGGTACCTATTTATCTACTTGCACTTAAGGGTGCTTTCGAACTGCTAGGTGGGCAGGAGCTGGGACCGAACGACAGGAGCTCACCCCACCGCGGGGATTCGAACTGCCAACCATGCGATCGGCAAGTCCTAGGCGCTGAGGTTTTACCCACAGCACCACCCGCGTCCCTGAAAAGCATGGAGGAGAGGACAAAGCCCTGAGGTACCCCACAATTGAGAGCCCAGGGGTCTGAACACTCACCCCCCAACACTGCTTTCTGGACACGGCCCAGGAGGAAGGAGTAGAACCACTACATAATAGTGCCCCCAGCTCCCAAATCCTCTAGATCAGCGGTTCTCAACCTGTGGGTCCCCAGATGTTGTTGGACGACAACTCCCATCATTGCTAGTTAGCAAGGCCACAGCTCAGGGATGATGGGCGTTATAGTTCAACAACATCTGGGGACCCACAGGTTGAGAACCGCTGCTCTAGATGGTCCAGAAGGATACTTTGGCCAATGGTATCAAAAGCTGCTATGAGTTCCAGCAGAACTATAACTCAGCAGTAGAACTTCTGCTTTGCAAGCAGGAGACCTCATGTTCAACTCCTGTCATCTCCAGGTAGGTCTGTTTGAAATCCTGGAGAGTTACTGCTAGCCTGTGTAGACTGCCCTGAGCTAGGTAGACCAATGGTTTGATTCCATGTAAAGCATCTCCCCATGTTCCTATTTTCTCCCCTCCCTTTGGTTGAAAAGACTCCCAGCTTTAAAAAGATCAGTAGTAAGGCAGTCCTTGCCCCCAGGCTTACAGTCTCAAAAAAGACGCAACACAAAAGGGAAAATGGGTGGTGAGGGAGAGCAGACTCAGGCATCAGGTCCTAAAAGGTTCCGTTCTGATAATGACCAGCCAGCCAGGGTGGAAATGGGAAATTAAGATAGCTTAATGGAACAGCTGCCTCTAGGTGACAGTTACAGGAAGGCCAAAAATGACTGGACTCTTGGCAAAGGCATTGGAATATGGCCAAGCTTCTCTTCTTCCTCTGCTCTGCAGCCTGATGGAATGGCTGTCATTGAGTCATGCAATCCGACAGGTGAGATGCACGAACTTTCACCAGGCATGGTAGGCTGCACCTCTTGGAGAGGATACTGCTTGGCTGGTGCTCTGAAAAATATGGGCCTGCTGAGCTTTGCATGCAATTGGGTCCAATTGGGTTGGCTCTACATCATACAGAGACACCTTTCTAACGGTGCCTTACAGTTGCATGTTTTAGGTACATTCCCAAACTGAGAGGGAGGCTAGAACTGGAAGAGCCGATTCTGCCAAACCTCAGACACTTTATTTTCCAATCTCGTCTCAGTGTGCTAGTAGAAAATAACAGAGCCAGAATAGCAATCTAGCAGCTGGCAATCAAACTAGTCTACCAAACACTTGAGCTGCATTAATATATCTGTCCTTAACCACAAACTCTATCTGCCATCTCTCCACCTCCTCCACCTCCTCTCCTTTTTTTTTTAAAGTACTCATATCATTCTTCTTTTGACCATAAAAGATTGTAGACTACCCAGCGAGCTGACACCTAGTATCAGATGCAATTCATTTTGGTGTGCCTGTTTGCTTGTCAGAATTATTTATAGCTGCAACTCACCCAAGTCAACTTGTACGACTGCTGTTTCTTTGCAGGGGCAGTTCGAGAGTGGATGATGAATCCTGAGAGCCATTTAGATAAATGCAGGCAACTGGGTATTTGCAGAGTGGACCACAGGAAACACAGCTGAGTGTATAAGCTTGGTTTTCGCTCTTCCGCGTATTTGGGGAAGGGGAAGGGAGAATGGCAGATCTCTCTCTCTCTCTCTATATATATATATATATAGGGTAAGCAAAATGAGAAAGGGGTTGGAGCAGCTACTTTATGAAGAAAGTTTGCAACACATAGGGCTCTTTAGTTTAGGGTGGGGAGCATGACAGAGGTTATCTGCAGTGGTGGTTTTAGGGTAGCGCAACCAGCACGGCCGCATTGGGCACCATGCTGCAGGGGGGAGCACAACAATGCTGTAGAATGGAGTGCAGGACACAGGGGGCGCAACATTTTAGCATCACACAAGGCGCCACTGAAATTTGAGATCCCAAATTCCGCCACTGGTATATGTTTGAATCTTGCCTGCAGAGTTCTGAAGGACTCTAGGTTGTTTTTTATTAAAGCAGAGCAATATCAGATTTTTTTAAAAAAAAAAACAAACAACTTAAAATATTTTTTTAATCCTCCAGATGCAACCTTTTTTACAACTGCACTTCTTGACAAGCTCCTGGGTGCATATGGAGATATAGGGGAGCACACAGTTATTTCTGTTCTGGGAAAAAAATATCCAGAAACAACAGAGCAATACCACAGGTTTTGATGGGGCTGAGAGAGGGGGTCTCAGCAATTGTATTGCGAGGAACTTTAAGCCTCTCCTGGTGTTTTAGACTACAACTCGTATCAGCCATACAAGCACAGGGAAGATGGATTTAACCTCTCCCCCAAAGTGAATCTATATTCCACATACAAAGCATGTTAGAAAACAACAACCAACATTGTGGCATTTGGCTATTACTTTCTTCTTGTGTGGGCTAGTATCTAATTTCCTCGCCTTCCTATTCTTTTTACAGGTGTTTTGTTTTCGTTGTTGGTACTTTGTACAGGAAGAAGCCCCTTCAGCTACTTTAGAAAACCATTAGTTGCTATGGAAATGCACGTCTGCACTAAATTGCACTTGATTTCTGCGCCTTCACAACTGAATGCTGCTTCTGCCCTGAAGATTCATGCGTACCTGTGATGGCATAGACTAGAGTTGCAGTCAATGACCGCTTTGCTCTGGTGGAAAACGATTCCTCTTCCACAAAGCAGTACGCCTGGTCATAAGCGATTTCCCCCACTCCCTTGCTTACTGCAACCTTCCAGGCTGTTCCTATAGTAGCATCCAGTTCTGTGATAAGGGGCAAGGAGACAAAATCGGCAGGTGTTATAAGAGATCAAAGGATTGGCCACGTTTTCCATGTCCATCTTGTACAAAGAGGTAAAATGAATCTGGTTCCCAAAATTCCCCTCCGCAAATGTTGATGCTGCACACTCTCTATTGACAAAGAGTCCCCCCAACTATTTGCAGCTGAAACTGTCCATTTGATGGGGTTTGATTTGCAATATTGTTTAGCAGTTAACAGCTCACATCCAAGGGTACTTCATATCTGACAGCTTAGCTAAAAGGGGGGGGCAATTCTCCTTCCACCTTTTTTGGGTGAAATTTCTGGCATAAAAAGGAAACTACTGGTCTTGCGGTTGTTTTTCGGAAAATGGCAAAATTGTTGGTCCATTCAAAGTGAGGGGAATGCTTTGCAAAGAGCACTTCATTTGTTATCAAGAACAGTTAAATTCAATAAGTGCTAAAAACTGCACCCTACTATCAGAAATGAAATCCATAGGAATAAACTGTCTTACACGTTGTTGTTAGAATTCCTGCTCCATGATTGCAGTCATGGGATTTTTGTCTATCACATGACGGTGTATGTTTTACTCCACAGAGTGGGAAGTGACGGAGACAGGATGTTTGTGTTACTGTGTTCCGTTAAGTGGGACTTTTGTCCTTTGTCCTTTTTCTCTTTGCTGTCTGATGCTAGAGAGAGAGGGAGCCATGTTGCAGTGCTCCGTGTGTGTTTATATCTAAATAAAGTAGATTAGCCAAAATGCTGAGTGGCTGAGCCACATGATGCACAAACTCTGCGGATCCCTAAGTGTGCCGGTGTCAGTTGGCATCGGTCGCTGTGATGTTTGGGCTGAAGAAAACTTATGAAGCTCCCGAACGATCGACCAGGAGGGAGAGAACATGCCAGTTGGGCATGTGTTTCTGCCAGGGTGCTACTCGAGTGTAGGCTGAACTCCTGACAGTTGTCACGCCAGTGCTCCATCTAGCTCAGCATAGTCTACACTGCCTGGCAGAGGTTCTCCAGGGTTTTGGACAAGGTTTTCCCCCACCCAGCAGATAGATGCCAGGGATTTCATTTTGGACATTGTACATGCAAAACGGATGCTCCACAACTGAGCTACAGCCCTTCCCCAAGTATACAAATGTCAGTTGTTGTTTAGGACGTTGCAAGTGTTACAACACGTCTGAAGAATGACAGCTTTTTGTATTGCATTTAATAGGAATGATGTCATATTATTCTCTCTAGGTTTTAGCTTTAGGGTGTTTGGAACAGCTCCCATTTCTGCTGCTGCTGCTGCCTCTCTTCCTCCTGTCTAGCGCTGCAAATTTCAAGAAGATTTTAGGAAAGATTAGAACAAACCTCTCAGAGGGATTTTGCATAGCTTTAAGAGTTTATCTGTGTCTTCCCTTTAAAATGCACGAAAACTCTCCTGGAAGAAGGGCTCGAGTCAAACAATTATGGCAAATCAGGTAGGTCATCAGCAATTATATATATATATTAAAAAAAACACATATCTGGGGGTTTTTCAAGGTAAAATTGTATGGTTGTCTTCAGGCAAAACAGATTGAGAACATTCAAGGAAAGTTGAAGGCTTCTCTTACAAGATTAACAAAAAATGTCAAAGGGAGTTGCAGTTTCCAAAGTTAAATCTGCAATTCTAGGCATGCTTACTAGGGAGTAATTCCCATTGAATTCATTGGAGCCTGATTCTGAAAAAGCATACTTAAGGCTGAGCAGCAAATGAAGCTCCTTTGACTAAATGCATAATGGCAGGCAAATATGCAACACTGAGGATTTTTAAGCAGAGATGCCAGCCCCTCCCATATCACATATTCCGCCAGCCTATAATAGCTAAATGGCCTTAATGCTACCTTATGCCATTGATAGATTATATTTAACTGACCTCTGGCCAGTGTGTGTGTGTGTGTGTGTGTGTGTGTGTGTGTGTGTTTGTGTCTAAGGACAAGAAAAGAAGGGGGAAAGATAATAATGGTCAGAGTTCAGAGTTTCAGCATAATTAATTTTGTGGGTCACAATTTGTACAAGGCATCTAACATTTGCTTTAATAAATTTTGAACTATATCATAACCATGGGTCATGTCCTAAATGTTCTGCACAATCCAGACATAGGGATGGCCAAACCTGTCAAATTCAGTTTCTCTCCATTTCTCATTTTTCCCCACCAAGTTCAGTTCTCCATATTTCCATATCCATTTGCCATTGATTTTTGTGAAGTCCTCGTGAAAATTCACCCGCATTTTAGTACACAATTTTGTATGCAGTTTTGCTTAATATAGACGTATTTGCAAAACTTGTTCCCATATAATGAATTTTTGAATGTCACACACACACACACACACATTGCCGTAGTATGTGCATTTTTCTAGACATTACTTGTCTGGAGAACTACATTGCAAAATTCAGAAAAGCATGAATTTAAATTTTAAAATATTGTTTCAGAAAGTACAAATTTGGTAGGCTCCACTTTTGAATGTGAACTGACAATATGTTTCGAGACAATATTAAATCTATTTTAAAGGATGCTGCATTATATATTTTTCTGCACTGGCTGGGGGTTGGAGTAGATGACTTTTGGGTGTACCTGTTCTATGGCTTGTATACAACCACGTTCTCTCAAAATAGATTCATCAAAATGAACAGATCTAAGTTAGTCCTGTCCATTAATTTCAGTGGCTCTACTCCAAGTATGACTAATGTAGGACGCAACCCCTATGATTCTCAGTCAGTAAAGACTGAGACACTTAATCTTAGGGTTGTGGGTTTGAGCCCCGTATTGGGCAAAAGATTTTTGCATTGCAGAGGGTCAGAACACCCTGTGAAATGCCCTCCCATCAGAAGTCAAACAGATGAACAACCCCAGATGAACAACTTTTAGAAGACATCTGAAGGCAGCCTTGTATAGGGACATTTTTCATGTCTCACGTTTTATGGCAATTTTATAATTTGCTGGAAGGCACCCAGAGTGGCTGGGGCAACCCAATCAATAGGCAGCATATACATAATAGCAAAATTATTATTATGATGATGATGATGATGATGATGATGACTAGTTGTCCCTAATGGCCCCTTCCAACTCTACAATTCTGTGATTCTGTACTTTAGTAAATTATTATTTTGTCTAAACTGTGGATATATATATATATATAGCAAAAGGTTAGGGGTTGTGGTTTGTTGTATATAACAAACACTTGATGGCCACATCACCATTCCCAGCAATAGGGTGAATGTCTCATTATCTCTCTGGTACAGCAGGCCCTGAGAAGCCATTTCCCCCGAAAATGTCAAATGAGTAGCTGCCGCCATTGATCGTGTTGACTTTCTGCACCGCAGAGAAGATGAAGTTGGCTTGACGATCTAATATTGTCGCCTTCCTATTCTTGCTGATTGCACATAAATGCCATAAATACCGCCAGAACTCGTGCAGTTGCTCTCCGGAATGCCCCATTAAATCACATTCTTTTGGGGGGAGCAGTCTGTGCGGAGAAAGGGAAAATAAAAATATGTGCCTTAATATTATTTTTCATTTCTATTGCTCTTTTACAGCCTAGTCTCGGCCTGAATCAAAATGGCTATTGCCATCCCCGCTTTGATCTCAGGTTTTCTGAAAATATTGTCCGCCTTATTGTCAAGCTAATATTAAAAATAGTGTGCCACTCCAACTGCAAGGCGTTTTTGACGTAATATAACGCATGCTTAAGATTTAATATAACTTACTGTGTTTTGGCAGAGCAATCCGACATTATAATGGGGGAGATCCACTGGAAATGCAACTGCCAAATCCATTGCCTTGCCCTTTCGCTGTAGACAGGACAAGAGATGGGGCTGGCATTTCCCTTTCCCCCTCGCATTGAATACAGCGGAAAGGAATTAACTGCACCAGACCAGGGCTAATGTAGTGTTCTTCCTATTCCATTAACGTGTCAAAGGGATCTGGTGAGTCCACACTTCACCACAACATTCCCCTACCATGTCCCCAACACACCTTGTCTTCCATTCCACCCCACATCATACAGGCATAGTTTTTTGCCTCCATACTGGGAGAACATAGGATTCTTCCTTATTCTGAGTGAGATCAGTGGTCCATTTAGCTCAGGCATGGCCAACAGGTAGATCGTGATCTACTGGTAGATCACCAGATGTCTGTGGTAGATCACTGGTAGATGACCGGTTCCCACCAAAGAAGCTCAAAAGCTCAACAACTTTGACCTGAACCCCCAAAATGGGGTAGATCACTGCCAATTTTTAACTCTATGAGTAGATCTCTTGGGAGTTGGCCATCCCTGATATAGCTGACAGCATGTGATGGCCTGGGATTCCGATTCGGAGGATGAAACAGAGGAATCCCGGCCTGCACAGGAGTCCCCGCCTCCAGGGCCGGCTGAACTGGGGCCAGGCCTAGATGCTGAAGAGCCTGCACCTGTGGCAGTGCATCAGGAGCTGGCCCCAGGTGAAGCCCTTCTGGCCCCAGAGAGGCTTGACGACTCAGTGGCCACAGGTGAGCCTCCTCCAGGGCCCAGTAACCCTTCGGCCTCTCCTGATCTGCAGAGGTTTAGAGCAGAGAGGCGAAGGGAACTGGTTGCCCCCAGGAGGAGTGCTCGCCTTAAGGCCAGAGGAGGCGGGGCTCCTGGGGGCCGGGACCGCCCCTGGCCTTAGAAGAGGATAAAAGCCCAGTCAGCCCGGCCCCAGGTTGCGGGAGCAACGTCGTTGTTGGCTTCGGACCTTCCTGCGTTCTTGATCCCTGCTCGGCCTCCTGTTCCTGACTATCCGGTACTCCTGTTCCCTGCTCGGCCTCCTGTTCCCGACCATCCGGTGTACCTGTTCCCTGCACAGCCTCCTGTTCCAGCGTTCCTGTTCACCGCCCGGCACTCTGCCTCGGACCTTGCCCCTCTTCGTGTGGACTTTGCTACACCCAAGGTACCTTACCCCCGGGACCAGCACAGTTTGCTCCCGCCACCTCCCGCACTCCCCCTTCGTCGGGGTGCGTTCGGGAAGAGCCAGAGGCCATGGCTGAACAGGCGGCTGCACTGGTGGCTTTGGCCCAGGAGAACCAGGCCTTGTCTCACACCGTGCAGCAGCTCAGTGACGCGGTTGAGGCACTTCAGCAACGCTTGGAAGCCCTACCGGCTTCTGGGGCCGACGCCCCGGCTCCGGGCAAGTACCCAGTGGCTTTGCCTGAGAAATTTGATGGAGCCCCGGCCAGCTTTCCCATGTTCCTGGCCCAGGCCAAACTGTATATTCAGGGGCGAGCCCGGAACTTTCCTGACGACCGTACCAGGGTGCACTTTTTGATTAGCTTGTTAAAGGACCAGGCGGCCAAGTGGGCGTTGCCGCTACTCAGGCAAGACTCCCCCTTGCTGGCAGACTATACGGGGTTTTGCAATCGTTTGGAGGCCGCGTTCGGCAACCCCCAGAAAGAGAGTCAAGCCAACCGGGCGATTCGGCATTTGAAACAGGGCAAGTCCACGGTGGCCACATATACCACGGAGTTCCGGCTGTTGGCACAGGACTTGACCTGGAATGACTCGGCACTGCGGGACCAGTATCTCGAAGGGCTTTCGGACGAGGTACTGGACCAGTTGGCCACAATGGAACGCCCCACCACGCTGGACACTCTCATTCAACGGAGTCTACAAATAGGCGACCGGTTGGAGGATCGTCGTCAGGCCCGGGGTCGCCGACACTTCCAGTTCACGGCACCAGCTTTTTCCGGCAGCCCCACGGTCACAACTGATTTAACGGAGGAGCCTATGCAGCTCGGGGCAGTGCGGCCACGCCTTTCCCCCGCAGAGAAGGCGCGGCGTCGGGATGGAAATCTCTGTCTTTACTGTGGCGGAAGTGGACACTTCGCTCGGTCCTGCCCTGAGAAACGCCAGCCGCAGGGAAACCGCCAACCCCAGTAGCTGATGGCCCTAGCTACCGGGGGTCCCAAACCGTACAGAATGGGCCCGCACCAATGGACTTGCAACATCTTATGGTTTCGGTACGTTTATACCCTCCAGGTGGGCCCTGGATCCTCACCCATGCTTTGGTAGATTCAGGGGCAACCCGCTCCTATATGGACGCTGCTTTTGCCGCCCATCATCAGGTGCCACTTCGGAACAAGCCAGTACCGGTCCAGGTGGAAGCGATTGACGGACGACTTCTGCGTTCAGGTGCCGTTACTCAGGAGACCCAGCCTCTGGTCCTGTGTCTCCAGCAGCACCGGGAGTTGCGAACTTTGGACATTGCCTCTATGCCCCGCTTCCCCCTGGTGCTCGGGATGGACTGGCTGGAGGCCCACAACGTTCAGATTGACTGGGTCAAACGGACCGTGCACTTCCCAGACCCATGTTCCCATGCTCAATCCGGAACGCTGGCGGCCGCGCCCTCAGAGGAGGCAGCACCCACGCTCCCAGCCGTGTACCAGGACTACCAGGACGTGTTCGAGGAACGGGGGGCAGACCAGCTGCCGCCGCATCGGCCTTTTGACTGCGGCATAGACCTCCAACCCGGAGCGCCTTTACCAGTGAGTCGCTTATATTCCCTAACAGAGCCAGAGCGCGAGGCTTTGCAGGACTTCTTGCGCAAGAACCTGGAGCGTGGGTTCATTAGGCCTTCCACCTCGCCCACCGCGGCGCCGGTGCTTTTTGTTAAGAAGAAATGTGGGGAACTCCGCCCTTGCCATGATTACCGAGCCCTGAACAAAATTACCGTCCCAGACCGGTACCCCTTGCCCCTTATCTCGGAGCTGCTGGAGCGGGTGCAAGGGGCACAGGTGTTCACCAAGCTGGACCTCCGGGGGGCCTACAACTTGATTCGGATCCGAGCCGGGGATGAGTGGAAGACAGCGTTTGGGACCCGGTACGGGCAGTTCGAATATTTGGTTATGCCTTTCGGTTTGTGCAACGCGCCTGCTGTGTTTCAACGCTACATCAACCACGTGTTTCAGGACCTGTTAGACAAGTACGTGGTGGTGTATTTGGATGACATACTGATTTACTCCCGTGACCCGGCTCGCCATGAGGGGCATGTCCGGACCGTGCTGCAGCGCTTGCGTGAGCACCGTTTGTACGCAAAGCTCAGCAAGTGCGAGTTCCATCAGCGGACTGTGGACTTCCTTGGTCACCGGCTCTCTCCAGATGGGGTGCAAATGGACCCGGGGAAGGTGACAGCGGTTCAAGAATGGGCGGCACCCCGGAACCGCAAGGACCTACAGCGTTTCCTGGGGTTCGCCAATTACTACCGGACCTTCATCGCTGATTATGCTCATCGCACCACCCCGTTGACCCGGCTACTGCGCCCAAAGACGCCGTTTTCCTGGGACAAGGAGGCAGAGGAGGCGTTTCAGGGGTTGAAGGCCTGTTTCCAGAGGGCACCAATCTTACAACATCCTGACCCCTCTCGACCCTTTGTGGTGGAGACCGACGCTTCCAGTACGGCTCTCGGTGCCGTCTTGTCTCAACAGATTGGTCCTGAAGCGCCACTCTTACCCTGTGCCTTCTATTCCCGCCAGCTCCTACCAGCGGAGCGTAACTATACTGTGTGGGAGCGGGAACTACTGGCCATCAAGGTAGCCTTTGAGGTCTGGCGCCACCATCTTGAGGGGGCACGACATCCGGTGGAGGTGAGAACCGACCACCGGAACCTGGAGTACCTCCAGACCACCCGCAAGCTGAACCAAAGACAGATCCGGTGGGCGTTGTTCTTTTCCCGGTTCCAGTTCCGGATCCGCTACATCCCTAGCTCTCAGAATCAGAAGGCGGATGCCCTGTCCCGGAAACCTGACGACAACGCAGACACGGTACAGCAAGCAGAACCCACCACGATCCTACCTCCGGCTGCATTTCTGGCCACCCAGGAGGCGCAGCCACTGCAGGTTCGGGTGCGGGAACAGCAGCGGGTCGACGCTTGGGCCCAGGAACGACTCCGGGAGCTGGCTGAAGGGTCCAGCCCACAGTATCCGGGGCTGGTCCTGCATCAGGGCCTTCTGCTGCACCACGGTCGTTTGTACATCCCGCCAGGGCCACTACGGCTGGAGGTTCTCCGGATGGCCCATGATGCCCCAGCAGCGGGGCACTTTGGACGGTATCGGACCACCCATCTGGTCAGTCGAGAGTTTTGGTGGCCCCGCCTGAAGGCTGACGTGGCTCGCTACGTTGCTGGTTGTGATGTCTGCCGGCGCGCCAAGGGACCTACCGGGCGACCCCCCGGCCTACTTCAGCCATTGCCAGTTCCACCGCACCCTTGGCACACGGTTTCGTTGGACTTTGTAGTGGACTTACCCTCGTCTCGTGGCTGTACCTGCCTTCTGGTTTTCTCCGACCATTTCACCAAGATGGTGCACTGCGCTCCCTGTCCATCTGTACCCACAGCCAAGGAAACTGCTCAGCTGTACCTTCAGCATGTCTTCCGCCTGCATGGCCTACCTGAGCGCGTGGTGTCCGACCGGGGCGTTCAGTTCACATCCCGGTTCTGGCAAGCACTACAC
Organism: Podarcis tiliguerta; assembly: GCF_965153285.1. Classification (NCBI taxonomy): domain Eukaryota; kingdom Metazoa; phylum Chordata; class Lepidosauria; order Squamata; family Lacertidae; genus Podarcis; species Podarcis tiliguerta. The sequence goes on from NC_139539.1 coordinate 12,564,877, forward strand.
CGGACCCTCGGGACGGAGGTCTGCCTCTCGTCAGCCTACCACCCACAGACCGATGGCCAGACGGAACGGGCGAACGCGGTGCTGGAGCAGTACCTCCGGTGTTACTGCAGCTACCAGCAGGATGACTGGGTCGACCACCTGGCATTGGCGGAGTTCGCCTACAATAACGCGGTGAATGCGTCCACCCAGCAGACCCCGTTCCAGGCCAGTTATGGTTATCATCCACGGCTGTTTCCAGAGGTGCTGCCGACATCCGCAGTCCCGGCGGTGACGGAGTGGCTTCAAGAGCTCCAGTCCCAGCAACAGCTTTTGGTGGAGCAACTGCACCAGGCCAAGGAAGCGTACAAGGCCCAGGCCGACCGCCACCGCCAGGTGGGGCCGGAACTTCGCGTCGGTGACCTGGTTTGGCTCTCCACTCGCCACCTCCACCCCTCTCGACCTTCGCGGAAGTTGGACGCCCGCTTCACCGGCCCGTTCCCTATCGTAGACCAAGTCTCTCCTGTGGCATTTCGTCTCCGGTTACCCGCAACCCTGAAGGTTCACCCGGTCTTCCACAGGTCCCTTTTGAGTCCGGTGGCCCCACCCGACGAGTTCCACCCGAACCGTCCCCGACCGCAGCCAGTGTTGGTTCGGGGAGAGCCTGAGTACGAGGTGGAACGCATCCTGGACTCCCGATACCGCAGGGGGAAGCTGCAGTATCTCATTGACTGGAAGGGGTACGGACCGGAGGACCGTTCCTGGGAACCAGCGGCCAACGTCCACGCACCTGCCTGCCTCCGAGAGTTCCATGCGACGTACCCCGGCAAGCCGGGTCCGGACCCTCGGTTGAGGGGGGGGCCTGGGAGGGGGGATGGTGTGATGGCCTGGGATTCCGATTCGGAGGATGAAACAGAGGAATCCCGGCCTGCACAGGAGTCCCCGCCTCCAGGGCCGGCTGAACTGGGGCCAGGCCTAGATGCTGAAGAGCCTGCACCTGTGGCAGTGCATCAGGAGCTGGCCCCAGGTGAAGCCCTTCTGGCCCCAGAGAGGCTTGACGACTCAGTGGCCACAGGTGAGCCTCCTCCAGGGCCCAGTAACCCTTCGGCCTCTCCTGATCTGCAGAGGTTTAGAGCAGAGAGGCGAAGGGAACTGGTTGCCCCCAGGAGGAGTGCTCGCCTTAAGGCCAGAGGAGGCGGGGCTCCTGGGGGCCGGGACCGCCCCTGGCCTTAGAAGAGGATAAAAGCCCAGTCAGCCCGGCCCCAGGTTGCGGGAGCAACGTCGTTGTTGGCTTCGGACCTTCCTGCGTTCTTGATCCCTGCTCGGCCTCCTGTTCCTGACTATCCGGTACTCCTGTTCCCTGCTCGGCCTCCTGTTCCCGACCATCCGGTGTACCTGTTCCCTGCACAGCCTCCTGTTCCAGCGTTCCTGTTCACCGCCCGGCACTCTGCCTCGGACCTTGCCCCTCTTCGTGTGGACTTTGCTACACCCAAGGTACCTTACCCCCGGGACCAGCACACAGCAGCTCTCTAGGGTTTCGGACTTTGGACATTCCCAGCTGGAGTTGGAGATGCTGGGATTCAAAATATGACCACCTGTATGCAAGGCAGATTCTGTAAAAAGGTAAAGGGATCCCTGACCATTAGGTCCAGTCGTGACCGACTCTGGGGTTGCGGCGCTCATCTCGCTTTATTGGCCGAGGGAGCTGGCGTACAGCTTCCGGGTCATGTGGTCAGCATGACTAAGCTGCTTCTGGCGAAACACCGTTTACCTTCCCGCCGGAGCGGTACCTATTTATCTCCTGGCACTTTGATGTGCTTTCGAACTGCTAGGTTGGCAGGAGCAGGGACCGAGCAACGGGAGCTCACCCCGTCGCGGGGAATCGAACCACTGACCTTCTGATTGGCAAGCCCTAGGCTCTGTGGTTTAACCCACAGTGCCACCTGCTTCCCTTTGCAGATTGTATACTACTGCCCTATAGCCATCCCCCCTAAGCCCCATGGAGGAGTGGTTTCCAGGTCTCTGAGATAAGACTTCCCTGGAGAAAATTCCAGAGGCATGTGTTGTGGTGTCTTGCTACTTCCCAAGACCCCTAGTGGGGCTTAGATTGCACCATAACAGAATAAATATAATTATGTATATCATATTAGTTACTATAACACCACCACACTTGTAATGCACTATTAGCACTTAATTTTTATATATCCCCAGCACATTTTATTGACACAGCTCCTTTGAACCAATCTATGTATTTATTCATCACATTTATATCTTCCTGCAAGGAAGCTCAGAAACAGGATCTTATTTTGCCCTCCTAACAATCCCGTGAGCCATAAATTAGCAAATGCTTTTTACTGCTGCATGTTCAAAAGTAATAACTGCTGCTGCATGTCAGCTGCCCAATATTGTCAAAAGCTGATTAACTACATGCCAAATACAGCCATGTCAAATGGTGGTGCTAAATATCCAGTGCCTGACCAACATTTGCAGATCTAGAGAATACCCAGGAAATGTTCGCCAACGGAAATTCCTGCAAAGTCTACTTGACCAGAGATCTTATTAAGGTGGGGTGGGCAGGAATTAGCACAGATAACCACAGTCAATGCTCGGACTAACATTCAGCCTTCAAGTCTTTTTTTGGGGGGTGGGGGGGACATTGCTTGTGCATGGTCACAATTTGCAACAATTTACCCAATATATTACAGCCTTGGGACCAGACTTTCTAGCTGTAAGTGTTATTGTCAGACTTGGGATGGATTTATTTACCGTATTTTTCGTCCCATAGGACGCTCCGTCCCATAGGACGCACCTAGTTTTTTGGGGGGGTAATAAAGGGGAAAAAATTCCCTTTATTCCCCCCCCCCAAACCAGGTTGGGGAAACCAAACCAGGTCGAGGAACAGCGGGGTGGCGGCACTGCGCCTCCCTGCGGTCCCCCGAGCTTGTGGGGCTGGTCGATGTCTCCCCTGCACGCGGGGCGCTCTGCTTCAGGGTGCCCCTTGCACCAGGCAGCAGGCTGCTATCCGCAGCATGGGGAGCCCTGCGGGGAACTCCTGCAGGGCTCCCCACGCTGCGGATGTCTGCCCAGCACGAGGGGCGCTCTGCTTCAGGGTGCCATTTCTGGAGAGGAAAAAGTGTGTCCTATAGAGCAAAAAATACGGTATTTATTTGCTGGGTTTATTCTCTGATCCATGGTGTTCAGGTTAATTTATGTGTGGTTCACAATTTCCCAGGCAGACAGAGCAGCATCCTATGCCTTCATATCACTTGCAGGGATGATGTATGCTTTGGGGTTTATCTCAGAATCTCAATACCTAGCATATTATACAACCCAGCCACATAGGAAACCTAATAATGCACAGAGTAGCTTGGGCTTTCTTTAGCCATGCTTGCGAGACTGCGGCGGGGGGGGGGGGACTTTGCATCTCCACCTTTGAAAACTCATTTGCTTCTACATATTCCTTTACATGCAGGCCTTATGAATTAATTATTGCAGTTGATGTCTTTTGGAGAGCCATAAGATTAACTATTCCCCCCCCCCTTTCCCTGCACAAAATCTAAATAGAGAAATCTCAGTGTTAAAAAAAATAAGCAACCCTTTCTCTTTCAAAGTGCATTAGAAATTCCACTTCCTTGAGCCCCAATTGCTCTCAGGTACGGGTGATAAGCATTCCAAAGGGCAAAATCCCAAAGATTTTCATTGCGCAGTCAAATATCATATTCCCACCCTCCACACACACACACACACACACATACACACCCCTCCTTCTGAATTAAAGCAGATCAACAAAGTTATCTAGGTTCAGCAGGAAGAAAAGGGTGGAAGTTTTGATCCAGAGGGTGACACTAGCATCAAAAAATGCTTGAATGCAACTCCTGCTGCATAGTTTAATCTTTTTCAATTAAAAAACTCCTGCATTGTCGTCTAAGCAGCAAGCAGCAAAATGCAACAGTGCCATCTATAGGTTGCAAAGAATTTCTTTCTGCAAGTGAGAAGAAGAAGCAAGAACTGCCTTACTGGATCTGACCAATGTACCATTAAGCACGACACACGTACAATAGGGATGCACTTGTTATACTCCTGTTTTCATACCACAGATTGCTCCTAGAGCTCCTGCAAAACATGGCCTGGTTGTTGAGGGAGGCTGTATTCCAACTGCTCTGTTCCTATAAATGGCAGTAGCAAATCTTTTGCTTGTTTAAAACAAGTGAAGCACCTCTCCTATGCACAGTGCAGGTAAGAGAAGGGCTGTGCTGGTGAGGGGGTGTGTTGCTGCGGTGGGAGGGGAGCAGCACATTCCCATTTCAAGCCGCAAAGCAAGATGTGCCAACACTGGACTTTGGGCTTAGACATACCTCTGTTTGCCCCATCACGTTCCCCCAGGAAAACCCACATCTTTAGTGCTGAATGAGAACAAACAGCCATCAGGTTTTCTGCAGATTGCTGGTTGTCCAATTGAGCACTAAAGAGTAGGTTTTCCAAGGAAAGCGAAGGGGCAATGGCAAAACTACTCGGGCAGTTGGGATACTGCTTTCTTGACACAAAACAAGTGGAAATGTAGATGAGCTCTTTGTTGGGCACAACTGCATATTTAGAATAGTATTGCCCTCTTTTATAATTTTATTTATTTATTTATACATATATACATAAGGGACGCGGGTGGCGCTGTGGGTTAAACCACAGAGCCTAGGACTTGCCAATCAGAAGGTCGGCAGTTTGAATCCCCACGATGGGGTGAGCTCCCATTGCTTGGTCCCTGCTCCTGCCAACCCAGCAGTTCGAAAGCTCATCAAAGTGCAAGTAGATAAATAGGTACCTCTCCGGCGGGAAGGTAAACGGCGTTTCCGTGCGCTGCTCTGGTTAGCCAGAAGTGGCTTAGTCATGCTGGCCACATGACACGGAAGCTGTACGCCGGCTCCCTTGGCCAATAAAGCGAGATGAGCGCCACAACCCTAGAGTCGGCCACGACTGGACCTAATGGTCAGGGGTCCCTTTACCTTTACATACATACATACATACATACATACATACATACCCTACCCATCTGGCTGGGTTTCCCCAGTCACTCTGAGCGGCTCCCAACAGAATATTAAAAACACAATAAAAGATCAAACATTAAAAACTTCCCTAAACAGGGCTGCCTTCAGATGTCTTCTAAAAGTCAGATAGTTGTTTATTTCCTTGACATCTGATGGGAGGGTGTTCCACAGGGTGGGCGCCACTACCGAGAAGGCCCTCTGCCTGGTTCCCTGTAACCTCACTTCTCACAGGAAGGGAACTGCCAGAAGGCTCTCTGAGCTGGACCTCAGTGTCCGGGCTGAACGATGGGAGTGGAGACTTTATTGACTTTATAAAAGGTAATGCAGCTTAAGTATGACCCCACCACCAAAGGCCTCTCATTTTGCTCTCTTCACAAGCAGTAAAACGTCAGAGAGGGGGCATTCCAGCTATTTTCAGGCACCCAGAAATGGAAATATGTCAGGCCTTTCTACTGATGGCTCTAATGTTCTTCTGGGTGGCTAGTGATTGGCCTTTTTCTTCCTCACAAGTCCTGTCAGAATGATGCTGATATTAGAATTCCTGCTCCATGATTGCAGTCATGGGATTTTTGTCTTTCACATGACGGTATATGTTTTGACTCCACAGAGTGGGAAGTGACGGAGATAGGATGTTACAAGCGCTACTGTGTTCTGTGAAGCCCACTTCACAGACTAGCGGCCCCCCCATGGACTATTGTCCTTTGTTCTTTTTCTCTTTGCTGTCTGATGCTAGAGAGAGAGGGAGCCATGTTGCAGTGCTCCGTGTGTGTTTATATGTAAATAAAGTAGATTAGCCAAAATGCTGAGTTGCTGAGGTCTGTTACGCAAACTGCGAAGACTCAGTGGAATTCCTAAGTGTGCCAATGTCTCTTGGCATCGGTCGCTGTGATGTTCGGGCAGAAGAAAGCTTTTTAAGCTCCCAAACAATCGACCAGGAGGGAGAGAACATGCCAGTCAGGCATGCGTCTCTGCCAGGGTCCTACTCGAGTGTAGGCTGAGCTCCTGACTGCTACTTCATTACATAGCATCCCATGTCAACCACTAATCGCAGGAGGGGAGATTTCTGTTGCACCCAAGTCCCGCTATCAGACTTTCCACAGGCATCTGGTTGGGTGCTGAGAAAACAAGGTGCTGGACTAGATGAGCCATTGGTCTGATCTAGCAGGCTCTTGTGTTCTTATTTCCAGGAGACTTCAGGGCCACCATTGGAAGATATGCAGCCATGAAACTAGCAGTTGTGCGGGGGGGGGGGGGAGGTGAGCTGAGGGGCCATTTCAGGGCAACGTCAACTCCCACTTCCTCAAATTTTGAGCCAACATTTGTCACCTTTTGTGTCAACCTTATTCATATACTACAGTGGTACCTCAGGTTAAGTACTTAATTTGTTCCGGAGGTCCGTACTTAACCTGAAACTGTTCTTAACCTGAAGCACCACTTTAGCTAATGGGGCCTCCTGCTGCTGCCACGCTGCCGGAGCACAATTTCTGTTCTTATCCTGAAACAAAGTTCTTAATCCGAGGTACTATTTCTGGGTTAGTGGAGTCTGTAACCTGAAGCGTATGTAACCTGAAGCTTATGTAAAATGAGGTACCACTGTATAGCTTTTCTTTGATATGAAGAATTTTGGAAACCTTATCCATGATATTGTTCAGAGTTACATGTTTGTATTTTTAAATATATATTTGATAAACGAATGGGAGGAGAGATACATGCTAATTCTATTTAGTTCACATATTTCCTTTTTCATGATGAGGACAGACATCTCAATCAACGGCATCTCCAAGTAGCACTTGGAATGTCCCCCTGCCTGAAAACTGCCTATAACTGCAGACAAAATGAGAAAGATGGGCCAATGTATACGACACTTTCCTATATTTCTTCCTATGATCCTCCCTGTGTGTTTCTGAAGGTTGCATACATGTTTACCCATTTCTGCATTCAGCCTTCCCGTTGTTGTAGAATATTGTTGCTGTTTTTATTCCAAATACTCTAGTTTTTAAAAAGTATAGAACTGCTCTAGGAATTATGGGAGGGGAAAACTGGGGGTGAGGTTTTCAGTTGACGTCACAGGCATCAACCAATTAGTGCTGTCCACAAACTTGCTGCTACATCAAACTTCCAAGCCAACAGCGCCCCAGAGTTTGCTGCTTACAAAGAAATGGCATGTTTTAGCTTCATGAGAGAGTGATCAAATTGGTTCTACAGTACTAAAAATGTCACTTCTGTCTCCATAGTAACAAAAAGGCAATTTGGTTGCCTTCATCAAAGTGTAATCAGCATGTGATTATTTTCTGTTCCAGGTAAGTGTCCACAGCTTCTTTTTCCTCACAGGTTTCCTGGCCCTTAGCTGTCTTCCGTCAGCAGGAAAAGTGTTCAGACCAAATCTTTCCAGAACAGTGCAAGATTCAGCCATGGATGAAGGAGAGAAGGAAGTCTGGGATTATATCTCATGTGCATGGACAGCTAAATCATCACAACTGCTGTTTGACAGACATATCTCTGCATGAGAATTATTGTGCTCTTTAAATGGGCACAGGAACACAGCAGTGGCTGGCAGCAGCAGTGGACCCTTTGAGGATATGCAAGTATCTAAATAAACAAGTGATCTGACACTCTGGTCTGTGGATATTTGGAGGTGCAAAACAGATTGCAAGATGCACACTAGGTTACTTTTTCAACTTGCTTTAAACCAGTGCTACTGCTAAGTAGCAGTGGGGTGTGTGTGTAAAATTGGCTCTGTTCACATTTGAATGTGAACCTACATAATTTGCACTTTCCGGAACAATATATGAACCCAAACGCAGCTATCCTTGGAAATTCACACTTCTCTGAATTTTGCAAAGCAGTTCCCCGATCAAAACAAATGAGTACAAAAACACCTGTATTTGAGGGAAATGTGCTTCAAAAATGCACATCTTCGTGAAACATAACATCAAAAATCTGTTTTATTAGGCAAAATCGCCTATGGAAAAATTTGTGTCAGAAGAAATGCTCGCTAAAGTGATAGCTTTCCACCATTTGTTATGTTTTAATTCGCTGCTGTTAGTTTCGGGAGAGACTTTTGGAGGGAAATGGGATTTTTTAAAAAGTTGCAATAAGTAATAAACAGTATCTTGTTTGAATTGCACCTTTCCGTGTAATAATCAAAACCTATGGAAATTCATCTCAGCTGTAATTGGAACCCTGTTCAGCTAACAATGCAAGAATAACCCTGGAGCATAGCTGTCAACTTACAGATTTGAAAATAAGGGACCAGCAGCCTCGAAAATAAGGGATCAGCAGCCAAAATAAGGGATTTTCAGAGCATAGGTATGCTCAACTTCTGAGCCCCTCCGAGCCAAAGGCAGAAAGCCCAGCCAGCAGCCAAACAAAGCCTCAAGCGGTGGTTCCCACAGCGCAGCAACCCAGCAAAGGGGATGCAGCAAGGAAAACCACGTCACCTCTCCACTGGGAAGCGCTGAGCAAAGGCAAGTCCCCAGGCAACGCAGCCAATTTGATCGGCACAAGGCATGCAAGCTCCACCCCCGAGTCGTTCTTAGACTCCTTATTGGGTGAGCAACGCAGCCAAGCAACACAGTTGGAGCCTCCCTCCTCCCTGGCTGGCAGGGAGGGAGGGAGAGGAGCTGCTTCCTTTGAAACCCAGGAAATTTAAGGGACATCATTAATAAAGGACAGCAGCTGGGATAAGGGACGTTCCCGCCAAATAAGGGACAGTTGACAGCTATGCCCTGGAGGATCAGACCCAAGACCCACCGAGTCCTGCATCCTGTTCTCATCATAACGAACTAGGTGCCATTAGAAATCCCACAACCAGGCCCTGAGGGCAACAGAACTTTGCCCCAACACACTCACTTGAGACCCCCCAGATGTTCAGAGGCATAACCTCCAGCATCATGTCTACAGTAGCTAATGCAGCGCTTCCTTGCTGGCTTTTAACATCATTATTACATCCTTGCATTTTATCTCCATTCCAAGTATTTAAAAGAGAGAATTGTGTGCATCGTGTTTTGCAGACTACAAAACAATTCCACACTCTTCTTAGGAGTGCCCTTCTACCCTGGGCACATATCTTATATAATTATATCTACAATTATTATACTATAATGCAGGATCTCGATAAACACACTTTCCCGCATTTGTTCAGGTCTCAGCTTCCCAATGTCATGAAATGCCTTCCTGGAGCACTTTGCTGCTTCGTTCAGTCTATAGTTCTTGCCTCAACAGGTGTTAATTTAAAACTTGGAGAAAATGGTTCTGAAACATAGCACTTTGATGCCACACAATTAAGTACTCTCCTATGAATACAATTTCAAGCTTTTCAATTGTACCAGGAACATCTCTGCGAGATTTCCATAAATTACAATAAATAACGCTCATTTAAGCACAAGGTGCATTGTTTAGGTGAAGGCTGAACGATTCAAGAGCTGCTGTGTGAATTCTCCACTGGTGCTTTTGTTCCTACCACTAAATCAGATTCACTGGGTGCAAAGTCTCGAATGTCTTCTTGATGAATAGCGAGCAGATAAAGTGTAGGGAATGTTCATGTTGGACCCTTTGTAATACTCAATATTGGCTTTATTCCCCTAGTCCCAGTTTCTCTCAAAGTTTCTCGAGACTGACTGAGTGCCCTTTTAAAATGTGTGTGTGTGTTTTTTTGGGGGGGGGCTATTGGGCTGTTGTTTTTATTTTTATTATGTATTTTGTGGTTTTATTTCTTGATTTTATTCTGTAAACTGCCCTGAGAAGCCCAGGTATAGGACGGTATATAAATTCAATTATGAAGAAGAAGAGGAAGAGGAAGAGGAAGAGGAAGAGGAAGAAGAAGAAGAAGAAGAAGAAGAAGAAGAAGAAGAAGAAGTGCGACTCATTCTATGTGGAGCTGCCCTTAGGTGTGGTCTGGGAGCTTCAGCTATTGCAGAATGCTGTGATTAGACAGCATCTGGTGGCATCTGTGTGTCTTGGGAGACAATGGAGGAGTTTGCCTTTGGGGGTGAAGTCAGACTGTTTACAGTGCCTGCTGTAGAGACCGACATGGGAGAGACATGTTTTGTCACAGCTGGGGCAGATGAGGATGTCCGGTTGTGCTCCTGGAGATACCCCATGGCTTTTCTTCTCTCTGTGCTCTTCCCAGTGGACATTCCTCCTCTGGTCACTGCTATGGATACATAACCTGACTGTCTCCAGGCATTGCGGTCATCTTCACAGGTTCACAACATGGCAGAGTTGATGTTGCCAGCCTACACGCCAAGTTTGCAGACATCTCTGTCTGCCAACAGGCCTGGTGCCTTAAACCAGCTCCCCCTAGAGCACGCCTTGAGGATCCTGCCATCTGGTGTTAAAACACCTGCACTTGTTTCCCCTTTGCTAGCAGGCTGGGTTTAATGTTCTTGTCTTAGTGTGGAAAGTCCTGGACAACTTAGGCCCAGGATTTCTTACCAGCTGCCTTACCAAATATGTCCCAACCTGAACAATCAGAACATCTGGGCGAGCACACTTAGAGCTCCTTCGTGGACCAGAAGCACAACTCACAGCAACAAGGAGTTGCACTTTCTGTGCAATGAGTCTGACTTTGCAGATGTCCCTCCCATTAGAAATCAGGCAGGCACCATCCCTACTAAGTTTCAGATACCAGAGCGAAGTGGTAATTCAGGAGGCTACTACCCTGCAAATGTTGCTCTAATGTTTATCTCCCGCTTGGACTACTGCAATGCGCTCGACATGCGGCTACCTTTGAAGGTGACCCGGAAACTACAACTAATCCAGAATGCGGCAGCTAGACTGGTGACTACATAACACTGGTCCTGAGAGATCTGCATTGGCTCCCAGTACGTTTCCGAGCACAATTAAAAGTGTTGACCTTTAAAGCCCTAAACGGCCTCGGCCCAGGATACCTGAAGGAGCATCTCCACCCCCATCGTTCATCCCGTACACTGAGATCCAGCGCCGAGGGCCTTCTGGCGGTTCCCTCATTGCAAGAAGCAAAGCTACAGGGAACCAGGCAGAGGGCCTTCTCGGTAGTGGCGCCCACCCTGTGGAATGCCCTCCCATCAGATGTCAAAGAGATAAACTACCTCACATTTAGAAGAAATCTGAAGGCAGCCCTGTTCAGGGAAGTTTTTAATGTGTGACATTTTAATGTATTTTTAATCTTTGTTAGAAGCCGCCCAGAGTGGCTGGGGAAACCCAGCCAGATGGGTGGGGTACAAATAATAAATTATTATTATTATTATTACATATTAATTGTTCTGTATGCTGTATGGGAGGAATTCAATGTTGCCCTAAGGTGATCATTCCATCAGGATAGGTATTTCAGCTTGTCAAAAGGAACAATCCATTTTCTCTTTCTTCTGCAGGGATTTTCCCAACACTGCCCCCCCCCCCCGATGAGCCAATTTGAGGGGGTCACACAGGGAGGGAAGCCCCAAGTGGATGTTCTTGCACAGGGCTTCCACTGACTGGACTCTGTTGATTTCTTTCTCTGAATGGCTTTGAGACACAGGACTCAGCTAAGAAAGAAAAGGAAAAAAAGGCATTTTAAATGGGTTATAACCCTGTGACACCAGATGGCGCTGTAGAGTTCCATCGTTCAGCAACCCGATTTCCCATTCTGAGGTTTACAACACATTTTCCTGAAGCCTTTTTTTTTTTATGTGTCTAGATCCAGCTACATACTGGAAAGTGGAACATTAATTGCTTTAAGCAAAGAAAAATTAATAACTAATGTGAACCTCCTTCAACCCAAACTTCAGGGCAGGTCTGTGGAAGCAAATCCCACTGAGTTCAATGGCGCAGACTCCCACGTAAATATGCATTGGTTGGACCAAGTAAATAAAATGAAGAATAGTACAGAGATCCATTTGATCAACTAGTCTCACACTTTTGAGCGCGGGTGATTTATGAAGCTTGAGGATGGATGTTCTATTTCAAGCTCCCACCTGGGTCATGTAGATGTTCTTTTCTCCTACCTAGTCATATTAAATCATTTCATCTTTACCCTTTCACTTCCTCCTCTCTCGTTTCCTCCCTACTCGGCCTCAGACTTGTTCCACTTAACATTAAAATTTATGGGAAGTTGCTCCGAAAGGTTAAGGCAGCTAGGAGAGTTCTAGATGGCCAGACTAATTTGTGGCGACTCCAGTTAACCTTTCCTTGTGGCTGGCAAAGGAAATTCAAAAGCATTAACACCTTAGACGTGCACTGAAGGGACATACTATTTTTCTCAGAGGAATATGGAATAGGACTATTTGGGGCTATTATGCCAAATGAGGCAGTTTTTCAGGTGAGGGGCTTCTGGACTGGGTCAGCAGGTGATTAAGGGAGAATTCGTATTTTTGAATTATTCCTGACATGTGAATGCTGGTTGCATGTGGGAAGCTGGCAGAGAAAGCTTTGGTGTCGTCCAGGGAGGGCTTTTTGTGGAAGGAATATAAACAAAAGGTGTTATGTACTGAAGTTCTCACCCTGGGCCAGCAGGGGGATACTGTAGATAGTTTTCACTCAGGTCCACATATGCAAATAAGGGATTGAATGTGATGTTCAGTGATTGGATAGTTACAGAAAGTTGTTACTGTTGCGTTGTAGTGGAGCTCTATATAAGTAGGCTGGCTGAACCCTACAGTTCAGTTCTGTTCTGGCCTGTGAATAAACAAGAGCTGTTTGAAGAATCGCTGTGTCGTCTGATATGTTCACCCACAACTTAACAAAAATATCTTCTCCCTGCAATCTGAAGTGGTACAGTTCAGAATCCAACCAACTCTGTCTCTCAGGCTCTTAACCATTATATTTCCTTCATATAAACCATGGTGGAGAAACTCAGGCCTGGGGACAAAATGTGGCCCTTAAGGTTCCTCTATCTGGCCCTTGGGACTCTCCCCAGACCACACCTCTTGTTTCCTGTTCCACACATTCTGTGAATATTTTTGCCTGGCTGGAATGTTTCCTTGAACTGTGACAATGCATCTTGCTCCCCTGAATGAAGTATGTGCAGGAATTTTACACGGCTAAAAGTAGTCTATTGCACAGAGGCAACCATCACATCTATTTCTCCACCCACTTTTGCTATTGACCCCGCTGCTGTCATGTGGCCCTCAGAAGGCTGTCTTTGAGGCAATGTGGCCCTCAAAGATTTCAGGCTTATGGGTCTACTTTATTTTTTACCAGAACCTTAAAGCCCCCCCAACAAGAGTCGGGTTCAAAATAGTTGGAACAAAGCAAAATGGTGTCTTAAAGGCAGGGGCCAATTTCTTACCATACCCCATTAATAATAACCTTCACATGCACATACAAATCTTGTTGTTGTTTAGTCGTTTAGTCGTGTCCGACTCTTCGTGACCCCATGGACCAGAGCACGCCAGGCACTTCTGTCTTCCACTGCCTCCCGCAGTTTGGTCAGACTCATGCTGGTAGCTTCGAGAACAGTATCCAACCATCTCATCCTCTGTCGTCCCCTTCTCCTTGTGCCCTCCATCTTTCCCAACATCAGGGTCTTTTCCAGGGAGTCTTCTCATGAGGTGGCCAAAGTATTGGAGCCTCAGCTTCAGGATCTGTCCATCCAGTGAGCACTCAGGGCTGATTTCCTTAAGAATGGAGAGGTTTGATCTTCTTGCGGTCCATGGGACTCTCAAGAGTCTCCTCCAGCACCATAATTCAAAAGCATCAATTCTTCGGCAATCAGCCTTCTTTATGGTCCAGCTCTTACTTCCATACATCACTACTGGGAAAACCATGGCTTTAACTATACGGACCCTTGTTGGTACAAATCTACACCTAAGCTATTGCAGTTCAGGGATCCTATCATACAGTAATAAAACTACCCAGCAGAATTTCACAAGGAACCTTGTCAAAACCAGCCTATTAATAATCATGTTTCCAGGTGAGAAAAAAGGGAGTTGCAGGTTTGACTTCTCAGGGGACGAAGAAGGGAATATAAATTACTTTAAATAAATAAGTATGAGCACTGAGAGACATGCAATCATCACAAGGTTGCCCCTGGCAGAGAATTTGTTTTCTTGCTATGGTTAAAATATTGAAAGCTAACCCTTACCAGTCCACGGCAAAGATCCCCCAAAGATCTTCCAATAGTTCCCAGTCTATTTTCAGCCCAACCCTGAAATAATTTATTATTATCATCATTTTGGCTATCACTCTAAATGTGTGCCCAATCTGAAGATCCGATTGCTTTGGTGCAGCCTAATACCAAACTGCATGTTTATTATTTTCTCTCACCCAAGAGGGATAGACCCACCTTTGGAGCAATGGAGAACTGGTGTGGTTGAAGCAATAAGAGTTTCAGAGCAGGACCTGGGAGACCTGGGTTCAAATCTTGAGTCAGACACAAAGATTATTGGGTGACCCTGAGGCAATCACTCTTAGCCTAACCTCCCTCATGTAAATGGGGGCAGGCAGCAACCATGTATGCCACTCTGAGCACCTTGGAGGAAAGAAAGGTGAGATGTACAGGTAAAATTAAATACAATGGGAAGAATCCAGTGTGACACTGAATTTCACCCATAGTAAATATTTGCCATTATGCTTCTCTTGGGCAGCCTGTCCTTCAGAGTTTTATCTAAATGTTTTCTTATACAGTGGTACCTCGGGTTAAGAACTTAGTTCATTCTGGAGGTCTGTTCTTAACCTGAAACTGTTCTTAACCTGAAGCACCACTTTAGCTAATGGGGCCTCCTGCTGCCGCCGCACCGCCAGAGCACGATTTCTGTTCTCATCCTGAAGCAAAGTTCTTAACCCGAGGTACTATTTCTGGGTTAGCGGAGTCTGTAACCTGAAGCATATGTAACCTGAAGCGTATGTAATCTGAGGTACCACTGTATTTCTTTTTCTGTTCCGACATAATAAATGTTTCACCCCAAAGGATATGAGCATAAGATACCTGCCTGTTTTCTTTGGGGTGGTGGGGCGGGGTGTGGGGAGAAGCAACAACCATCTGGTGTTGAAACACATACACAAAACATTTTCCCACGTGAAATCCGGATGTACTATCTCATTAGCTGTGCAAGCTTAACAAACACACCATAAAATCTCCATCTCATAACATAATGGTAAAGAAATTGAACTGAGATTCATTTGAAACTCATCAGGAGCAGAATGAAAGCATGGCTTGTTTTCAATTAGGCAAAAATCATAAAGATTTACATAAAATCCCCATACCAGCTAATTGACATTAGTATGAAGTTCTAAATATCGCGCTGCAAATCCTCTGAGCCTACCCACAGGTCAGAGATCCTCGCTCCAGAAAGCAATGATTACGCACCGTAGAGAGAAGGATGGATGATGTGGGTTAACAAAGGCTTCACCTTTAAGGAATCAAAAAAAACGTTTCAGGATTCAATTAGGCAGCTCAGAACTTTTTTCCACTTTACGTTCATCGCTGCCCTTAAGCCGCTGCTGAAAGTCAGGCACATCTATATGTTACCGGAATGGTGTGGTCGCCACTGAATCACATGCAGCTAAGGTGATGGAAGGCAGGGAGAAAACTTAGCATCCTGAGCAGGGCAAATAATCAGTCAGGGTGTCTTTGTGACATCCAATAAGCTGATCCAGTAGGCTTTCGCAACCCTGCCTGTTAGCTGATGGGCAGTCAAGCTGAAGCCTGCTTTTTGCAGGGATTGGTTGCATTAGGGGAAGGCAGTGTGATGTAATGGTTAGCGTGTCAGACTAGTGCCTGGGAGCAGCGGTGTAGCTAGCTGCTCGGGTGCCTGGTGTGGTGTATGCGTCCTGCAGCCGGGCGCCGGGCAAGCCACCCATGGGGGTGGGGCACACTCCGTGGAGCCTCTCCACCACCTTCCCCTCAGCTGTAGGGTGGCTGAGGGAGAGGCGGGCAGCAGGCGCAAGCCCCACACTACTGTTTCAGGCAGCGCGGAGCCTGCAGGCGCCCAAGCCACCACATCAACCCCAGAGAGACGCGTGGCTGGGGCACACTGCGGGCCACGCAGTAAGTGCCAGCCCCCGCAGTGTGGCACCCAGCGCCAGCCCCGTTTCGTCACGTAAGCCCATTAAATATATATATATTTTTAAAAACTCATATTTTTGTCATTTTGTCACCACCACCCCATCCTCCTAGGAGACCAGAATTCAAATCCCCACTCAGTCGTGAAGCTTACTGGGCAGCCTTGGGCCTATCACTACCTCTCAGCCTAACCTGCCTCGCAGGTGTGGATTAAATGAGGAAGGGGAAAGCCATGTATGCCACCTTGAGCTCCTCATTTATTTATAAATGCAGCCAGTTAATTAAATAATTAGTTAATAAGCAAGTTCCCCATGGAGAACTCTCACGCACCTGATCTGTCAGGCTGCAGCTCTCTGCATTCCTTTGCCAATGCACAACCAGGAATAATAATAATAATAATAATAATAATAATAATAATAATAATAAATTTTATTTATACCCCGCCCTCCCCAGCCAAAGCTGGGCTCAGGGCGTCTAACAACAATCAAAATAATCCAACATTCTAAAAACCTTTCATTATAAAAATTAATTAAAATCAAATTGATGGCAACCATTAAGCAAGATTCTGTGCAGATTGCCAGAGGAGGGGGTCAGGCTGGGCCCTGACCAAAGGCCTGGTGGAACAGCTCTGTCTTACAGGCCCTGCGGAAAGATGTCAGGTCCCGCAGGGCCCTAGTCTCTTGTGACAGAGCGTTCCACCAGATTGGAGCTGCGGCCGAGAAAGCCCTGGCTCTATTTGAGGCCAGCCTAACCTCTCTGAGGCCTGGGATCTTCAGGATATTTTTATTTGCAGACCGTAAGTTCTTCTGTGGGACATACCAGGAGAGGCGGTCCCGTAGGAACACACTTTAGGACTCCCAAATGTGCCTTGGCAGCAGTATCTCGACCTGCCCTGCACCTGTCAACACATATGACATCAGGTGTGGTGCAGGTGGGCATTGAGGTTCCCCATCCCAGATTTAGGGGCGCAATGCATGAATGCATATGGTACAGGTCCCATGACACTTCTAATGAAAAGGGCTAACACGCTATGGCAAACTACTCCACCTATAGTCACACGCCGGGAAGTACAACTCCATCAAAAACAGCCGAATCCCTACACTCAGATTAGGAGAACCCCCCAAACCAATCCAACTCTTGGATTCAGTGTTAGATTATTATAGCATAATTGACTATTCACAACTAGCTGTGTGCATTTATTTCACGGAAAAGCACGGTGCCTGGTGTGGTGAGATGTATTCTAGTCATCAAGTGATAGGCATGCATGAACCAGCCCAATGAAAATGAGAGGGGATTCAAGCAGAGGCTTCAGGGAAAATTTGCCTTTGCCTTCCCTCCCAACAGTTAGAGTAGATAAGAGACTGTTCATGTACGCAACGACAGCAGTGAGAATGCTTTTAGCCCAGTGATGGAAGGAGGGAGAAGTGCCAACCCGAAAAGAATGGCAGACCAAGTTAATGGAATATGCAGAGATGGCGAGACTGATGGGAAAGACTGGAAGCCAGGAAGATCAAGATCAACATACTTAAAAGACCACTGTAAACAGTTAAAATGATTGGCAGGGATACAATGACACTTGTAATGTGAAAAGAACTTTGGAAACTATGAATATACATCAGATAAAGGTAAAGGGACCCCGACCGTTAGGTTCAATCGTGGCTGACTCTGGGGTTGCGGTGCTCATCTGGCTTTGTTGGCCGAGGGAGCTGGCGTACAGCTTCTGGGTCATGTGGCCAGCATGACTAAGCCACTTCTGGCGAACCAGAGCAGCGCACAGAAACGCCGTTTACCTTCCCGCTGGAGCGGTACCTATTTATCTGCTTGCACTTTGACGTGCTTTTGAACTGCTAGGTTGGCAGGAGCAGGGACCAAGCAACAGGAGCTCACCCTGTTGCGGGGATTCAAACCGCCAACCTTCTGATCAGCAAGTCCTAGGCTTTGTGGTTTAACCCCCAGCGCCACCGGTAAAAGATGCAGAAAAAGAAAAAAGAATTTATTGACTTTGGAAATGAAACCCATGGAGGGAGGAGAGGAAGTCCAAAGGTTCAAAAGAACCTTTTTTTAAAATGTTTTGGTTAAAGTTATAATGTATAAAGTTATGTAAAACCAACGAAATTCTTTATAAAAAATAAATAAATAGGGTGGATTAGCCCTAATGAGAGATAATGATGGAAGGAATAAGCCCATCACGACACAGCTAGGGCTTTCTTCTGTGGAAGTAGGAGGAAAAGTGATGGCTTAGTATAGGGGTAGCCAACATGGTGCTCTGAAGATGCTTCAGGACTTCAAGCAGAACTGGGGTGCTTTCTACATGGTGGGTGTAAGGTGTAGCCTGCCCCTTTGTTGTTGTTTAGTCATTTAGTCGTGTCCGACTCTTCGTGACCCCATGGACCAGTGCACGCCAGGCACTTCTGTCTTCCAGTGCCTCCCGCAGTTTGGTCAAACTCATGCTGGTAGCTTTCATAACACTATCCAACCATCTCGTCCTCTGTCTTCCCCTTCTCCTTGTGCCCTCCATCTTTCCCAACATCAGGGTCTTTTCCAGGGAGTCTTCTCTTCTCCTGAGGTAGCCAAAGTATTGGAACCTCAGCTTCACGATCTGTCCTTCCAGTGCCTACCCCTTAGCTACCAATAAAGCCTTACTCAGTATCAGTTTACATCAACCTTAGGTCTTTCCTGATGAAAGCTGTAGTCCAACCAATAGATGGGGACCCAACACCAAAGAGTTCTGCTCTATATAATTCATTCTGACCACTGCAGTTAATTTCTCTCCAAGGCTACCCAGCTATCTTTTTCCATTCTGGAACCACCATTATTTTTTCAATCACGCAGACAGTTGATTTCGTATGCAAAGGGACATACAAACTGCATTTCATTCATCCTTCAGAGCAGCTCTGCGAGGTAGGGCTTTATTATTCCTGTGTTCCAGGGAAGCAGTAGAGGCTGAATAAGAGTAAACGCTTCCAAGGCCTCTCAACAAATCCCTGGCTAAGCTGGGATTTGAACCTAGTTCAAGTTTGCCATAAGAACACATTAACTCGTTTGCTGCATTTTCACAGGCTGTTTGGATGCCTTCTTCAGCACTAATGCCTTTAACCGAGTAATGGTAATTTACTATCCTCGTCGTCAAGAGGGAATTATCAAAAAGACGTGCAACCTGCTTCACAAACTAATTAAGCCAGGGCGCTTGGATTTTATTAGGCCTCTGTCAAATATTCATGAAGTTCTCCCTTTTTGCCAAAAAGATACCATTTTGGGAACCTTCAATATTTTTCTTTTGAAGGACTAGTTTCCCCCGAAAAACTGTCTTTTGTTGCAGAATGGTCCATTTTGAACATTGGGTGCTCTAGGTCACAAACATAGTTACAGGTTCACATTTCCCATGGTGCTCTTCTTTTGCATGCCATGCCCTCGTGACTGCTCTGCCTGATAACTCCCTATTTTTAGTGCTGTTTCTGTTATCTCTTGCCTTTTATCTGCTGCTTAGTGTGTAACAAAATCCACTTTTTAAAACTATTTGATCCTCAGGGGGAATATCTTAGCTCTAGCAGTGGTAGAACATCTGCTTTGCATGTAGAAAATCTAAGGTTCAATCCCCAGAACCTCTGGCTAGGACTGACAACCTCCTGCCCAAACCTCTGGAGAGAGAAAGCTTCTGCCAGTACGTGTAAACAATATTGAGCTAAATGGTCTGATTTAGCGTAAGGCAACTTCCTATAATCTTATCCGCCCTCTGCTTTCAGGGAAATGGAGCAAGCTGTGGATGTTGGTGATGTGGCAAGTTTCGACTGAATTGAATTTTCCTCTTGATTGTTTCTTCCCCTGACTCTGCCTTCCTTTTCTCATTCTTTGGAAATGGGGGAGGGATTGAATGTCTGTGTTTGATGCACTTGGTAATGGGGATGTGGGTGGCGCTGTGGTCTAAACCACTGAGCCTCTTGGGCTTGCCAATCGGAAGGTCTGCAGTTCGAATCCACACTACGGGGTGAGCTCCCGTTGCTCTGTCCCAGCTTCTGCCAACCTAGCAGTTCCAAAGCATGCCAGTGCAAGTAGATAAATAGATACCGCTGTGGCGGGAAGGTAAATGGCATTTCTGTGCACTCTGGTTTCCATCATGGTGTTTCATTGTGCCATAAGCAGTTTAGACATGCTGGCCACATGACCCAGAAAGCTGTCTGTGGACGAATGCCGGCTCCCTCAGCCTGAAGCAAGTTGAGCTCCGCAACCCCATAGGCACCTTTGACTGGACTTAAGCATCCAGGGGTCCTTTACCTTTACCTTTTTTACTGGAGAATAATGAAATAACCACATGCCTTGTGTTGCATCGTTAAACAGTCCTACATCCCACACACCAAGACCAAATCCACAATCTTGCCACACTCAAAATACTCTGCTGTACACAGCACTCCAAACCACCACCACTAAGTTCTCCTCATATGGTTTGCTATGGCTATGACCCAGACCCAAGGTTTTTAATGTGTGATGTTTTATTATGTTTTTATATATGTTACTATATTATATATATTATGTTGGAAGCTGCCCAGAGTGTTGTTGTTGTTGTTGTGTTTCCTTAAAATACTCCTGACAAAAGAAGAATGGATATAGAAACTTATGGAATATGCAGAAATGGCAAAACTTACCGGAAAAATTAGAAATAAAGATAAACTTTTTATAAAAGAATGGAAATGGTTTATTGAATATTTACAAACAAACTGTAAACAGTTAAGAACAATGGCAGGATAAAAGCCTGCAGTTTTATAAGATCATATATTTAAAGTAGGTGAATAAATGAATTAATTAAGTTAATTTGGAATATGCAGGATATAAAAAAAAAAAAAAATTCAGGAACCGCAGAATGAGGGGGAAGGAAGTCGAGTTTCCAAATGTTAAAATGACTAAAAGTATTGAAATGTATATAACTGAAAATTATAAATAAAATTATATAAATATAAAAAATGTTTCCTTAAAATACTTCAGATGGCTCTTCTAAGCAAAAGAACTGGCCCACTGGATGACTACCTGGAAGATTGGCTAAGATTTGCCAATGTAATTTCTCCCAAAATGAAAAACAGGCAGTGCATCCCTACACGTCTGCTAAGAATCCTATAATTGTTCCCAATGTGAGGGAAACACATGGTGTAGTTTCTCCTGGCTTGGAGTGATGTCCAGGAACTGGAAAGTTGTTGGAGTCTTTCCCTGGTCCATCCCCAGGAGACCCTCAATCTGTCCCAGCAAACACTCATTTTAGCCCTACCAACTTTAGAGCTTTGAAACCCGCAAGGCAAAGACCACTCATGTTTCCATGGCAGTGGGACTCAACCATCAGACCTCCAACACTCACCCGCCTTAAGATTAGAGCTTGGAAAGGGTGTTTCCCATTGCCCCTAAGAACATCTGAGGAACTTGAAGGGCAGACAGGGGAGCTTTCATAAAGCTGCTAAAACTGTCCATTCGAAGCAAATTCAGAAAGCTCCTCCTCAAGCAAAACATCTGAGCGACATTGCGGGAAGAAGAAGAAGAGTTTGGATTTGATATCCCGCCTTTCACTCCCCTTCAGGAGTCTCAAAGCGGCTAACAATCTCCTTTCCCTTCCTCCCCCACAACAAACACTCTGTGAGGTGAGTGGGGCTGAGAGACTTCAAAGAAGTGTGACTGGCCCAAGGTCACCCAGCAGCTGCATGTGGAGGAGCGGAGACGCGAACCCGGTTCCCCAGACTACGAGACTCCCGCTCTTAACCACTACACCACACTGGCTCTCTGGGACTGGGAAGTCCAAAAAGTGTTCTGTTCAGATTAACAATGATCCTCAGGAGAGTTTCAGGCATCTCTACAATTTCCCGAGCCTTTCCCAGCCCATTATAAGCTATTTGTCAGAGCAACCTGTAAGGCTTGCCCCTATCTTTTCCATAACCATCAGCATGGTGCTGACATTTTCGTGCGTAATCCCTCAGTTCCTATTAAAGTCACATCAGCTCGTAAAAATGAGAAAATATGGAGGGAGTCCAAAGGGAGTGACAACAGGACGCTCAATGCAAGAATGATCATTGGAAAAGGCAATTTCTCTTTCTCAGTTTTTAGCTCGCAAAAAAATACAACAGATCTCATGTCACTATAATATTTTGCATTTGTCATGTATCGCTACTAACATCTATTGACACGGGTTTCAAAAGGAAGGGGGGAATTCCTGTGGCTGCATTTACATTTCATGCTCAGGGAGGGGAGAAAACTTCTGCCCCACCACCACCTAAAACCTGCAAACTTTAATTTAACAATTTAAATATATATAGGAGATCTCATCCATGAAGGGCGAGCATTAGGCTTCTTTCAGGAGTATGAAGGACCCCATAACTCATAAGTGCCTCAGGTATGGATGAATTATAAAGGCCTCTTTCAAGAGTTGAAAGAAACATAATCACTCTTCAAGGGTGAGATATTCTATTTACTCCATGGAGATTTATTCCAGGCTACGTTAAAAGAAACTGTTTAAACTTCAATAACCATTTTAGTGTCAACCCACCAGGTTTTGCCTAAAGCAGAATTTGAGGTGAATTGGTAGGGTCCTGCTCAAGCAAATAATCTAAGTTTAAAAAAAAAATAATTGTGAAGGGAAATTAAAATATAGGAACATAGGGCGCTGACTTAAACTGAGTCAATAGTGTCTACGCCAGAGGTGGGGAACCCTTTGACCTGCCAGATGTTCTTCAGCTCCAACTCCCATCAGCCCCAGAGAGCAGATGTAGTGTATGGACACAGGCTGAGGTCTATCCTGACTGGCAGCCTCTCTCCAAGGTAGGAGTCTTTTCCAGTATCACCTGGAGATGTAAGGGATGGGATGTGGGACCTTCTGTGTGAAAAATGCATGCCCTTCCCCATAGATGCAATACCTGGAACCCACCTATGGGATGTGGGATCTTCTGTGTGCAAAATGCATGTCCTTCCCCATAGATGCAGTATCTAGAACCCACCTATGAGGACATGAAGCTGCATAGAGAAGTCATTAAGCCTAGAGTTCAATTAAAAAATAAAATGTTTCTGTGCTCCATGAGAAAAAATAATCCCAAATCACCCTGATTCACTATTTGCACACCGCTACTTGTTTGTAGGGCTCTCATGTGGAGAAGGGAAGATCATTAAGAAGAGCCTGATGGGTCAGGTGGCTGTAAGACTCCCTCTGAACTGTTCATTCTTATCGGTAACTTAACCTTCTATCCAACAAACCATTCTTTAAAAAAAATGCCACAGTACTTTTGCTTCTCAGAGGCCTGGATTACCTGTAAAATGGACACACATGAACATCAGCACAGCACATGTCAATGTCAGGACTAGAAAACTGTTTGAAGATTGTTTCAATTGGCTGATTAAAATAACAACTCCAAATCTTAAATTGACTACAAGTGTGCCATGATTATTTAGGCATTCATATATATATATTCTTATTTTTTGAAATTTAAGAAAATCTCAAAAGATGCAGTCAGTCTTCTTTTGCACATAGGATAAATGCATTTTCTAGGGAAATACCTGTCATGAAAAGTGTGGGCATTATATAAAAACAAAGATAGGGTGGTTTTGCTTCAGAAATGTTGCTTTTAAATGTAAGAAAATGCACTGGTATATTATTAATCATACAAAACTCATATGATTGATTGGGTAAAAAAATATATACATCAGGTTACAGCCCTGGTTGTTTGCAATTATCTGTGTTGCTTCAAGAAAGATGTGACACATCAAACACATGGGAATAAAGAACAATCCATGGTGATATTTTCTTCCTATGTTGCTTCCTGAAAAATCCCCACTGGAGCAAATTGGCAGTACTATTTTTTACTGAGATTGAAAAATAAGACACACCAAGTTCCATTGCTTATTGTTCTACAAGTGAAAATGCACACCTTTATCAAAATTTGGCAAGAGTCATATTACTCCTAGGATGTGATTCAGCTCATATGCACTCAGACGCCCGGGCCACCTAAGCAATGCCACTGGCAGTGGCTACCTGGTCACTACTTGGGGAGTCACCACAAAGGTGAGGGCATTAAACCCCGGGACACCTTTCATGGCCCCCATTCTGTACAAACGTATGTTGCTTGGTGGGAGAGTGTGGGGTGATGATTGTTGTTGTTTAGTCGTTTAGTAGTGTCGGACTCTTCGTGACCCCATGGACCAGAGCACGCCAGACCCTCCTGTCTGTCACTGCCTCCCATAGTTTGGTCAAGCTCATGCTGGTAGCTTCGAGAACACTGTCCAACCATCTCATCCTCTGTCGTCCCCTTCTCCTTGTGCCCTCCATCTTTCCCAACATCAGGGTCTTTTCCAGGGAGTCTTCTCTTCTCCTGAGGTGGCCAAAGTATTGGAGTCTCAGCTTCAGGATCTGTCCTTCCAGTGAGCACTCAGGGCTGATTTCCTTCAGAATGGATAGGTTTGATCTTCTTGCAGTCCATGGGACTCTCAAGAGTCTCCTCCAGACCATAATTCAAAAGCATCAATTCTTCCGTGATCAGCCTTCTTTATGGTCCAGCTCTCACTTGGTCCCCCTCCCTTGGATGGGCAAGGTTTGTGACACCGTGTGGGCTCCTGGCACAGGTGAGCCACCCACCTTCGTTCCAGGGAGGCCATCGCCCTGCCCCCATCTCAGCAGGCCTATGGGCAGCCAGCTGGGGGTGGGGCGAGGGCCAGAATAAGGAACCGATTCTCCTTAGCCCAGGCTCACTTGTTTTCATGTAAGATATAATTTTGTTCCAGTCCTTTTGAAACAGTTTGTCATGCTGATTCCAGATCAACTTGGCCATCTCTACGTACTCCACCATCTTAACCTGCCAGTCTTCCAGTGTTGGAAGTTCCTGCTGCTTCCATTTCTAAGCCTGAAGTGTCCTTGCGGCCGTTGTAGCATACATAAACATGTTTACATCTCTTTTATCTATTTCCTCTCCAATTAGACCTAATAAAAATGCCTCTGGTTTTTGCAAAATGACTTGCTGTAGATGGGTATATTCAGTAAAATTATGTACAAACATTTGTGCATTGTGTGAAATGTGGATGAAATCGCACATACATTTGCCTGCAGATTTTTTTTTCTAATTGAAAATTGATGTGAAAATGGGTTGAACTGCACTTAAAATGGGGAAACAGAGAAACTGAAAGAAAGAAACAAAAAAAAAAAAATAACCTGCCTTTTCCATCCTTAGTTCCTCTCCAGATCACAGGCCACCACTTTGCTATCACTGGACCAGAGAACAAAATTCCCCAAAATACTGGGCTAACATAACAAGTCTCTCTAGATGAACTCCCTATTCTCATACCAGCTTTACGTAAAAAAATAAAAATCATGTACTATATGTGATTTACAACATGTTTACATCCTGCCCAGTTTAAAGAAGAGGAAACATTACAATTATATAAGCTTGCTGTTATTTAAATATTTACCAGCATTAAACACCAAAGGGGCGATGTGCTTGATCCAGGGGATTCATATTGTTCCAAACTAATACCCTTTGCAGGATATTATGCAAATCCCATAAACTTTTATTTTGTTGTTGTAGCTTGCAGCTCTGTGTCCCAAGGCGACCATTCACCACGTTGCAACAGATAAGGTTTTAATAATAAATACTGATGATGAATAAGTCAGAAAGTTTGTGCAGTGCTAATGTTCTCGTTGGCCCCAGGGTAGTTTATTAGATAAATAAGCAACGTTTTCTAACTTGCTTGTACTCATGTGGCATTTTTGATTTCCAAGATATCCTTGTTTGATAAATTATTCCAAGTTGTTAGGTGTTAACCGACAACAACTGTTCGCTTCCAATTTGCCCCAACTTTCACCAATAATTAAGATTGGAGGACAGGAATTATGCATTTGTTTGGAGGAGACTAGCAAGAGAAATTAAACTTGGCTTGGAGATGAGGACAAACTGAGCTGCCTGATGTTGAATATTTAAAGCAGGAAAGTAACATAAGTGCTGCTGGCCCTACTGTGCACCCTCCCCACGTGATTTGCATGGCTGGAGTGTGTAATTGAACTGTGCTCATGCTTCTCACTTATAGTAATATTATTATTATTATTATTATTATTATTATTATTATTATTTGTACCCAGCCCATCTGATTGGGTTCCCCAGCCACTCTGGGCAGCTTCCTGGATATACAAAAACATTAAACATTAAAAAGCTTCTCTATACAGGGCTGCCTTCAAATGTCTTCTAAAGGTTATATAGTTATTCATCTCCTTGACATCTGCCGGGAGGGCGCCACTACCAAGAAGGCCCTCTGCCTGGTTCCCTGTAGCTTCACTTCTTGCAGTGAGGGAACCGCCAGAAGGTCATTGATATTTGCTTGCTTGGATAGAATGTCTAAATCTAGAGGAGAATCAGTCCCCTCCTTTGTCTCCTTCCTTCCTTCCTTCCTTCCTTCCTTCCTTCCTTCCTTCCTTCCTTCTCAGCAGCCCACCAGCAGCAAGTCCCTCACCCAGTTATGGATAGGGATGACATGGGCAATCATGAGGGAGAATTGCAGTTACCAGTATTGATTTATTTTATTATTATTTATTTACAACATAAATCCACCACAACTCAAATAAACAAATCCACCACCATTAGACATAAACGTAACATAAAATAAACATAAAAAATAAAACAAACAACAAAATAAAAGACTTGAGCAAATGTGATATATGTGTATAGAGAGAGGTAAGAAGGAAACAGTTTTCTTCATTCCAAAAAGAACTTTATTTAAATTCAAATATTTTCTTAAAATATTCACAGATATTCATAAATTTACGAGTGTTTCCTTCCATGTTTCCTTCACACGAAAACGCCGATTAACTTGTCACAATTTACAGCTTGCAGTGCAGAAACTTTCAATTGCTAAAATTGTTGAACTCATTAAACGCTCTTGAGACATAGTAGAATGTAAGTAATTTTTGCCTCCTTTAAGGGTTCTGAACGATCTTTCACCAGTTGCATTTGAGATGAGTAATCTTTTTTTTAGATGAGGAAAAAGAAGAAGAAGGGGAATTGTCTCTGCATTTGGAAATGTGGCACTCCAACTACCCTTAATGAGCTTGTAAAAGAAAGACTTTGAGAATATAAAGTCCTCATCGGCATAGCTCAATCAGTAGAATAGGAGACTCTTAATTCCAAGGTCATGGGTTCAAGACCATGGGCAAAAGATTCCTGCATTGCAGTGAGTTGAACTACATTTACCACATGGTCCCTTCCAACTCTACAACAATTCCATATATATATAAAAGGTAAAGGTACCCCTGCCCGTACGGGCCAGTCTTGACAGACTCTAGGGTTGTGCGCCCATCTCACTCAAGAGGCCGGGGGCCAGCGCTGTCCGGAGACACTTCCGGGTCACGTGGCCAGCGTGACATCGCTGCTCTGGTGAGCCAGAGCCACACACGGAAACGCCGTTTACCTTCCCGCTAGTAAGCGGTCCCTATTTATCTACTTGCACCCGGGAGTGCTTTCGAACTGCTAGGTTGGCAGGCGCTGGGACCGAACAATGGGAGTGCACCCCACCACGGGGATTCGAACCGCCAACCTTTCGATCGGCAAGCCCTAGGCGCTGAGGCTTTTACCCACAGCGCCACCCGCGTCCCTTCCATATATATATATATATATATATATATATATATATATATATATATAATTTTTTTATTGATTTTAACATATAAATTATAAAGTGTACCACAAAACGTATCACATATACAATCTTTTTGGACTTCCATCAGCACCTCTGATGATCCACCATTTTAACCACTTCTTATGCATTTCTTAACTTTATATTGCCTTTAAATCATTTAACAAATCATCCTTCCCCTTATACATTTTTGCAATAATTCCAATAATACTCCTCACAAAACTTCTTGCAAACCTACAAACGTTGTCTGGTCTTCACAAATACGTAAGTTTACTCCAGTCTTCTGTGAATTTCTGGTCCTGCCGGTTTCGAATCCCTCCTGTTAGTTTATCTAGTTCCAACTCTACAACAATTCCAGGTCCAACAATTCTATGATTCTATGGCAAAATGCAGGAAGTTTCACGGTTCACCGGATACAGCCCTTCATTGCCTGTTGCTTGACGCATGACATCACTGCTCTTCTTTTATCAGATTGCCAAGGAGAAAACAACATCTAGCAAGTGGCTCTAGCACTAGCAGCTAGTAATCTTAAGGGAATCCAGTCTATGTATTCACCGAAGCCTAGAGCAGTTTGAACCAAAATAGTTGCCAGGTACACAGTATCTATTGCTTGCTCAAAAGATAATGATGCTATTATCTTAATCCCACCAGCTTTTAATTGGGGTGAACTGCTACAGGAAATGTGGTGAAACTTTAAATAAATAAATAACAATTTGTCACCCCCATCTATTTTAAAAAGGTATAACTAAGCAACAAAAAGCAAGCATTTATTTTACGAACAAGACGCTCACAATGACTCGCACAAATAGTAAAACAAGTAATCGTAAAACAAGATTAAGATACCACTTTCTATTACACTGTTTCTCTGCCTGAAGATGGATGAAGGGAATATCCTGGCCACAGCAAGACTTTTGGATTGAGATTAGTTGAGTGATTGGCCAGAGAACAGTAGATTGACAGAAATGTCTCTGAGCCTCTCTAAATTTGGGAGGAAACTTTTGATATTTGACATTTCACTTCTTAGGGTTAGATCCTGGTTGTCCTAATGGACAAGCCTCCACTGACTTTAATCAGGGAGTAGAAGAAATGAAGAGCAGATACAACTCAACAAACTAATTTACAGTGGTACCTCAGGTTACATATGCTTCAGGTTACAGATGCTTCAGGTTACAGACTCTGCTAACTCAGAAATAGTACCTCGGGTTAAGAACTTTGCTTCAGGATGAGAACAGAAATCGTGCTCCGGCAGTGCGGCAGCAGCAGGAGGCCCCATTAGCTAAAGTGGTGCTTCAGGTTAAGAACAGTTTCAGGTTAAGAACGGACCTCTGGAACGAATTAAGTACTTAACCCAAGGTACCACTGTACTAGAATTCAACAATGCAACATTTTGATGATATCCTTTCTAGTTAACAATGTGTACTAAGAAACTGGGGCACCCAGGGACTTAATTCTATGCACACCTAGAAATCCATCGCTCATTCCCATTTGCTCCATTGCTCCAACACAGTGGGATTTCCTCCCACCCTAAATAGCCCCATCGGAGGAAGGATTCTCCTGAGGATCGCAGCAGAGGAAGAAAGGGTTAAATTCCCCCACCCTGCCTGCTGCAAGCCTGATAATTATGCAGCCATCAGCCCAGCCAATGCTCTTTGCATTTAAGAAAACCTGCATGCTAAATGCAAAGTAGAGCTAACACAGTGATGGAGGTTTGTGAGACCCCAGATGATGTTGGACTCCAAATTCCATCAGCTCCCCATTACTGAGCTAGCATGGCCAATGGTCAAGGATGATGGGAGTTGTGGTCCACCAACACTTAGAGAATCACAGGTTCCCCATTCTGTGCTCACAATACAAAAGAGACAGAGGCTGCTTGTGTGTCTGTTGTCTGATCATTCCCTTTCTGTTCCTCAGCTAAATTGTGCTCCCCCTCAGCTTCAGGCAAGAAAAACCCAGAATGTTTTTTTGTTCCTTTTCTTTTCAAGAAAGTCTATTTTATTTCATTTCATGGCTCCCTTTTCGGATAGAGCCCAGGGCTCCTGAAAGTTTGCACCATCCCCGCATCTCTGGGAGCTGATCTTTTCCACCTTTTGTCTCAAATTATTTCAAGTGGTGTTAATTAAAGTGTCTCACTGGAATAACAATAATAGTATGGGAAAATTGATTCCTTAAGCCTCTTATGAGCATTTCAAATTGGGATACACTCAATTATTCTACAGAGCCATGAAGGGATTGTCTGTCTTACAGTTTCTTTGACAAGCAGCCTCTAAATAAATTAATCAAATAAATTAATTTCATCCAGGCTACCATGAAACAATCTATTTTGAAATGCCCCAGAAAAAAAGTTGCTTATTCAGCTTTCTTAAGATGTTTTCCGATTCCTATGGTCTGTACTCAGAAAGTTTCGTGGGAGGGGGAGTAAGAGAGAAAGATAGAACACTCAATAATATTTATTTTCACAGTAAATAACTCGATCCATAAGTTGGAAGGACAATATCAGATTCTAGAGAAGATTTGCAACACATATTTAATTAGTTACCCCAAAAGAGAGGTTACTTTCTGTTGTTGTTGTTTTCAGTGGCCTTAAATATGACAACTAGTTGTGCATAGCCTATCACAAATATCAGCAATGTGACCAGGGTCTATGAGACGGGCCCCCAAAATGCAGGGATATCTTGAAAAGGGCCACATGGTTATCTAGTATTGTATGTGTTATGTATTCAGTGGTCTGTGTTTGCCTGAGCTTGAGTCTGGACTCAGGATTCTAAGCCCCTGTGTTTTGATTTGATACATGATATCCAATCACAGAACATTTCAGAATTTGGGCCACTGCCATTGGCCTTTAAACTCTGAGTTATGATTCGCAATTTGGGAGTTTAGACAGCCAATCACATTGAGAGTGGGAGTGGTCCAGGCCTTCAGAAATGTACATAAGCAGTTGATTTGCTCCTGTTGTCCGGTTCTGTTAGTTCAATAAAGGTTCTTGCTGTTACCACTGTGTCTTGCTTCGTGGGTACCCACCTACAATTCAGTGTGGCATATTGTTTAAAATAACAAGTGAGACTGGCCACTAGGGTTGCCATATTTCAAGAAGTGAAAATCCAGACACAAAAGTTCCTGAGATTCTGGGGGGCAAAGTTGTGGAGCCCAGATGCCATTTTTGAAAGGAAAATCTGGATGTATGGCAGCCCTACTGGCCACAAAATATCGCAATGTGAAGCACTCCTGCTCAGGGTGCCAGCCAGCCATGCCTTTCCCCAGTACACTCCTTTGCAGTGCATTCCACTTCACTCCCCTCCCTCAATCTTCCATGTTTTCCACCCCACCAACACTTAGGGGGGGTGTTGACAAGATGGCCCGCTGCCCCCCTCCCAGCTGTAGAGCTCCCAAGGGCGCATGCGCAGTTAGTATGGGCGCTGCTCACATGGCATCTGTACGGGCTGCCTCTCACACAGTGACCATACAGGTTATTGGAGATTCATTCCCCGTATCTGCAGTTATGGGATTGTTGTCAGTCTGTACGGGATGCCAAGCGCTCACAGTCTATATGGGATGCTGCATGTGCACAGTCCATATGGATGTTGTGCGTACGTCGCCAGGCGGTTCACCCCACCCCTTGGCGTCCCACTTCGAGTGCTGGAGAGGGTTCCTCCGCCACTGTCCTGAGCATAAATAAATAAAAACAGAGGAATTCTTGGATGTGGGTGGTTGCTGCTTGCATACATTATTAAATGGGTATTACATGGGAAAGACTCAAATCCTTTTTTTCTTCAAAAGAAAGAAAGGGGTAACTGTTAGACCTGTTCTGCAGTTATTATGAGGTAGAAATAAGTAACCATAGCAAACGCAGCTAAGAGCACACAGCTTGCTCTTTAGCAATTTAATCTTGAATTTATCCAAGCATGGGCATCTGAACCTTGATGGCTGTAAATCTTAAATCTCTTTTAAGCCCCACCACTGCCTCCTGGGCATCTGAAATACCACCCCTGGTCTTGTGCTGAATGTAGTATTGCCAGCCTAAGATCAGTTGATGAAAGGCCTACATCAACATAACTGGTTTACAACTCAAGAAACATGAGTTCTTTCATGATTTGGGATTGGCACTGGGGAAAAGCAGGGCTCGTGTGCCTTTAACAGCTGTGTGGCAGGCAGAAATTCCGTCTTTTCTACTATGGAAAAACCATTACTGGGACAGCTGCACCTGCTGGCTTTCTGTCTGCCATTCATCATGTTACTTGTTTATTGGGACCTCCATCCCACTGGCAGAAGAGGATGCCAGTTTGCATATGACACAAAGCTTATGCAAATCTGTGTCCTCTCTTGTGAGCGAGGTGAAGGGCCCAATTCAGATGTAATGTTCTGGGTCTAGAAATCCTGTTGGCAGCCTTGTTGAACCTTGAGGATGGGCAAGGAAGCACAAGGGGTTTGGAAACTGTCTCAAACATAGAAATTACTGGTTATGGCATAGACCAAAAAGTAAAGGTGGAAACATATTTTCCTAAGAAGTGGACCAGAGCCTAGCACAGCTGCATTTCGCCTGCTACAGAGTGGCTGGGGAAACCCAGCCAGATGGGCAGGGTATTACTACTACTACTACTACTACTACTACTACTACTTCTACTACTGCTGCTACTACATCATAACTACCTTTGAGCACTGCTTAAGGCAGTGGTGCCCAAACTTTTTTCAAAGAGGGCCAGATTTGATGAAGTGAAAGGCTGTGGGCACCAACCAAAGAGCCAATCAAAGTGGTTGACCTTGACCTTTTTTTAGGATTGAAGTTGTTGAGGGTTTTTTTTAGGATTTCACCCCAGATTAAACCAACCAGCAGGCCAGATTAGGCTCCCCAAACCGACTTTGGACATGCCTGGCTTAAGCCATGGGTAGGGATCCTCTGACCATGAGGGCCAAATGGGATTCAGACCTCTCTATCTACATAACCTCCAACATCCCGCTGATTTTTGGTCCCGAGCTCTCATGGGAGACAGCTGATTCGCACAAGAGCATGAAACCAAAAAAGGAGTGTCTTCTGGTCCAGCTCTCTTGGGGGAGCCAGCTGGTTCATGCCAGAGTGCCAGACCAAAAAACTGGACATTCTGGGATCCAATGAGAAGCCGGTATGGCTTCTGTAATTCCAGGATGTCCTGCTTAAAATGGAATGATTGAGGGGTATGGTTGAGACAGCTCCAAGGTCATGTCTCCATGACATGCACCCAGGTCCCTCATGACCCTGCGTTGTGCCTTCCTCAAGTACGTCTTCATGCCTGGAATGTGTCATCGAACTATGATAATGCCTCTGGCTTAGCTGGATGGAGAGAGAAGTGTGTGGGTGTGGACCAACCCCAGAGTGCTGTGGCTGGAACGTACAGTACTGTACAAATTTATGAGTCACAGCTATTGCTCTGCCTATGTTTTCCTGTGACCCCACCTACCATAAGAAGAGTCTACTGGATGAGCCCCTTCTAGTCCAGCATCCGGTTCTGCCATGCTGTGCTTTCCAGCAACTGGAATGTGGAAGTTGGGAAATGTTCTTCATCCCTGGCTTAAACTGATCTGTAAGATCAGGACTCACACAGCAGCAAAAGAGGCCCAGCAAACAGATTAGGTAGCTTTATTTCCTTTTGAATATTCTCTCATCTTATCTATGCCTTTAGTGGGGATAAAACCTTTGGCCAAGCCAAATTATTATATTTATTTTCACTTATTTACTGCAAGGCAACAGTTTGCCCATCTCTCATGCAAACACAGAGCGGCGAGATTAGATTTGCCTTGTTTATACAATTAGCAATGCTCCAGGAAAAGGAAGTGTGCTGTGAATGCAGATGGAAGCCAAAGGTCTATCAGCTCGCAGCTCGGAGTATATTAAGCACTTCAGATAGCATAATGGTGCAGACACTCTGCTTAATTTAATTATGGAAAGGCAATACCAGCTCTAAATGAGTGATTAAAACTTGCTGCAAGAGACACTGCAGGAGGGGGTAAGAGAGAAGATTGTGTTATTTGTAGAGATTTGGTGCACCGTAAGTGGCGCCGACCCAATTTAAACATAATGACGGCGAAGGCTAAATTTGAACTGGCGACATTCCAGCGCCACACTCTTGGGCCTGATTTAAATTTGACACTGGCCTAGGCACTTGAACTTTCTAAGAATTCCGTTTCGGTCAAATGCTCTTAACTGGTCCTCGTACATGCGATATCAGCAAGCTGGCAGCGCAGACCATCCATGATAGAGTTTGTCGGTAGGTTTTGCTAATGGTGCTGTTAACATATGGGCTGATGCATGTCGTGAGCATATTCAAATGAGACAGAGGCCACATGGAACATTTATCTGGATAAATGCTTTGCCCATAGCCAGCATCGGATTTTGAAAGGGCTTTAGAGCTCTGAAACAAGGCATCTGCAGGTCAACTCTCGATCTGCAAGCTCACACAATAGCCTTAGGCATTCTCTCTCAGCCCCAGACACCCACCCACACCCATCTGTCTTGCAGAAAAATGGAAGGGCTATTGTTGATGCAAATGTTGGAGCAAAGGCGAAGGGAAATTCTGTATACAGAAGGTCCCAGATTCAGTTTCTGACACACCGCACCCCACACAGTGACGTAGCATGGAGTGCTGGGGTGCGTGGCCCCAGGTGCTTTTTTTTGAGAGGGCACAAACAGGTGCCACCATGACAGGCTCCCTCATTGGAGCCTGGCTCCAGCGTGATAGGGCATTGCGAAGACAGCTTCCTTGCACAATGGTCCAACACCGCCAGCCAGCCACAGCTTCACTCCTGGGTCAGATCTGACCCAGCGACAGAGATGAGCAGCAAGGCCAGCAGAAGCTTCCCCACTCTTCTCCTAGCCTTGGCTGTGGCTCACGAGTGTGGCCCCCATGTCACTTTGCGAGACAAGTGGTGGAGGGCTCCCTCTGTGCCACAACCCCCTTGGGGGTGCACCCTGCACACCCATCCTGGGTGGCAGTAGCATACGCTCTGCCACTGCCCACACAGGTTTGGGAAAGACCCCTGCCTGAAACCCTGTGAGCCACCAACAGTCAATCAATCTTTCTCAACCTGATATTCTCCAGGTGTTTTGGACTACCACTCCCATAAGCACTGACCACTGGCAATGCTGACTGGGGCTGATGGGAGTTGTAGTCCAAAATATCTGAAGGGCACAAGGTTGAAGAAAGTGGTGGACCCAGATGTTTTAACTTCTTCTATGTTCACCTTCTACCACAATGGTCCTGACCGTGTGGAAATATCACAGGACTCAAGCTTGATTGAGGTGTTCCCCCAGGTGTCTACCAGGTGTTCCCCCAGTGCACTTGAGACCCCAAATCTAAGGGGAACAAGAGCTACCAGTGACTCATATTGCAAGATTGAAGCCAGTCTGGTTTTAAATTAAGATTTTGTCCCTGACATCATGTAGTGAGCAGTGCTTAAATACCATGTAAATACTTTTTAAATATTAGTCAAGTGTTCCCTGAGAGTTATGCATGGAAATTGTTACAGAATTTGTCAAGTGTTGTCATCGTCATCCTCTCTCTCTCTCTCTCTCTCTCTCTCTCTCATTCACACACACACTGAATTTTCCACACTAGTGGCTGTTGCTATGATACATCATGCCCATTGGTATCAGCACACAACATGACTCATTTCATGGCTAGGAGATGGCATGACAAGGACTTATCAGAGCGGGAAATTAGAAAGAGACTGTTCCAGAAACCCAAAAGCATAAGGCACCTAAATATAATTTAAAAGTGGTTTATGCTTTTAAGAAAATGACGCACATTTACATTGTGTGCAAAAATATGGTATTGTGGAGCTTCCTGAATTCAGGGCAAATGTTCAGGTACTAAATGTGTTGTGAGGAGAAGAGAAAGCAGCTGATTGAAGTCAATATTGCTGTTCATACCAATTTCATAGAATTGTAGGGTTGGAAGGGACGCCAGGTTCATCTAATCTGCAATGCAGGAATCTCAACTAAAGCATATGTGATGGGTGACCATCTAACCTCTGCTTAAAAACGTCCAACGAAGGAGAGTCTACCACCTTCAGAGGAAGTGCATTTCACTGTCAAAACAGCTCTGACTGTCAGAAAGTTCTGCTTTATGTTAAGTCGGAACCTCTTTTCTTGTAACTTGAAGCCATTGATTGAGGTCCTGAGAGCATCTTGCCCAAAGGGCACCCTGGAACCAACCCTGGAATGTGAAATATTGTTAGCTGCTTCGAGCCCCTAGTATGGATCAGACTAAAAATAACAAAATATATTCACAGGGCATCGTACTGCCTTGAGAATCAGTCCAATTATGCCCATCAAGGGTCTGACACAGCCCAGAGTTAATAAACTATGGCGTATTATAAAGCACACAATTATAGACGTTTTCATTAAATCATGAAATTAGCTGAAGGATGTGTAGGTGAATTTAGGCACCAAGGCACTGATGAGTGCTTTATGAGCTCCACTAATGGCCAGCTTGAAAGTATCAGAAAGTACAGCAATCAACATTGCTCTGTTATTTTCATTAACTTCATGACACCTTTAATTGGATCCTCTTTCTTCCTGCAAACACCTCCGCTTTTAAGTGCTAGGCGTCTCAGACAGTCCTCATACGTGGCAAGCTGTTTAGATAAATCAATGGAATATCACTTTCCAAAAGGGCTGCCTGATGCCTGAAAGAGGAAACGGCCTCTTGCAATCTTCTTCAAAGGCTTAGCTCAGCACTCAAGGGATAACAGCTGAAACTCAAGGCAGAAAGCCCTGCCACTTCCATTGGCGAGCTGTCCTCTTGAAGGGAGATGATAGAAAACGCCACTTTTGTTGGATTAAATTTAGCATAGAAAAGAAATTGCATCAATCCCCAACCTAATTGCTCTCTTCTTGAAGGCCAATCGAAAGGGGTTTAACACTCAACCAGCTGGTGGATCTGTTGGGACACCACTGTGGAACTGGAGTGGAATTTGCATCTCGGCACTGCAGGTTGGAGGGTTGTACCTGGAAAGATTAGGACAAAGGGTCTTAAAATAAGTGAGAGGCTAAATGAAGGCAATTTCATCGAAATATGGCAAGGAAAGGTCCGTATAGTTAAAGCTATGGTTTTCCCAGTAGTGATGTATGGAAGTGAGAGCTGGACCATCAAGAAGGCTGATCGCCGAAGAATTGATGCTTTTGAATTATGGTGCTGGAGGAGACTCTTGAGAGTCCCATGGACTGCAAGAAGATCCAACCTATCCATTCTGAAGGAAATCAGCCCTGAGTGCTCACTGGAAGGACAGATCCTGAAACTGAGGCTCCAATACTTTGGCCACCTCATGAGAAGAGAAGACTCCCTGGAAAAGACCCTGATGTTGGGAAAGATGGAGGGCACAAGGAGAAGGGGATGACAGAGGGCGAGATGGTTGGATAGTGTTCTCGAAGCTACCAGCATGAGTTTGACCAAACTGCGGGAGGCAGTGGAAGACAGAAGTGCCTGGCGTGCTCTGGTCCATGGGGTCACGAAGAGTCGGACATGACTAAACGACTAAACAACAACAACAACAACATGGCAAGGAAATGTGCATCAAACTTGGGCCGCCAAGCTTCACATATCATAACACGTTGCCAGATGTTCTTCTTTCATAAAGATGGCTTCTGGATTTGTGCAACAGGCATGGATTTGTTTTTGTTTCTTGTGATTGATCTCTGGAACCCGCCCTGTGGAGAAGTAGACTTTGTTCTTAGGATCCTCCCCAAACTCTCCTGTTCTTTGTCTTGCCTCTTCAAGAGGACCTGTGTTCTCTTTAAAGTCATGATTTGATTCTTGATCTGCTTGTTTTGCACTCTGATTCTTGGCTTCTGTCCCCAGTGTCCTGTCTAGTCCTGATCAAATGACACCAAGAGCCATTTGTAATAATTTGTCTTTTCTAGCGTCCATCCTCATCACAGTGTTCTTGCATCCTGATTTCTATGCTATTCTGAGCTGGTTTCTAATTGCCTTCTCTGGAATATATATGGGGACTGACCCAGAGGAGGGGAGCAGCTATTTATGGGGTTTGGTGCCACTCCAGAGGTAGGAGCCAGGGCGGGTCGGAGCAGCCAGATGTGTGGGTGCAGGATGTGTCAGATGCAGAAGAAAGGGCTGTTCAGGTGAGAGGTGGGGTGGTCAAATCCCCACCATCTCCCACTGGTCTGTCTCTGAGAACCAGGAGGGGCCTGAAGAGGGAAGAGCCATGACGGCTTCCATGTAGGAGAAGTCTCAGGTTGCATGTGCGCACCCCCTCGCTGGTGCAAGGGAATGGGTCCACTGTTGCTGCAACTACCCCGTATGGCACAGACCTGGGAATAGCTGCCTAGAGGCTAGAAGCATGTTTGTGTTTGTGAATCCAGGGCATCTTAGGAGCTGCGGTTAAGTGTGTGCTTTTGACAATGCAGTGGTACCTTGGGTTAAGTACTTAATTCGTTCCATAGGTCCAATCATAACCTGAAACTGTTCTTAACCTGAAGCACCACTTTACCTATTGGGGCCTCCTGCTGCTGCCGTGCCGCCAGAGCACAATTTCTGTTCTCCGCCAGAGCTCAATTTCTGTTCTCATCCTGAAGCAAAGTTCTTAACCCGAGGTACTATTTCTGGGTTAGCGGAGTCTGTAACCTGAAGCATATGTAACCTGAAGCATATGTAACCCGAGATACCACTGTAAAGGATTACAGTGGTACCTCGGGTTAAGAACATAATTTGTTCTGGAGGTCCGTTCTTAACCTGAAACCATTCTTAACCTGAGGTACCACTTTAGCTAATGGGGCCTCCCGCTGCTGCCGTGCCACCGCCGCGTGATTTCTGTTCTCATCCTGAAGCAAAGTTCTTAACCTGAGGTACTATTTCTGGGTTAGTGGAGTCTGTAACCTGAAGCATCTGTAACCTGAAGCATCTGTTACCCGAGGTACCACTGTACTATTAGACATGTGCCTTCCTTGGCTTGGGTGGGTGTGCTCAGGACTGGTTTCCTACAACATAACTTGGGGTGGAATGGCCCTAAGGCTATTTCTGCTCCTTTTCTGGTGGGAAAAACAGTAGTGACTTGTAACCACCTGAGAGTCCTTAAAAAAAAACTATCTATGACAGCATTGTTGTACACGTGCCACTAATGTATCATCCATGAGTAGGCTAGGATGATAAGCACTTCATTATGGAATTACAACGTCCTAGTGAATACAACATAGCTTTTGACACAATAAACATTTTGCCATATGCCTAATGTGGCTGCAAAATGCAGCTGACTGACAATCGCTTGTCGAAATCTGGATCGCATACTAAACACCTACAAACGCTTTCTCCTGGGCAGAGTACGTGTAAATAAATGATCACAAGTATTATGCTTCAAACAACCGGCTTCTAAGGAAGGAGAAACTAGAGGCCGCATAATACTGATATGCAGAACTTACAAAACGCTGCTGGCTCCTTTTGCATTCTTTTCGACCGTTCACAAGGTGGTGTGGTTGTTTTGCATCAAGGGATTCAGTATTAATTAGGACGGTGCTGCAGTACAAACAGAAAAAGAATGTCTTCATTTGATTATTTACCTGATCAGGAATCGAGCCTCCAGTAGGTCTGTAACCAAAATATTTGAACCATTATCGGACTTGATAATGTCCAGCTGTACAGTCCATTAGCTGTATGCTTTGTGGTGTCAAAATCATATATTTAATGCAAGGGTGGGGAATGTCAGGCTTGGGGAGTGCAAACTGTATTGTATTGTATTGTATTGTATTGTATTGTATTGTGATTGTCCACCTTTCATCCTAAGGCATACATAGGCAAACTCGGCCCTCCATATGTTTTGGGACTACAACTCCCATCATCCCTAGCTAACAGGACCAGTGGTCAGGGATGATGGGAGTTGTAGTCCCAAAACAAGGTCCCTGGTTTGATTACAACAATTTAAAACGCAGGATTAAAAACAGTTTTAAAAGCATAAAATTGCCAAAAAAAGAGGAGATACATCTGCTCACCCATTTTGCAGAATACAATATTTTATCACTGTGATGGAAATCTTTTATTGCTTCCAACTTACATTTAGACTTCAACCTGTATCATGGGACCCACTTTAGCATTTGGGGGCCCTGAAGCTTGAACCAGCAAAGATAAACACTGTTATCTTCTTCAATGGACAGATCACCACATTTAAAAAAAAAAAAATGGCTACTACATCTCAGATTTCAATTACAATTGCTGTACTTGATCATCTCACATGCCAAAGTGACTGGTGTGAATAAAAATTTCCTATGCCTTATAGTTTTCAAGTTATAGCTCAGTTGGTAGAGCATGGAAGTCTTAGTCTCAAGGTCATGGGTTCGTACCCCACATGGGGCAAAATATTTCTGAATTGCAGCAGGTTGGACTGGATGACACTTGTGGCCCCTTCCAACTATTCTATGATAAAAATTAGGGGATAAAAATTAGGGAAATGTTTTTGCACCTTTCAAAGCAAACCTTTTAAGCAATGTGGACTAAAGTTGTTTGTGGGGTCCTTCCAGGATTAGGGGCCTGAAGCTTAAGTTTCACAGCAGATCCGCCCCTGGGCAAGGGTGAGGTCAGCATGGTGTGAACACACTGGCAGGAGCACAAGATTCACTCCTGGTGTGTTTGCACTACGCTGACCTCGCTGCTGCCTCACCACTCTCCCCTCTGCCTCCCAGTAATCAGCACTGGTGCAACCAACCAGAGCTCAGGTGTATGCCGCTATCTTCAACTGCATCTAGTTTCCATTTCCATGTACCTCTCTGTTTTGCTCATTCATTCACCAACAAACATAGATGCCCCCACTGGAACACCCAGCTCCATCCCTTGCCTTTGGCTTTGCTCACAGCTTGTAGGAAGTTGAGAGTTTTTGCACTGTGGCCTTTCTGCATCGTAAATATTAAATGTTAATGGGCACGCTCCATCTGGAAGCCACTTCATTTTCAAATTCTCCCTCCCATAATAACCAATAAGGGAGAGATCGTTAAGGGGAGGAAGTTTTATTTTGGCACATTGAGAATGTGACCTATAGTATGCCACATATGCAAAATATTAAGGAGAAAGGTTTTATCAGCCAATCT
Source organism: Podarcis tiliguerta (assembly GCF_965153285.1). Lineage (NCBI taxonomy): Eukaryota > Metazoa > Chordata > Lepidosauria > Squamata > Lacertidae > Podarcis > Podarcis tiliguerta. Next base: position 12,605,546 of record NC_139539.1, read on the forward strand.
TTCTTTATCGCTGCTTATTTGCAAAGAATGGGGGGAAATAAAAAAACATGGAGTCGTAAAAATAAAACAAGCACCAGGGCTAATTTAATGCTGCAACGAAAATTACCTTGTTCACTTTTTTGATGGAGCTTAACCGAGCTTTCAATTCTGAATCTATTGGTTCTTCCCAATATGGCCCCAAAGCACCATAATAATGCAAAAAGACTTCACTTAATTCGTCTCCATGATTCAGCCCACATGAAGAAAGGGGTCCAAAAGCAAATTGGCTCCATCCATTGAAACAAACGGCAGACCCTCCAAGGTCCCTATTTTCCAGGGACATTCCTGGATTTACAGAAGCCATCCCAGTTTCTGATTTGATCCTGGAATGTCCCCTTTTTCCTTAGGATGTCCCTACTTTCATTAGAGAAATGTTGAAGGGTATGGAGTTATCCAACCCTAAAGCCATCTGAAGGCAATCCTGTGTAGGGAAGTTTTGTTTAATGTTGTATTATGTTTTTATATATGTTGGAAGCTGCCCAGAGTGGCTGGGGCAACCCAGTAAGATTGTGGGGTATAAATAGTAAGATTGTCATCAGAGAAATGTTGGAGGGTATGGAATGGGTAAGCCATGCATGCAAGGGCTGCTGTTTGCTGACTGGTAGTGGCTACAAAGCCAATTCAGAGCCACATAGCTAATTAGGAGCAATGGCAAAGCTTTCTGCTCTTACTTTAAATGGGAAATCACCTTTGCCTCTGTTTGCAGCCTTCACAATCCCAAAACAATTTTTGAAAAGGAAGATCCTTTTTGTAGGAAGTGAAAAGCACCACTACCCTGTTTCAGCTCAGTGTCAGTTTTAGGTACTTCCCTTCTTTCAGAATGCAGGATCAAAAAGTTGGAAGGAACCCAAAATGTCACAAAGTAATGCCCTCCATCCATCCCATCAAGGCCTCACCCCCCTCACTTTTATAACACTTATTTTATAAAACTATTTGTGTGAGGATTTGTTGTTGTTTAATTTAACCTACTCCTCTCTTCTGACTTAATTATCTCTTCTACTCTGTGTTGTTTTAAAGCACCATGACTCTATTCTTAAATGCCCTGATCCACCACCTAAAAATATTAACGTGTTGCATTCTGTCATCTGATTGAACAGGCACGGGCATGGTATAACTCACGGTAGTAGAAAGATAATAGCTACAGGCCACTTAGATACATTTACCAAGTCTAAACTGGGGAACCAGTCAGACCAGAGAAAGAAGTTCCTTCCCTCTTCCAGTGAACCCATCACTAAGATCCCACATCTGAAGCAACCTCCATCAAGGCCTCCTCAGATGTGGTTTTCATTCAGTGTAAGCCCCTCCTCCAAATTATATTTCAGACCATCGGTTTTCTGCTTCAGACACCAGCAATTCTTGGGCTGGCAAAAAAGTCGCCTGTAAAGCACCCATTACGAACCAGCTACGTGTCTCGTTCTTTTCATGTGGGGAGGACTGCCTGTGGGTGAAAGAGATTTCTGTCCTACTTCTAACCTGGTGCAACAAGACATTATGGTCTGGGGGCACCAGTGGGGCAACAGTTGGGCAGCTCTGGAAGATTGCATTGGTTGATGTGGGGCCTGCTGAGAGGTTTGTTCTGTCTAGCTTCAGAGAGCTGGACTAGATGGCATTTTGACCCCTTTCAAAAGCTATGGGGGCTGGCACCTTGAAGCTGCAGGCATAGATTATTAGTAGGGGGATACAGAATTGGAAGTCTTAAGATGTAGATCATGCTGAAAGCATCTGAACAGAGTCACATAAGCCAGCTGCAAACAGAGGCAAAGGTGATTTCCCATTTAAAGTAAGAGCAGGAAGCTTTGCCATTACTCCTAATTAGCTATGTGGCTCTGAATTGGCTTTGTAGCCACTACCAGTCAGCAAACAGCAGCCCTTGCATGCATGGCTTACCCATTCCATACCCTCCAACATTTCTCTGATGACAATCTTACTATTTATACCCCACACATCTTTGCATGGGACATGTTTTGCATTGCAGGTTCATTTCCAGGAAGAGCTAGCACATAGCTCTATTGGTAGAGCATGACACCCAGCATCGTGGGTTCAAGCCCCACATTGGGCAAAAGATTCCTTCATTGCAGGGGGTTGGACTACACAATCCTCGTGGTACCTTCCAACTCTGCGATTCTATGTGACTGCTTATAGCCCAGGAGACCCACTGCCAGTCACTACAGGCAGCCGTGACTAGGAGGGACCTGAGTCACTTTCCTGTGTTCCTTCAATATGGCATTTTACTAAATAGTACAGCCTCTGCAAGTCCCCAGCCCAGCTATTATGTTTAATGTACATTAAGGCTCCATTAAACATGGCACATGACAATTGCAATTCGCAGTGCTCCCTTCCAAACTGATGCTCACCTGAAGGCTGTTGAATGGATTTTGTCAAAACCCAAAGTAATTACATCATAAAAGTTCAGCTCCTGCTCCTGTCCTTTTCTCTCTTCCCTTGATAAATATTGCATGAGGATGAAATGCAGGAAGAGCTGTTTATAGCCATCACTTTTTAAAATTTACTCATGTGCTCATGCAATTCACAGTGCGGTGTCAGGAAGGTGTGTGTGTGTGTGTGTGTGTGTGTGGAAATCTCTGCAATGTATTATTCCAAGTCAGGGAGCAGAACAGCAACAGATAAAATAACTCAGTGTTTGGTTTCTCCTCAAAACAGATTTCAACCAAGCCTTTACGTCTGCTATGGAATGCATGCCGGCTGGACCTGGTGGGAATTGAAGCCCAAAACATTCAGGCTGGTGAAGACTGCTTGATGCCTTCACCCACAAAGCAAAGCAAACAACAACAAACAAACAAAACAAAAGTTCTGGAGGTTTGGTCCAGGGTAGGAATGTTGTTGATGATGCAGTGTTATCATCATCATCATAATCATCATCATCATCATCATCAATGTCATGTCTAATTTTGTGGCATTCATGGTTCTCCCTCTCTCCATTTTATCCTCAGAACAACTCTTAACTGCTGCCTCCAAGGCTGTTTTTGATGCATTGACGCACAAAAGTGATCTCTTCGGAGCACAAGCCTGGGCAGTGTGTATGGGGGACCTGAGAAGCCCAGACAACAAGACCCCTCTCTTGGCCTCACTGATGTGGTCTAAAGGGAATAATAATATTAATAATAATAATAATAATAATAATAATAATAATAATAATAATAATAATAATTTATTTATACCCCGCCCATCTGGCTGGGCTTCCCCAGCCACTCTGGGCAGCTTCCAACAAAATATTAAAATACAGTAATGCATCAAATATTAAAAGCTTCCCTAAACAGGGCTGCCTTCCGATGTCTTCTAAAAGTCTGGTAGTTGACTTGACATGTGGTGGGAGGGCGTTCCACAGGGCGGGTGCCACTACTGAGAAGGCCCTCTGCCTGGTTCCGTGTAACTTCGCTTCTTGCAGTGAGGGGACCGCCAGAAGGCCCTCAGCACTGGACCTCAATGTCCGGGCTGAACGATGGGGATGGAGATGCTCCTTCAGATATACTGGACTGAGGCCGTTGAGGGCTTTAAATGTCAGCACCAATGCTTTGAATTGTGCTGGATGGAAGCAGAGGACTCCATCTGGCACCAGTGTGGCTGGAAGGAGGCACACATGGAGTATTAGGAGAGGGGTGGTACCTCGGTGGGGGACAGGTGGTCTCCTTCTGGGGTAGTTTGTCCACCTTTGGTCCCCACCCTGCACTCAGCTCTCATCTGTGGCTCCTAAAAGCTGTTGGCATGCAACAGAGGCCACACCCTGGGATGACTTAACATAAAATTGCAATATTTCTTTTAAAATAAAACCTACTTGAGTTTTGCTTTCATAGGAGGCAATTGTTTCCTTAACAATATTGCATAAGGGGCAACCACTATCCCCATAATCTATTTATTTTCCACCATTATATAAAATGTTATTTTCCCCATTATAGCCTAATCCCAAACTTCATTAAGCCATTCTCTCCATGGAGGTAGTAATGTAAGTTTCCAGTTTTGAGCCATTAACATTCTAGCAGCTGTTAACAGATAGGATGTGAGTTTGTTATGGTCTTTCTTTATGAGAGGTGATACACAGTTCAGCAATATCAGGGCTGGATCTAAGGGAATTTTGTGAATCGGTATTTTTTTCCTATTATTCTAATAATCACATTCCTGTATTTTTGTGCTTAATGACATGTCCACCACATGCGGTAATATGTTCCGTTCTGCTTTTTGCACCTCCAGCATTTTAAAATAAAATATGATATATTTATTGCTTCAATAAATATATGCCAGTCAGATGCCATAGCCTGGAAACAATTTTCTTTTATATTTACATTCGGAGAAAATTAATGACATTTTCTATTGTGCATGCACAGAGCTCTGGTCATACAAAAGGTTGTGAGCAAAACCAGCTAGTGCAATCCTCCTTCTCTTCCCCCATGACATTAGATCAATGCCAATAGTTTCTGGGGGAACTCTGAACAGCACTCTTCTAATGTGCTGGTTGCAGCATATGATAAAGAACAAAAAAGGGGAAAGGAGGGAGAAAGAAACTTCCGGCATATTTTAAGATATATGCTTATTCTGAGCCCAGAATCGTTGAGGTTTTAAAGAAAAGTAACTCAGCTTTAGAAGATTTCACACTGTTTTGTTAATGCTGGTTAATCTAGCCTCCATGTTAGAGAATGCTGAATGTTTGAACATCTCTCAAAAATGGTGCTTTAAAGTGCATTTTGCTCCCCCTTTTCATTAAAAAGAAGAGGGAGGGAGGGAGGGAGGGAGTGAAGACCTCTTTTGAAGATGAATTCTCAGCTGGAATGTCGCTTTTACTTTTAAACAGAGAAGGCAGAGATTTTCTTTGCCTAGGCTTTGACTTCAATCCATCCTTGTCTATCAGCCTTTGCAGAACACTCTCTTGTTTTTTTGAAGGTGCATAAATAAAACGTTAAGATTTAGCCTTCACCTGGCTATCTGAAGTGGGAGGATTTTTCGGAACAGCACAACAATACGGCGCTGACAAATAAAACCAACACAACTTGCAGACAGGAGAAAGGAAGGCAGGACTTCAGAGCTCTGGCTCAAGACGTAGTGCTGCATTTGTGACTGGAGAACTCCTATAGCAGGTACGTATTGGCACACAGAGTCCTTGCGCAGGCAGGCTGCTGGATTGTGAGAGATGCAAAATACTCTTGAGATATGCCTGTACAGCGGTGGATCTTGGTGGTCTCAAATTTCAGTTCAATGTCAACATTTGGTGCCCTTCCGGCTCTTGTGCTCCATTGTAAATCATAGTTGTGGCATCCTCAGCAGCGACCCTTAAGCTCTGCTCCCACTGGAACTGAAGCTGTTGCTGAATCCACTTCTGACCTTTACTTCAGAGGTGGAAAACTTCCAAGTCCAGGGGCCAGTGTGGTGTAGTGTTTAAGAGTGGTGGACTCGTAATCTGGTGAACCGGGTTCACGTCTCCGCTCCTCCACATGCAGCTGCTGGGTGACCTTGGGCCAGTCACACTTCTCTGACGTCTCTCAGCCCCACTCACCTCACAGAGCGTTTGTTGTGGGGGAGGAAGGGAAAGGAGAATGTTAGCCGTTTTGAGACTCCTTAGGGTAGTGATAAAGCAGGATATCAAATCCAAACACTTCTTGGATTTGGACTTCCAGGCCTCTCTCGCTGGTCCTTGGAAGTCTGCCCAGGCTTGTCTCTCCCTTAACAGGCCACACTCCCCACTGTTCCTTCTCTGTGCTCTCCTCTACTGATTTCACCTGACAGGAATGTGTCCTTGAACTGTGATAATTAGTACTGTATGCTGTCCCCTTCCGAATCCACTCTGTGGCTCCAAACCAGGGAGCATCATATTGACCCATTCTGGGTTGACCAGGAGACCACCATTCAAAGGTAGGGACCTTTGAATAAGTTCAGGGGTTGGGTTAATGTTTAATTAGGGTTTAAAAACCCCAGTTGAACATATAGCTGGGAGATGGGTGGAGGGAAGAGACCTGGTATCTTCTTCCCTACCTCCCTACAGAGACTAGGAGTACGTCCAGCTAAGGAACACCAACCCTGCTTAACAGTTGTTGTGCATTAGGAGAAACGTCTTGGTGGAAAAAACTTGTTGTTGTTGTCTATTGTGCATGCTCTAACTCAGGGTTGGAGAACCTGTGGACCTCCAGAGGTTGCTACACTACAAGTTCCATCAACATGACCATTGGCCCAACTGGCTGGGGCAGATGAGAACTGAAGTTCAACAATGTATGGAGGACTACCACTTTCCCCATCCTTGCTCTAGCTCTAAATCTCCTGTATCTCCTGTATTGGGTTGGATTAGATGCCTTATGAGACCCTTCCCCAATTCACTGACCCTAGGATGCCAGTGTCCGTCAGGTCTTCCTGCATAACTCCTGATCCTCACTTCTTTTGCCCATCCTACTGCTTTCTGTGACATTATAGAAGGAGCAGGTAGAGATGCCTACAAGACCTAAGATGCAATGGTAAAATCAATCTTGCAGCCCAGTTTGAAATTATTGCTCAGTGGCCAGCATTTCCTTCTGCTTGCTTGCCTGTGTGTCTATGTTTTCACCTGTCCAGGCTGAAACAAAGGGATTTATCTTTTAGGTGCCACATCAAGTCTTATGGAAATAACATTCAAAGCCTTTTACTGGGACATAAACTCTAGGCTAAAATGTCACCGCATTTTATTACGCAATCTAAACTTAATTGCAAATAAGTTGGTGCGCTCATAAAAAATGATGTAACACTTCTATTAAATCCTGCATCTGCTAATTGTTCACAAGAGGATGGCAACTGAAGACTTGGTTAAACATTTCTCATTTGGAAAACAAACATGGTAGCCTATAGCTGAGCAGCAAACCTTCCAAATAAAGGATTATTCCTAATACTGCAAAGAGCACTGCAGACATTGATCAAATAGCAATGGCTGGATCAATGCTACCACCTCAGCTTGTTTGTGGTGTGCTTGTGTCCTGCAGCTAGGAATGGGGAATAAATTTGATTCGGTTCCCATTTAAAGGCGAAGCTACCAAATTTGCAGACTGCAAAACGACATAAACACCAAAGCATAGCAAGCCTTCAAAGTTTGCGCCGCTCCGAATTTTGCGATGCAGTTCTCCAGCCAATGAACATGTACAAAAATACATACGCAGGGGTAAAGTGTGAATAAAAATGTGCATAGTACAAAAAATAGCATGCACTGCAAAAAATGTGTATATCAGGCAAAAATCACACAAATCTGCACTTTACAAGAAAGTCACATAAAATGCTTAAGAGTTTCCATGAGGACTTTTAAAAACTGGTGCAGGTTAAGATTGGGAAAATCAGGAACTGAGATAAATAAAAATAGGTAGATTTGCCTATCCATTCCTATGGCCAGTTCATTTGGAGAGAGGTGTTTTCTGGAGTTTCCTAGAAATGTTTGCAGTGGTCTTGCTTTGAGCAGAGTAAAATGGTTGCTTAAACAGTAGATTTTGAGTGTCTTAGGGCTTCAAGTTATCAGTCAGTACTTCTTTTGTTTTTTATAGCTCCCAGCCAATAAGTCCTAGCAATTACAGATTCATGAAAGGGCAGAGAATGGTCAGTACTTCCACAAAACTACAGTTGCTAGGATCCTATGAGTGAAGAATTCAAAAATTATCATCAATTCATTGCACAATCAGAAGTCGTTTTGTGGGCTTGTGCTGACAGGACTTGTTAGGTGAACCCTGTCGTAAGTGAGTTTTTGTGGCTCTTAAGGAAACATTTTAGGTCCTCTGAATGTTACTTTTAATGAATGTCCAGAGGAGAAAATTTAAAGCAAACCTAATTAAAACAGCCCTGTGTTAACCTATCACCTATCTATCATCTATCTATCTATCTATTTATTTATTTTTCATCCGCTGCTGCTGCGTCTTCTACATCAAATACTGATTTACCTAATACCTTTATTAAAAGCCTATTCCGAGATCAGCCTACAAGAATTGTATAGATTTATTCTGCCATGTTTAAGCCCTTTTGCTCACTGAATTAATCATCTTCCTTATGATTTGCCAGGCTGGGTTTTACAAAGCAGTTATTGCATGAGAATTAATAAGAGGTTTATAATCTACACGAGAGTGAGAGTGACTGTTAATAAACCTCCGCAAATATTGCCAGTCAAGTTTTCTAATGCCAGAAAGATTGACAGACTTGAAGTCACAGGACGGTGAGTTTTAATCTGGCGTCCTAGTGAGGTCGCTCAGGAAGATATTTAATTCACTCCCCAAATTTGGGGCCAGTACAGTCACTGGAAGGACAGATCGTGAAGCTGAGGCTCCAATACTTTGGCCACCTCATGAGAAGAGAAGACTCACTGGAAAAGACTCTGATGTTGGGAAAGATGGAGGGCACAAGGAGAAGGGGACGACAGAGGACGAGATGGTTAGACAGTGATCTCGAATCTACAAACATGAATCTGACCAAACTGCGGGAGGCAGTGGAAGACAGGAGGGCCTGGTGTGCTCTGGTCCATGGGGTCACGAAGAGTCGGACACGACTGAATGACTAAACAACAACAACAACACAGATGAGTCAATTGTGCACAGCTCCCAGATTTGGGATTTCATCATCCCGAGGGAATCTGAACACAAATATAATGCTTCTCCCAAAAGATCCTGGGCAGTCCTCTTGGGACAGGAGATGGATGTTTTCTTTTCTCCTTTCTTCTGAGAGCCTGCATGCCAGTTACACTCGACATGAAAAGAACAGTCAAGAGCGAACTGTTAAGAATTCTGGACACTCCCTCCTTATAGGCAAAGAAAGCTGGAGGAGACTTTCTTGTCATACTGCGGGGGGGGGGGGGAATGCCGGTAGCTGGCTCACTGCCTTTTCCCTTAACTCATCGCTCATGCCCTCACTTCTACTCCTCCCCCTCCCAACTGCTAGAGCCCATATGAATGGCAGAAGATGATCCATCAAGTATCTAGGTCAAGGGGTGGCCAGTACGACTCCCTTCAGATATTGTTGGACTGCAACTCCCATCTATACCTGGCCATTAGCCAGACTGACTGATACTGATGTGAGCTGAAGTTGAGCAACATCTGGTGGGAACCATGTTGGCAATTCCTGTGCTAGAGAGATTTTCTGAGTGGGCTTGTGGGAGATAGGTTGACACATAATTTAGGTAGGTTGACACATAAATGTAAACCAAACTCAATTTCTCCCCCACCCCAGTAACTCAGACTTGGACCTACCCTATGGGGTAGGTCTCACCCCATGAAATCAGTTGCCAAGATTAAAGGTCACCACCTCCCCACAGCCGTCTATGTCTCCTCCTTTCCAGGGCTTTCCCCAAGCAATCGGAGACTGTGCCTGCATGCAGCCTACCTTTGCTCCACCCATTTCATGCCTCTTCTGGTTCTGGGAGTCAGTGGGGAAGAGAGCTTGTCACAGCAGGAGGCGAAGACACCCGTGACTCTCCACCAGCCTGACTCATCTCTGCCTTTTGGCCTCCCTCCTGTCCTGCTTCAGCTTCTGCCTCCAATTCTGGACTTCTTTCTGCCACAGACTCTCCCAGCTCACTAAGCCCTGTTACCTCTTCAGCTTCTGACACTTCCTCTTCCCAGTCTTCTCCCTCTGACCACTCATCATTGTCCCTCCACCAATCTCCAAACTCTGAACCTTCTTCCCTTGGCGGTTCCGCAGCTGGTTCCTGCCACCATTCCTCTGTGTCCAACCAGTCCATGACATCACCTTCAGAGTCCATTAGCAGGCATGGTTTGGATACAAGCCCCTCCTGCAAAGAGAGAGGAGTCAAGAACTTGCTCTCAGCACCAACCAGCTAGTTGGTGTTGAGAGAGAGCCCCTTGAAGATGTCACTCAACCTCATAATGATGTCAGGTGATTGACAGTTGGTGGGTGTCTCTGTCCACTTGTCAAATTGGCAAGAAGGGAGTGGTAGGCAAGGATCTGGCCCACCAGATGGATCCAGTTCCCCACCCTGGTTTTACACAAGCGAAATAAATAACCTAACCCAAGCATTTTTATCCCCAAACATTTGGTGACTTCCATCAGAAAGGACCAAGCATTTCCCCCCTTATTATTATTATTACTATTCAGTCTGGTGGGTTCCCCTTCCCACTTCAGAGGAAATTTACCTGGAATTACATGACGGGAACAGAAGTTCTTTGATCTACATTTTGCATGCACTGTTTCTACTGGGACTCCCGGTAAACCATTATTGTCTAATTATTTCTGACATTGTGCAAATGTTTGTAAACATCCACAGAGAAGGGGAGAAACACCCACACAGTTCTGTTTCCCTTTGACAACAAAGAAATATGGTGTTCTTTGCAGGTGACAAAAAATATTTCTCCTTTCGGAGAGATGTTTTAAGCCTTTATCATTTCAATAAAACCCGATGTTATCAAGTTGGGTGGATAAACACACTGTGGCTTCAATACTCAAACCTGTTAGTCACCCTTAGAGTAAACCCACTGAAATGAACAGGCCTAAGTTAATGATGTCCATACATTTCAGTGGGTCAACTCAGAGGATGATTAATGGGGGATACAACTCTATGATTCCACAGTTTGGTATGACTACCATTTTATCCTGTTTTTTAAAAAGAAGAAACGATTGAATTGATTGTCCTAAGCCTGTGATATTATTATTATTAATATTATTATTATGAAGAATGTTGTTGTTGTTGTTATTTATTTTGTCTGCCTCCACCTGCTTAATTGTTTTAATACTCTTTTTATTAGTTTTAATTACAATCCAAGAATAGCCTCATTATAACAATTCCAATTTATAATACAATTAATAATACCGATAGTTCAAATACCAAATTATATAACTGAGATAAGGTGGCCCCCCACGTGCTAGAATTGATGGCTTGATTAGTTGCTTTATTTCTCCGTTCCAAAATCTTATTAATTTCCATTACATTCTGGTCATAATAATAATCAACAACAACTGCAATATTAATAACTTCTATTCATGTTGACACATTAAATGATTTATAAAACCTCAAGTGAGGAACTCAAACTGTATCCTTGTTCTTCCTGTGTCTGGCAATTATTCTGTCCGTGGTGTTTCTTCCTGCCCTTGTAAGATGTTATGTCTTTCTTTCCCCCGGTTGTTGCTGTTATCCATCATGCCTCGGGTGAAGCTGATATCCCATTGTTGTTTCAGAAATTTCTCCATTGCTCCGTCCCATGCTTCATTGTTTTAAAACTCTAACAACAGCTGCAAAAATCACTCTGTCCCAATAAACACAGTGGAACCTCTGGTTAAGAACTTAATTCGTTCTGGATGTCCATTCTTAACCTGAAACTGTTCTTAACCTGAGGTACCACTTTAGCTAATGGGGCCTCCCGCTGCTGCCACGCTATTTCTGTTCTCATCCTGAAGCAAAGTTCTTAACCCAAAGTACTACTTCCAGGTTAGCAGAGTCTGTAACCGGAAGCATCTGTAACCTGAGGTACCACTGTGACCTGATTTCACCATTTTCCCTCTCAGCCTGGGAAGAAGAGTGGTCTGTCAAACTGCAGAGAGATCAGTGGTTCCCAAGCGGGCAGTTCTGCCCCTGGGAAGTGATGGGTTTGCCACTGAGTTAGTTTGCTTCCACAACCACTCGGGACACTTCTGATTTCAACTTCCCCTCTTCATCTCCAGTGACACTTCCTACACTGTTCTGGAGCCTCCACCAACTCTCCATAGCAGATTTTCAAGCACCATTGCAGGGGGTTGGACCAATGACCCTCAGGGTAAATTCCAACTCTACAATTCTATGTCTCCTCCCCTGCTTGATTGGTGGGATCTCTCCATGGATCACAAGCCTTCCACAGGCTGAAGGTGCCCTCTCATTCCAGGGAGCAAAGTCTGGATTCAATATAATAGGGAATCCATTTAATCTCAGTTGCCTCTGATCCCGTCAGACTTTGCAACAGTTTTAATACACTATGTATGTGACTGGATACTGCTACAGTCAAACAGATATGATGCGTAAGAGTTTGGTATCTTCTGGACACCAGAATGGGCAACAACTGTGTTATAAATAACCGCTGAACAGAAGCAATAAGGCAGCAGTTTCTCTAAGGGATAAGAGAACAGAGCAAATTAGGGTTGCCATATTTTGAAGAGCAAAAAAGAAGACACATTTGCTAACTTCTACTTTTAACTATGGATCTCTGTGATGACTCTCATCATGAAAATGAGGACTTCTCCTGGATACAGAGGACATATGGCAACCCTACAGTAACTAATGGGAAACTTCCAACAACACTGTGAAGGAACATAAACAACCAATATTTACCAACCTACTTGAGTTTGCATCATCTGTATTGCTCTGGAAAATGTCCCACTGACTAAGCGATATAATTCAAGAGGGATCGAAGCCCAGTTAGCCATTGTCATAAGAGACTCTAGGGCCCTGATTCTCAATTTTCAGGTGTTCTTTCTTATATCTGTAGATTGCCCTGGCAAAGTGGTTCTGAAGGAAAAGACAGGCTTAGAATGAGAGAGTGGGAGAGAGGAGGGCCAAGACAGACAGAGTCAAAGACAGATAGAGACAGACCGAGGCACAGATAGATATTGTCACGGGAAAGTCAAATTATGTCTCTCATTGGCAATCGATACCATTTTTCTAATTAATAACAGGGAACATTTCAGCAGATGCTCTTAGGGGGAAGAGAGTGGGTTGTAATGAACCATCTTAGGTCCATTAATGTCAGCAGGTCTTCCCTGAGTAAAACTTAGCTAGATTCAACCCAGTGTTTCCCCAGCTCTTTCATCCCATCCCATGCTGCCTTGCTACAACTCACTAAATTGACAAGGGTGGACTTTCCTTTACACTCCATGGGGGAACATTCTGGCTCCTGTGACTAGATAGATAGGAATGTCTTTTATCACTTCGTATGTGATTTTTGTACTTTGCCTAGCAAGAGCGGGACCTTCCCAGCAAAGGACAAAAGAGAGGTGTGGCCATTGACACAGAGATGCTTAACAGGGGCAGCCGGAATTAAACTCAGCAAGGGGAGGACTAGTGTGTCTAGAGCGAGAGAGGATCAAATGCCATCCTTGTTCAACTTGTGTGCCATGAACTGCTGAGACTTGAAAAGAAGAACTTCCCCCAACAGGGTGAGGCAGATGTTCACACTGTGAGCTGCCATTCACAGGCACTGCTCTGTAGCTGATCAAGGTCTCACCTACCGATAGAGAGAAGGACCTTGTTCTTTTACCTAGGAGGCCACCCCAGCTTGGTAGAATTTATCAAGAGAAGCAGGGCAGCTAGGGCTGAAGTCCATGGCCCCACACATCAGCCCCCAGCCCCAAATATCCACGCAGCTGGCATATTTGCAGCAGACCTTGGCCACTGCTGAAGTGTAGCAACAGTGAGGTCAGGGCTGCCCGTGAAACAGTAGAGCATACCCTCCAACGTTTCTCTGATGAAAAATAGGAATCACAACAATAGCAATACAGTGGTACCTCGGGTTAAGAACTTAATTTGTTCTTAACCTGAAACTGTTCTTAACCTGAAGCACCACCTTAGCTAATGGGGCCTTCTGCCGCCGCCGCGCCGCCGAAGCACGATTTCTGTTCTCATCCTGAAGCAAAGTTCTTAATCCGAGGTACTATTTCTGGGTTAGCGGAGTCTGTAACCTGAAGCGTATGTGACCTGAACCGTTTGTAACCCGAGGTACCACTGTAATAGCCATACCCCACCCATCTGACTGGGTTGCCCCATCCACTGCGGGCGGCTTCCAACACATGTGAAAACACAATAAAACATTGAACAGGGCTGCCTTCAGACGTCTTCTAAAGAATGTATAGTTACTTATCTCCTTGGCTTGGGGGGGGGGGTCGCATAACTCCATACCCTCTGATGAAAATAGGGACAACCCACCATACCCTCCAACATTTATCTGATGAAATGGGACATCCTAAGAAAAAGGAGGACTACAACCCACATCATGTCTGACCCCCACTGCTCATGGGGCTGGTGGGAGTTGGTGCCCAACAACATTTTGGAGGTGCATTTTGGCTTAAAGGCAGTCTTTGTTCCAAGCTACAGAAATGTCGCTAAGATGGAGCGTGTTAACTGACATGTTTTGGTGCCTGCTGTGTAATTATCCAATATATTTTGCATTTTATTCTAACGATAGATGATAGATAGAAATAGATTAGATAGATAGATAGATAGATAGATAGATAGATAGATAGATGATAGACAGACAATATCACTGGGGAGGGAGAGGGAACACACAAAAGCCAGCCAAGCAACTAAACCCACTGTTCATCTTCCTGACAGTCCAAGCTGGAACGTAAATACTTTGGGTGAGTAATACTTTCTCAGAGCGACGGGGCTTGGCCATCACTCATTCATGAAAGCCACACACGCTGCAGCTCTAGCTTTCCGCAAGATGTGGCGGAGGCAACTTGTGTGAAATGGAGAAATCTCATTTGGCAAATCTATTTGGGGGGGGGGATGCAGCGGGAAAAAAGGTCGAAGGGGTTTCGCTCATGCCTGCATGGAGGAAAGAAGCTTAAAGGTTGTGTCTTAGTTCCATGCCAAGTGGTACTCATGGATCTCCACAGAGGCAGTGGAGAGGCCAGCTAAAACCATGTGTTGTTCAGCTCAAGAGGCTTTGCATGCAAAAGGGGTGCCAGGTTCAATCCCAGCATCTCCAGGAGGGCTAGGGGATGAAATTCTATTTTGTTTGCAATATAATCCACAGTTGCCTGTTGAGACCTTTAAACCTCCCCCTTAAGTAAATTCAGACAGGACGCAAATCTTGGTTTGGTTTTTGGCAGAATTTAGGCCACAACTTTATTGATTACAGCAAGTGACTGGTTGCATAGGCTCTGGTTCGACTAGCTCCCTGCACCGTTGCAGATAGCGCTGACCCAGGGGACCAGCCTAGGGTGAACACCTGGATAAGCGGAAAGCCAGAAGCAGGCTATCTCCACCACCCAAATGCCCCCCTGGACTCAGGCACAGGCACAACCCCCTCTCAGGGGTTGACCAAACCATCAAGTCCTTGGATTCCTTTAACGGAATACCCTTCACATAGGGATGGCAAGAGTGTTCTCCCATCCCTATCACCTGAACCAGAGCCTATCCGCAACCTTACAAGTTGTGACGATTTGCTACACAGCAGGCGAAACCCAAATGGCACCAGCCAATCAGCCAAGTGGGAAAAATTCCTGCCGTGCCCCTGTCCCAATGACAGATGACACACGACAGCATAGCAAGGTCAAGCGCACAAGCCCTAAATATAGGGAGAGGTGGGCGGGTGTTCCGATGCACGCACTGAAAGAGGAAGCTCTGGGTCACGTGCATAGGTATATATAGGTCCCTTGATCCGTTTAGACTGTGCCCCATTGGCCTGATTGAACCCTGCACCAAGGGACCTACCAATCGGGTGTTGTGGCTATCCAAACGTACCCACCCACAACACAGGGTTAGGTTGCCAGGTCCAACTGCAACACGTGCCCTCTTTAAGGGAGGACCCAATTTCTCACACTGATACCTGAAGTGAAACACAGCCATTCTTTGAAATTCTCACTTCTCCAAATAGTGTGATGCAGTTCTCCGACAATAGGGGAAAGGTGCATAAAAATGACCAAGTAGCATTAAAAATGCAATGTATCAGGGGAAATTGCCTCCAAAAAGACATTTATTACTCAAAACTGCATGCAAAAACTTGTTCGCTAGGAGAAACTTACACAAAACTTTTGATGAATTTCTGTGAGTATTTAAACGGCAAACTCCTGCAGAAATGTGGAGAACTGAATTTAAGATGGGAACACTGAGAAACAGAGAAACCCAAATTGTGTTCCTGGGAGGAGGGATTGATTGTTAAACCACAAATTACAGCTCCCAGAATCCTTTAAACATGAGTGTTTAAAGTGATATAATACTGGTGTGAATGTGGCCATAGTTGCTTTCAGATGGGCTCCATCACATCCCAAGGAAGCCCAAATGGGCTGTATGACTCTTCTGTCAGGCAGATTTTGCTATGGGCAGAATTCTGTAGAGCCATCTGTGTGAGATTTTAAGGATCCCTTGTAGCAAACATCATGTGTTTTTAATGGCCTAAGGAAAGATCACTATCTCCACCTGAGAAAAGAAAGGAGTTCTGTTTTCCGGAGACATCAGTGGCTCACACATTCTGAGTAAACTTTCTACCCAATCCTCCTTGGCACAGGCTTCTCAGAAACAAAGGCAGGTGAGTCACAGCAGGTGCGCACATGAAAGGCCCCTCCTGAAGAGAACTAGAAAGGCTATCAGCTCAGCCTGCCCCTTTAATGTCTCTTCCTCTCTCCCAATGCATGTTATGCTGTTGTTTGCCTTCATCTCTCTGCCCACCTGCCTCACACAATGCGCCTCACGGAGGCTTCTGGTCTTTTGGTTTGCCGAGGTGGAGAGAAATCGCTGAGACAGAGCTCATTGCGACCATCCAGTCTGGATGCTACCCAGAGCATGGAGTACAGAGGCCAAGTTGTTTTTGTCCAAAAGGGGGTAGAAAGCTGTGAAAGGTGCCTTGGGGGTCCAGATATTATTATAATAATAATAATAATAATAATAATAATAATAATAATAATAATAATAGTTGTTGTTGTTGTTGTTGTTGTTGTTATTTTTATACCCCACCTGTAATGGTTCTAGGGGTTGCTCGTGCGTAAATCGGTGCCACACCTGGGTGGGTTGCCTGAGTGAACCCTTGCTGTCTCAATCGCTGGCAGAATCCGTCAGTGGGCGTTTCTTGAACTTCTTCCAGCACAAAAGTTCTTTGACGCCTAGTCTCCGCCTACTCTCCCTGCGCGGAAGCCTTCTGCGCAGGGAGGGTGTGGGCATCGGAGGACCCGTGCTCTCCCCGCTGGTCCCCGGCGAGGAGTCTTGGAGCCACCTCGCCGATTCCCCCATCTGCCCCCCTCCTCCACTGGTGCTACGCTGATTTCCTTCCCCAGAAGATGTGCTGCTTCTCTCCCTCCCGGGACGCTCTCCGGAATCCCTCTGGAGCCCTCCCTCTCCTTCTGGCTCCGATGGCAGTTCCCTGACACCACCCATCTGGCTGGGTATCCCCAGCCACTCTGGGCAGCTTCCAACAAAACACTAAAATACAATAACCCATTAAACATTAAAAGCTTCCCTAAACAGGGCTGCTTTCAGATGTCTGGGCTGGGTCATCATCTCTGGACTGGCCCCTTTCAGATTCGGGTCCTTCCAAAGGGCCAGGTCATCCAGTTCAATATCGGTGCAGGATCCGCAATGCAGGATACAGCTGCAGCGTCCCTGAGATATCAGTCTAGTCTCTTTAAACATCTCCAGGAAAGTAGAACCCACCACCTCCCGAGGCAGTTGGTTCTACTTCCATGCACCTTTTGACATTGGGATGTTCCATATCATGTTTACCTGCACTTTGCTTCCTTGCAGTTTGCACCCATTGGTTTGGGAAGGGCCATAGCTGAGGGGTGTGGCATATGCTTTGCATGCAGAAGGTTCCAGGTTCAATCCCTAGCATCGCCAGGTAGGCCTGGGAGAGACCACCTGCCTGAAATTGTCAGTGAAGACAAATATGAGCTAGACAGATCAATGCTCTGACTCACTGTGTTCTAGTCTTGCCTTCCTATACAACAAACAACAAGTGTACAGTGGTACCTCGGGTTAAGTACTTAATTCGTTCCGGTGGTATGTTCTTAACCTGAAACTGTTCTTAACCTGAAGCACCACTTTAGCTAATGGGGCCTCCTGCTGCCGCCGGGCCGCAGAAGCACAATTTCTGTTCTCATCCTGAAGCAACGTTCTTAACCTGGAGCACTATTTCTGGGTTAGCGGAGTAACCTGAAGCGTATGTAACCTGAAGCGTATGTAACCCGAGGTACCACTGTACTCCGTCAATTGTGTGAGCGCCCCCCCAAATATTTGAAGACTACAGTTGAGTCTCCCGTAAATTTTCTTTCCGTTTGAAAATTTTCAACAAACTCTAGACTCTGAATCATCCTTATTTGTGTGATCAGGCGCAACAGCCCCAGCCCCCAGGGAACATAGGAAAGGAAATAAAGACTCTGACAATATTATGAAATTAAAATAAGGCCACAACTTTATTAAACTTCTGAATGTAGGAAGACCTTGGCTTAGGCCTCGGACATGTATCCCTCCCAGCCCCCCAGCCAGGGGACTGAGACGTAAGTGTAGGCAGGCAGCCGAGCCCATAACCCCACACGCAGGGTAGTTCACAGTCAACCTTTCAGTGTATGGCCAGTGACACCCATTTACCGTATTTTTCGTCCTATAGGGCGCACCGGCCCATAGGACGCACCTCGTTTTTTTGGGGGGGAAATGAATAAAAAAAATTTATTTCCCCCCCTCAGCTGCGGCTGCTGCCCCAAGCCTTGCGGACACTCGCCTGAAGCACGGGGAGTCCTCCGGAGGGCTCCCCGCGCTTCGGGCGGGAGGCTGCCGCCCCAAGCCTCGCGCGCTCGGCGGGACCTCCCGTCGGGCGCGCAAGGCTTGCGGACACGCCCCCGAAGCACAGGGAGTCCTCCGGAGGGCTCCCCGTGCTTCGGGCGGGAGACTGCCGCCCCAAGCCTCGCGCGCTCGGCGGGACCTCCCGTCGGGCGCGCAAGGCTTGCGGACACGCCCCCGAAGCACGGGGAGTCCTCCGGAGGGCTCCCCGTGCTTCGGGCGGGAGACTGCCGCCCCAAGCCTCGCGCGCTCGGCGGGACCTCCCGTCGGGCGCGCAAGGCTTGCGGACACGCCCCCGAAGCACGGGGAGTCCTCCGGAGGGCTCCCCATGCTTCGGGCGGGAGGCTGCCGCCCCAAGCCTCTCGCGCTCGGCGGGACCTCCCGTCGGGCGCGCAAGGCTTGCGGACACGCCCCCGAAGCACGGGGAGTCCTCCGGAGGGCTCCCCGTGCTTCGGGCGGGAGGCTGCCGCCCCAAGCCTCTCGCGCTCGGCGGGACCTCCCGTCGGGCGCGCAAGGCTTGCGGACACGCCCCCGAAGCACGGGGAGTCCTCCGGAGGGCTCCCCGTGCTTCGGGCGGGAGGCTGCCGCCCCAAGCCTCGCGCGCTCGGCGGGACCTCCCGTCCGGCGCGCCAGGCTTGGGGACACTCGCCCGAAGCACGGGGCGTCCTCCGGAGGGTTCCCCGTGCTTCGGGCGGCAGGCTGCTGCCCGCAAGCCTTGTGAGCCTGTGGGAACTCCCACAGGGCTTGCAAGGCTTGCGGATAGCTTCCTGAAGCCTGGAGAGCGAGAGGGGTCGGTGCGCACCGATGCCTCTAGCTCTCCCGGCTTCAGCGAAAGCCTGCATTCGCCCCATAGGACGCACACACATTTCCCCTTCATTTTTGGAGGGGAAAAAGTGCGTCCTATGGGGCGAAAAATACGGTATGTAACCCCTTTAAGAGGGGACCCTGGAATCGCCGCTGAAGAGGGGTGAGTCATCACTTCACCACCACCCCCATTATAGGGAAGAAAAGACTAAAGGATTCCACCCAAGACCATAACCACTAAAGTTGTGACGAATTGCTACGGGGAAGACAAAACCTGCCAATGCAGGGAAATTCTTTTCCAGTCCTTCAACAGCAACCACTCAAAGACCATAGCAGCGCCTGCTAAACAGGAAGAAAAAGTTAACCTGTAAACAAGAAACATTAACAAAGGGAGGGTACGGAGGGTGAATCTCCAGAGCAATCTGCCTGGCTAATACCGGCTCCTCCCCCTATTTATAATGGGTCTGGCCCCACTTCCCAGGAAACGAAACTTAAAGCTGAGGCTGGGCGTGAACCTCTGAATAATACACAGAGAAGCAGGCCAGCCCCCTTCTACTAGCAAGCTCCCTGGGAACTGTAGCACCACACACAATCCCGCAAAAGGCACCCACAATATAGTGTGAGTGCTCATTCTTCATAGCTGCAGGATCTCTCCGTTAAAGTTGGCTTCGGCCATCTGCTGGCTCCCTCTTTTGCTGTGTCCAATTAAAATCTCTTCTGTGATGCACCTCTGAGCTTGGTGATATCGTTTTATGGATCAATGGCCATCCAGCTGAGAAGACCAGTATAGGCCAGTGGTCCCACATTGATCTCAGAGAATAGGAAAAGGAAGAGAGTTAACAGAAAACCACCCCAATCTAGCAAGTGAGATCTGTAAGCAGAAGCAGATTTCTGGGAATGCAGTCCAATGCAGATACACTTTGGATCCATGTTCATCCAGTCCCAACAAGGTGAATCTTTGGGTACGGACAAGGATGTGCCCCACTTTCTAGGGCCTTGGATGGAAACAACTTTGTATTCATCCCTCATTTTGCCACAGCTCTTGGCTACAAAAAATAAAATCGCCTGCATCTGTTTTGAAAGTTGTGCTTTGAGTGAAAATACATTAAGGAGCACATATTGAGACAAAGTAGTCTGAGGTACACATTTAAATGCAAATGACGGCCGGGATTATTTTGTAATTGCAGAGTGGTGCTGAAATGGGATGGACTAGACATATGGATGAACACATGTAAAAGGGATCAGTACTGGAAATTGACAAATTCACCCAGCAAATTAGGTTCCAGTGGTGTCCAAACTTTTTTCAAAGAGGGCCAGATTTGATGAAGTGAAGGGCCGTGAGGGCTGACCAAAGGGCCAACTAAAGTTGTTAGCCTTTTTTTAGGATTGAAGTTGTTGAGGTTTTTTAAGGATTTTACCCCAACTGACTGGTGGGCTGGATTAAGCCCCTGAAATGGACTTTGGACATACCTGGTAGTCTACTCAAAACCCTTTTGGCTTCCCACAGAATCTCTCAGATGCATCTCTCACCTTGCGCCTTCCAGAGGCCCCATACCAATTATTGGCAGGGCCAAAAAGTGGATACAGCCAAAGGTGGATGTGGTGCACAAGCATGTGTGCACATGCTTCCATACCCTCCAACATTTCTCTGATGAAATAGGGACATCCTATTCCATACCCTCCAACATTTCTCTGATGAAAACAGGGACGTCTTATTCTATACCCTCCAGTGAAAACAAGGACGTCCTATTATACCCTCCAACATTTCTCCTAAGGACGTCCTAAGGAAAAGCAGGACATTCCGGGAACAAATGAAAAACCAGGACAGTGTCTGAAAATCCTGGGCTGTCCATGGAAAACAGGGACACCTGGACGGTCTCTGCTTGCATTTGCACACCACAAACATAGCAGAGTACAACACATACTAGAACAAAAACGGAAACCCAAGGGAGCGTCACCCACCTCTCCCACTGCTGTTGTGTTATTGCGAACCTCCCCAATGCCCTGGGGAAAAATGGGACATCCTGTTTTTTCATGTGAGGTCATAGCAGCTATTTTGGGTGCTGTACTCTCACACTATGCTCTCCCCCCAAAAAAATAAAATGCTATGAAGGCCGGGGGGGGAGCAAAGGCCAGGTGGTGAGTTGGTGGGGCAGTGGAGGGAAGGAGGCTGGTACCCACGGCAAAGGTTTTGTGGGTGCCCAGGCCCCCCGGCCCCCCGAGTTGGCACCAGTTTCCCATAGGCCACTGTGGGAGCAGGATTCTGGCTTTCTTGGGACTTTTGTGTTTTATGTTCCTCCTAAAACCATTTTACTTGTTTGCCTCAATGATTTTTAAGCCGCCTTTGCAAGCCGAGTGCTTCCCACCCTACCAAGATGGCATACACTCACAATAAAAGCCTTCTAAAATAATGCCCATGCCTACAGTGTTAAAACTAAGACTGCATGTCCAGCAAGGGCCAGGACAGATCCTGCCTGTAACCCTGGACAGTGACTGCTAGTCAGTGCAGACAATACAGTGGTACCTCAGGTTAAGTACTTAATTCGTTCCAGGGGTCTGTACTTAACCTGAAACTGTTCTTAACCTGAAGCACCAGTTTAGCTAATGGGGCCTCCTGCTGCTGCTGCACCGCCGGAGCCCGATTTCTGTTCTCTTCCTGAAGCAAAGTTCTTAACCTGAAGCACTATTTCTGGGTTAGCGTAGTCTGTAACCTGAAGCGTATGTAACCTGAAGCATATGTAACCTGAGGTACCACTGTATTAAGCTAGATGGAACAATGTTCTGACTACAAGGCGAGTTCCTATGTTCCGATGTGGAAAGAGAGATGTAAGATAAAAGAAAGAAAAGGCACTTCAAGCGAAAACACACAAACAGAAATGCAACTGAGAATTATAAATTATCCAGCACAAGTAGATAAATGCACAAGTGCTTTCCGCACCACTAAAAACTGGCCGTAAGTATATCCTGAATTTACTTATCTGTGTGTACATATATAAAGAGATATCTTATTGCTCCATTTCCATATCCTTATTCTTTCTGGGCAATAATGCTTTTGCTCCTTTTTACGGTCCCATTTAGGAGGCCTGTTTATTTACAACCGCAGCATAAACCTCAAATTCTATTTCTGCACAAGGACACACCATCTGCCAAGCGCAGGCTCTCCCCCTGCCAAGGCTGAGCACTTTATGCCTCAGTGAGCTGTATCACGAGAGCGCCCACCCCATGCTACGTTCGGATTTTAAAAATTACTTTCCTCTCATCTAGAATGCAAGGAAATAAAATAACACGGGCCCTGTTTGTTCCAAAGGAAGTTTTCAAGACTTTGGATTCCTAAGGCGGCTGAGCATTTTATGGCGGCACATGCTAGCAGACATTTTGTGGAGTGGAGGGGGTGGAGGCACATCCATTACACATTATTCCCTCATGTTCCACATCCATTCAGTGTAAGGCAATGTCCTGTGTCCCCAGCTTTCTGTCCCTCAAGAACTCCCACATCAAATGTAACATCAGAACTTAAGAGCTCCATGCGGGTGGCACTGTGGGTTAAACCACAGAGCCTAGGGCTTGCTGATCAGAAGGTCGGAGGTTCGAATCCCTGCGACAGGGTGAGCTCCCGTTGCTCGGTCCCTGGTCCTGCCAACCTAGCTGTTCAAAAGCACATCAAAGTGCAAGTAGATAAATAGGTACCACTCTGGCGGGAAGGTAAACGGCGTTTCCGTGCGCTGCTCTTGTTCGCCAGAAGCGGCTTAGACATGCTGGCCACATGACCTGGAAGCTGTACGCCGGCTCCCTCGGGCAATAAAGCGAGATGAGCGCCACAACCCAAGAGTCGGCCACAACTGGACCTAATGGCCAAGGGTCCCTTTACCTTTATATCATAGCAAAATGAGGGAGGGGCAGTTTGTTCCCATTCCATTCTGTGGAAGGAACACCAGTCACTGCCCTTGACCCATTCAATCCCATTTCTGAAGTGAACAGCATTTTTTTAAAGCTGTACAACACAGGGGTAGAAAGCAGTTCCACTAGGGCAATGGATTTTAGCTGTGCAATGGGAATTCCTGCCTCTCCCCTCACCTGGCATGCCTTAAATATTTCTGTAGGTGGCCCCAACCCTCCAGAGCAGATTTAGAGAGAAAACATGGGGTGAGCAAGAAGAGAAGAGCTTGGGGAGGTTTCACTGCACAGCTAAAACTCCTTGCATAGAGGAATTGTTTAGTTGGATACTGGAGTCCCCTGAGTCAGAGACCAGAAGCTGCCTCCCATGGGAGCAAGTCCCATAATGAAATGTGATGCAGTTTTTCTGACAAAATGATGTGCATATTGAGCGTAAAAAATTGCATGTTACTGAAAATAGCATGTGAAACCTTCGACCCCTCCCTTTCCGTGGAGGCGCAGGTTGCAGCCACAGCAAAGGTGGCATTTTTACATCTCCGCCGTATCAAGCAGTTGGTCCGTTACCTTTCTCACCCTGATCTGGCCACAGTGATCCATGCAACGGTCACCGCCAGGCTTGATTATCGTAACTCGCTCTACGCAGGGCTGCCCTTGAAGCTACCTAGAAACTCCAGCGGATGCAGAATGCTGCGGCGAGGCTCCTTACGGGGTCCTTGCTGCAGGATCACATTCATCCAGTGCTTTACTAACTGCACTGGCTCCCGGTGGAGTTTAAGGTGATGGTTTTGACCTTTAAAGCCCTATGCAGCCTAGGACCCACGTACCTACGGGACCGCCTCTCCTAGTATGCCCCGCAGGGGAGCTTAAGGTCCACAAATGACAACAATTTGGAGGTCCAAAGTCGCAAGGTGGTTAGACTGGTCTCAACTAGGGACAGGGCCTTTTCAGTACTGGCCCCGACTTGGTGGAACGCTCTGCCACAAGAGACTAGGGCCCTGCGGGACTTGACATCTTTCCGCAGGGCCTGCAAGATGTTGTAAATCAAGCCCCCTCGGGAGAAGCTGGCAACTCTCCCGGGCTCCCGGCTTGGTCTACGGTGACCTCCCTGTCTGCAATTCCCGCAGGATCCAGGCTAGGTCTCAATAGGCGACACCTCCCAGCGTGGGAGATGCACACCCCCTCCCTCCTGATCCCCGGCAGGGAAAGGAGATAGACAGAAACGTCTATTTTACATGCTTTTATTTCTGACTACTCAGCACTACAGAAAACATGTCCGTTTCTTCAAACTCCTTCCAGCAAGTGACAAATACTTCCTGTGCATACGCAAGAGGAAGATCTCAAATTACACTCTGAGCAAATTCCAGTGCATTGCCCTGTGAACTGACTGTCCCACTGTTTCCCACAGTCAGCCCCACCATTCCCATCATGTGATGCTTTCAAGCTATCAGTTTGCAGCTGCGTTGCTTCTATATCGTAACACAAGACAGAGCTGTTATGCCTGGCCTTTGGTTTGGACTTGGTCTGACCCTTATGTTTCCCTCCCCTTATGGTTTTGGTTTATGGGCTATTATTAAAATGAGGCTGCATTTTAAACTGTATTTTAACCCGTGTTTTAATAAACTGGTGTTTGTTTGTTTCTCCCCCCCCCCCAATTATGTTTTATTGTAATTTTACTGTCGCCCTGAGCCTGGCTCTCGCCGGGGAGGGCAGGGTATAAATAAAAAATTATTATCATCATCATATTAGGGGGAAAGCGGGTCCAGCGGTCAAGGAGGAAGTTTCTGCATGTGCCGTAAAAGGAAGTGAGGGGCAGGCAGGGTTTGACAACTTGGGAAGCTAGCCCATGTAGGAGAAGGAAAACTCTGGTCCTAAACCTTTGCTGCCTTGTGGAATAATCCTGAAGATGGTTGGATGGAGTCTTGTACGCCTCCTTCCAGCAACTCCTGCAGCCAAGCTGGTGCCAAACATATTGCTCTGATTTCCTTTGGACCACAACAGTGAGGTCAAGAGGGGGGTCTTGTTGTCTAGGCACCCCAGGACCGCCACGCATGCTGCCCAGGCAGTCATGCTGGTGCTGCTAGCACAGCAAAAACAACATGGGAAGCAGCAGTTGCAAGTTACCAGTCTCTGTTTGACTTCACCCCCCAGAGGCACAGTCCCTTGTCTCTTGAGACAGATGGGTGCCAACAACAAGGGGGAAAGTGCTTGCTAACACGTATATCAGGGGAAATAGCATTAAAAAAATGTGCACATTGGGAGAAATATGCACTAAAAAGCTTCCATATTTTCATGGGGGGAAGAAATCGAAAAGTGATGTGAAGCGATGGAGAACTGAACTTAAGTTGGTAGTGCCTTGACTTTGGGTGTTTATAATACAGTTGGTGAGGGACACGGGTGCCGCTGTGGGTTAAACCACAGAGCCTAGGACTTGCTGATCAGAAGGTCGGGGGTTCGAATCCCCGCAACGGGGTGAGCTCCCGTTGCTCGGTCCCTGCTCCTGTCCACCTAGCAGTTCGAAAGCACGTCAAAGTGCAAGTAGATAAATAGGTACCGCTCCGGCGGGAAGGTAAACGGTGTTTCCGTGTGCTGCTCTGTTTTGCCAGAAGCGGCTTAGTCATGCTGGCCACATGACCCAGAAGCTGTACGCCGGCTCCCTTGGCCTATAGAGCGAGATGAGCGCGCAACTCCAGAGTCAGTCACAACTGGACCTAATGGTCAGGGGTCCCTTTACCTTAATACAGTTGGTGGTTCCTTGTGTCCCACACCACCACTACCCCCCCCCCAAAAAATCGGGAAATTAGAAGAGAAACAAACAGAGAGAAACAAAAAATGACCGATTGCTCCATCCCTAAATAACACACACACACACACACACACAAATGCAAGGAAAGGTCTCCACAGATGCATAGAACACATGCAGCCGTGGCGATTACAGGACTCTACATGTCTAGAAAAGACCCCTGCCGCCTCCCCTGAAATGTATTATTTTTTCCAAGGGCAACATTTAAAGCAACAAAGAACCTGAAAGATTGGGAGTAACAAAACTGAAAGGCTCCTGGAGAGAATTTATGATTTGCCAGAGGTGCGATTTCCTGCCCAGTATTATAACAGCATCGTTGTATATGGAGCGATTTGAGAAGCAACGTAGGCTGCCATTCCGGTTGATGTTTCTGCACTTATTGCTGTGATAAAGCACTTTAGGCACAGGGGACATCTATAACGCTCCGATTATTATGATATACCTCTCTGGTTTAAAAAAAAAAAAAGGCTTTCTCACTTTCATTATTTTGACAGGCAGATTCCATTCAAAATTCTGCAACAATCGTGTGCTATTGTTTGTTTGTTTAGAGGCGGATTAAAAAAAAAGAGAGAGAAAGGGGGAGAGAAATGATCTTCTGTAGACCAGACATCTCCAACCACGTGCCCTCAAGGAGTTTTTGGACTACAGATTCTATCAGCCACATGCAGCATGGCCAGTGATCAAGAATGACCACGTGCATTTCAGGTAGTTAAACTCAACAGATGATCCTGAAGGCCCCTTCCAAGTCTACAATTCTATGTTTCTGTGATATTCCACAACACCTAGTGGTGATGTAAATAAACCCTTTTCCCACCATAGCTTTTCAGTAACCTCTGGCCAAGGATGGATTAGAATTTGTGTTGTGGGAGGAAGAGAGGGAGTGTGGTGGGAAGCTCTGGTTGCCAAACATCCTAGCCACCCAACATCCACTGCTTATTTATGTATAGACTGCCAGCCTATCAGGACAGCGTATAACAATACAGTGAAACATACAGCACCTTTTTAAAAGTACAAAAGCCAACATAGCGCTGTCAGCATAAAAAGGTCTCCAAGAGATGCATGAAAGCCCAATGTGAGGGTGTCTGTTGCATCTCTGCTGGAACAACATGGGACCAGAAACACTACATGCCCAAGTTCCAGAGTACACCAGATGGGTCTCTGTAATATGGGGGGGGGGCAGTTGCAGAGCTCTTCCAGATTATCTGAGTGGTTCTGCTGAGATATAAGGACTCAGGTGGTCCTGAAGAACATAAGAACCCAGGCAGTCCTACAGTGATCAAAGTAGCAACAGAGTCTGGAATATATAGAGAAGACCTGATTGTGGACCATACCACTTCAGACCATGGATGGAGGGGGAGGGGGAGGTTACATCCTGACTGAATGCTCTTCCATATCAAAAAGAAAATTTTTCTGCACATGGAAAATAGATATCCATGAGAAGGATTCTTGTTGTTGTTGTTTAGTCATGTCCAACTCTTTGTGACCCCATGGACCAGAGCACACCAGGCATTCCTGTCTTCCACTGCCTCCCGCAACTTGGTCAAACTCATGTTTTTGCTTTGAGAACACTGTCCAACCATCTCATCCTCTGTCGTTCCCTTCTCCTTGTGCCCTCCATCTTCCCCAGCATCAGGGTCTTTTCCAGGGAGTCTTCTCTTCTCATGAGGTGGCTGAGTACTGGAGCCTCTGCTTCAGGATCTGTCCTTTCAGTGAGCACTCAGGGCTCATTTCCTTAAGAATGGATCAGTTTGATCTTCTTGCAGCCCATGGGACTCTCAAGAGTCTCCTCCAGCACCATAATTCAAAAGCATCAATTCTTCGGCGATCAGCCTTCTTTATGGTCCAGCTCTCACTTCCATACATCACTACTGGGAAAACCATAGCTTGAACTAAACTGACCTTTGTTGGCAAGGTGATGTCTCTGCTTTTTAAGATGCTGTCTAGGTTTGTCATTGCTTTTCTATGGGGAAGCAAGGGAGCCGGAAAGACTGAACATCCTCTCCGCTTTCACTCCACAAATATAATGCTGTCAGTTTAAGAATATAAGACCGTAAGCTGGATCAGGCCAAAGGCCCCTCTATTCCAATTCCTCACTGTAGCCAGCCAGATGTCTGTGGAAGCTTGTAAGCATGACATGAGAACAGCACTTGTGCTCCCCGACAACTGGTCTTCAGTAACATAATGCTTCAAGCCATGGACGTAGGAGCCATTTAGAGAAGGCACAGGGCAGTGTCGGTAAGGGGTGTGGCCTAGGAAGAGTCCTGAGAGCCTGATAGAGAGCTGTATTCAAATTGTGGTTCCCCATTCCCCCATAGGGGGACGCGGGTGGTGCTGTGGGTTAAACAACAGAGCCTAGGACTTGCAGATCAGAAGGTCAGTGGTTCAAATCCCCGCGACGGGGTGAGCTCCCGTTGCTCAATCCCTGCTCCGGCCAACCTAGCAGTTCAAAAGCACATCAAAGTGCAAGTACATAAATAGGTACCGCTCCGGCGGGAAGATATACGGCGTTTCCATGCGCTGCTCTGGTTTGCCAGAAGCGGCTTAGTCATGACCCGGAAGCTGTATGCCGGCTCCCTCAGCTAATAAAGCGAGATGAGCGCCGCAACCCCAGAGTCAGCCACGACTAGACATAATGGTCAGGGGTCCCTTTCCCTTTCCCTTTTTATCCCCATTGTAAGCAAGTAGACACATGTCAGGACTGTTCATATATAAAAGGAAAAGGGCCTGCAAACTGGCCTTGACTGATCATAGCCACTAGCTTTGCAAGTTAAGAGATCAGAAGGAGGACAGGCAGATGCTCAGGTTCCTGGCAATCCACACCTTTGAATAACTATGGAAAACATGTCAGATCCCAGCATATGGGCATAGATCAAAAGGGGTGCCTGCCCATGTTGACAGGACACTAATTAAATTGATCCGCGCTTTTATGATTTACCTGTTTGGAGCTGTTAATTTTGCAAGAGTTGAGACAAACCACCTTGGTTTCCAGTAATGAAAAAGAGATTTGCATCTTCAAGGTAAGGAGCACCACCTGCTGGACATCCGGCATTGCCACCGACCTGGAAAACGAGACGAAGGTCCTTTTTATTATTATTATTATTATTTCAATCTCACAAGTGAGAAAACTGCAATGCAAAGCCACTGATTGATGCCATAGTACAACTAACCGTCACCCTTTAGCCCTTTTAGCGTCCCAGAGGTTTCATTTCAAAAGACTCAGCACAAGGCTGTTCCTGACTTGAATAATTTCCGCATTACAGCAATAGCGTGCTGCATAAACGCAATTGCATCCTTGGCTTGTAGCGCTGCATCTGTGTGCTTGAATTATTTCACCTTGATGGAATATTGCAAACCCCTTGTAATACCGATCGATATATGTGTTACCGTAAATATCCTGAATTCGGCGATTGTTAACAACCTCAGACGAATGTCACAAATGTTGTATGTATATATTTTCCCCCTTTTTCAGACACACACTGGCAAACGTTGGCAATGGCTTTTGGGTGACTATCAACATCCGCTACTCTACTACTGAGCTTTCAGTCTTTCACACGATTGGCAAAGTGATGTCGGGACATCTGCATGGTATGCAGAACCTCCCAGTCTCAGGAATCTGCAGGGAGGGATGGAAATTAATTCTGTCCAAAACCTTGAGAGCCACTGCCAGTCAGCAGAGGCAGACCTCAGTAAACTGATGCCTACCCCCTGCTCCCAACTCTTGCACTGTCTTCCCAAAGCTTTGAAAAGGAGGCATAGGGGCTCTGGCAGGGCCCTAGAGCCCCCCAGCTCCTTCCCCAAGCGGGGCAAGTGCTAACTAGGCTACTGGAAGTTGGCAGAATCCTGTCAGAGCCCTCACACCTCCTTCCCAATTAAATGACAAGGGGGAGAACCTTGTTGGTAGAGTAGCTGAATTGCAGCTAGGAAGCCATATCATGTGCAATACTGACTCTTTTCTTGAAATTAAAACAATGTCCAAACACTTGTTAAAGCATTCAAAAGCTTTTACTTGGCTCCCAAACAAATCGGCTCCCAAATGATCAAAACCCGGAAGTGAGTGTTCCGGTTTTCAAACATTTTTTGGAAGCTGAACTCCGGCACTGCTTCTGCAGCTTCTGATTGGCTGCAGGAGCTCCCTGCAACCAATCAGAAGCCGCACTTTGGTTTCCAAACATTTCGGAAGTCGAGCAGCCTTCCGGAACGGATTCCTTTTGACTTCCATGGTACGACTGTACTTGCAGAATATATAGCTAAAGAAGAAAATATGCAAAGTATTTACATTCACATGCTTATCCAAGAATGGGCTTAGTTTCTCTTAGTTGAAGATTGCAGCTTCTTCCTCAAACATTCAAACAAAGTCTTCCTCTCTTTCCAGGACTTGCACTCAGCCTTCTGTATACGACCCAACTACGTTTCCACTTTCTCAAACCCTCCAAATGTCCCTATTTTCCAGGGACAGTCCCAGATTGACAGAAGCAGTCCCAGTTTCTGATCTGATCCCAGAAAGTTCCGCTTTTCCCTATTTTCATTGCAAAAATGTTGGAGGGTGTAGAATAGGGTAGGACTGGGAAAAACTGTGGAAAACAAATTTAAAATTTACAGACTGTGCTCTTTTGAAAGAAAATTATATGAAAATGATGTATAGATGGTATATAACACCAGTACAGATAGCAAAAATGTACAAAAACGGTTCAAACATATGTTGGAAATGTAAAGAAAAGGAAGGGACCTTTTTTCATATGTGGTGGGAATGTAGAGAAATTTTTAAAAATTGGGAAATGATATATAATGAATTGAAGAAAATGTTCAAAATGACATTTGTAAAAAAAACACAAAAGCATTTTTGTTAGGGATTGTAGGACAAGACCTGACAACAGCAGCAAGAGTCTTGATAGCACAAGGATGGAAGAATGAGGAAACCCTGACAAAAAACAGTGGCAAGAGAAATTGATGAACTATGCAGAACTGGCTAAACTGACATACAAACTGTGAGATAAGGACAACTGTGACTTCAAAGAAGAATGGGAACTTTTTACAAATTACTTAAAAAGACAACAAAATGAATTGGACTCCTTGGCAGGTTTTGAAAAAACATACACAAATTTATTGAAGGTTAACATAGTAGACAGATAATATAAGGATTTATACAATTTTACAGTATGCAGAGAATAATATGTGTTGAGAAATCAGAGAGAGGTGCTGAGGGAAGTCTCAGGGGGAAGGTTTGATGGGGAGGTGGGGGGGAAAGGGGGGAAATAATGAATAAGATATGTTTTGATATTTTGTTATGTTGAAATTGTTAATAAAACACTTTTAAAAAAAAAAAAAAAAGACATTCCCAAGGCTTTTTTCCAACTGGAAATCGCTAGAACTCAGTTCCAGCACCTCTCAGGTGGGTGCCATTGCCATTCTGAGGGAAGTGTTTGTGGTGAGTTCCAGCCCCTCTTTTTTTAGAGAAATAGCACTGGGCATCCCTATTTTCATCAGAGAAATGTTGGAGGGCATGCTTTCTCCTCCAGTAGATTTCTCCTCACTGCTTCTTTGGGAGAACATCAACTTCTGTACTTCTTTCTATCGCATTCATTCGCACAGAAACATTAGCATTCCTCTCCTCTATTGTGTTTAGCGAGAGAGTTATCTAACACTGTCCCTTCTTCAGTGTTTGCGGAGATGGCAGCCATTACAGTCAAGACACTCTCACCCAAAACAAAATGGAGAATGTAATAAGATACCTCCCGTGTGACCAGAGTTAACCAATCACATGAGAGTTACTGGGAAACATCTCAGTATTATACAATAATGCATTTAAGCATTCCCAATTTCAGTAAATTAAAGCACTATACTTAACAGGAAGAACGTCTAGGGTGATCGCTCCAAGCCCAGAAAAGCCTCATGGCTTTAACAAAGCCACATTTGTGTTTCTATACAAATAATTTGGAAACAGTCTACCATCCAAACTCCATGTATAATGGAGGCCTGGAACTGGCTACACCAGGGTTCAGATTTCATGCATGGCTTACAAGCCATTTTTGTGTCTTTAGATCAATAATTAAGGAACACTTTGCCAACTTTTGTAAACTAAGTTTTGCCGCCTGTGTTTTCTGACTGCTGTATGGAAAAGCACATGAACCTTAACAAGTTTGTAAGTAAAAACTTTTTTTCCCCCAGCTTACCAAGCTATGTGGGCGTTTCTGTGCTAAAGGGGAAGAAAGGGGAAGCTTTGGAAAGAAACTTAAAAGGGGATATTTTACAGGTCTAACAGGCCTATATTTCCACACTTTGCTGCATGTTTTGTGATTTTAAATATTGGCTGTGGCTCTCTTACGAAGATAATATTTGCCCTAAACCTAGATCTAGGCATCCAGATGGAGCAAGGCAAATCTGCTGTCTCACCGGATTCTGTTCTTAATTTATAGCTTCAAAATACAGAGCTCCTGCCGTCTACTAACACAGGGAATCATCATTTTATTCTTTTAAACTTAACCACCAGATAACCCACAATTACCACTCTGCAATTTAGAACCTGCAGCCAGGGAAAGATGCAATGGAGAGGGTGGGATGAACTGGCTCATTCCTCTCCCCTGCTCCTCACATGATCTCCATTGTGTGATTTTACAGTTCTGAACGGAGCCAGAATGTAGCTACATGGACTCACATCCATCTCCTGCGACCCTGGACTCAGACTCTCCTTCTCTTGCCTTCCACACGGTCAGATTTAGATTCTAATCGCCTTGGGGGCCAGGGGCCTGCCATTTCTCCCTCTAAGAAATACTAAAAATGCCATGTGCATTTATGTTTATGCGATTTATTCATATAATGAAAACATATAGGCTAGCCTTTCTCCTCTCAAGAAAAGGGCCCTCAAGGCATGGCGCAACAACAGCGACAAAAATGTAAAACAATCAATCAATACAATAAAAAGAGTCTCGTAAAACAAAACACGAAGAGCAGCGGTGAAATCAGAAACGGCAGAAATGAAGGAGCAGAAATAACCAGCGAGCAAGCAGTCTCGCCCACAGCAAACAAGGGTGGAGGGGGATAACTAAACTGATAAGAGAAGAGACCTTTGAAAGGAATGGGCTTTGCTAAGCATTGGAATATCAACAAAGCATGAGCCAAGGCCGTTCCCCAGTCTCGGTGCAGCAACCAAGAAGGCCCTGCCCAGCGTCCCACATCAGAGTTCCTTCCTTCCCATTCTTTTCCTCCTTATTTTTTTATTTGTTTATTTTAAAGTATGAATTCCCTCTTTCTATCTCAAAGCAACTGGAAAGGGCTTTAAAAAATTCTGCTGGTTAAGTGGCTTGAGGACATGATGTACCGTATTTTTCGCTCTATAAGACGCACCAGACCACAAGACGCACCTAGTTTTTGGAGGAGGAAAACAAGAAAAAAAATATTCTGAATCTCAGAAGCCAGAACAGCAAGAGGGATCGCTACGCAGTGAAAGCAGCAATCCCTCTTGCTGTTCTGGCTTCTGGGATAGCTGCGCAGCCTGCATTCGCTCCATAAGACACATTCCCCCTTACTTTTTAGGAGGGAAAAAGTGAGTCTTATAGAGCAAAAAATACAGTAATTTTTCCACAGCTGCCCAAGAACAAATGGATAGGCTGTGTGTGTGTGTGTGTGTGTGTGTTGCACCCTAAAGTCAGAAAGGAATTGCTGCCACTTACTTTCCAGAACTCTAGTGGTCTGTTAAATACATATCTGCAAGTAACCCCATCACACCCAGTGAGGCTTGCTTCTGAGTAGACTTGCCTGGGATTAATAATTCTAATTTGAAGTAGCCATGGTGAAAATAGGAGCAGATTTATTCCAGATCAGTTAATCCATGACACGTTCGTCTCTCGCTCTGTCCATCATTGCCTCTGTCTCCACCCACTGCCAGCACGCAATCCCCTCAAAAGGAGAAGAAAATCCACATGCCAACAGTTGGACGCAGAGCATGCCTTCCAAGAAAGATTTTAGTGGGTGGCTAGGATGATGTGAAGCTGCTCTCTCAAGTGCAACAGCCAACCTCTAGCCTTAACATGCGCAGACATTTAGATCTAAACTAAGGTTACCAGAAGTCCCCGTTTCCCGGGGACAGTCCCCAGATTTACAAATCAGTCCCCATACACCTAGCAGTTCAAAAGCACATCAAAAGTGCAAGTAGATAAATAGCTACCACTCTGGCAGGAAGGTAAACGGTGTTTCCATGCGCTGCTCTGGTTCACCAGAAGCAGCTTAGTCATGCTGGCCACATGACCCGGAAGGTGTCTGCGGACAAACGCCGGCTCCCTCGGCCTATACAGCGAGATGAGCGCGCAACCCCAGAGTCGTCCACGACTGGACCTAAGAGTCAGGGGTACCTTTACCTTTACCCCCATACAAAATCTGGTAACCTTAATCTAAACATAGATAGCTTCTGTTGGATTTTCCTCACATCGTTTTGTAAAACCTACATTGCCATTGACCGAAAACAATAAAATCTTACAGTCCTGTGTGCCCATTTTCCTTCTGTGCTGCATCTCTCAATGAGGGCACTCGCATGCGATGCAAAGCAGTAGCTCAAAGCAGTTTCATTTTTTTAATAAAAAAAAAGATGTGAAAACAATTTCAGGTTGCAATTCAAAATATACTTATTGGGCAGTAAAGTCCATTGAACTCCATGAGGTCGACCTCTGAGTAGACATGCTTAAGAGGCTCGGTAATGCCGTAAAACCTGCTACCTGTCCAAAACTACCTGGCGAGTTTTGTTTTGTTTATTATTTATTTATTATGTGCCTTTTTATTCCCCTGAGGACCTCAAGGTGGTGCACATGGTTCTCCTCCTCCCCATTTCATCCTCACAACAGCCCTGTGAGGTAGGTTAGGCTAAGAGACGTTGACTGGCCCAAGGTCACCCAGTGAACTTCATGGCTGAGTGGGGACTCAAACCCTGCTCTCCCAGGTCAGAGTCCAACACTCTAACCATTACACTACACAGGTTCTGTAGTCCGGCTGAAACAAGAACCCAGACCAAAAGTTAGCAGTCTCTTCCTCTGTTAACCCAGCGGGTGAATGATGGGGGAACTGTAGTGCTCCGGATATTGTTGGACTCTTGCGCCCATCATCCCGAGTCAGCATGGCCAATAATCAGGGATGCTGGTACTTGCAGTCCAGCAACATCTAGAAGACTCCAAAGCTCCCCAACCCTGCCATAGATTATTCTGAATTTGAAGGAGGACGTGGAGGTGAAGGTTAATCTACCCGTAAGAAGAATTTCTCCTTTTCAAGTAAAAATGCTCCACTACTTCAGTGATTAATGTCACTACACTGTGCTGATTTCACCACCTCATAATTAAACAGGAGGCATTCGGCTGTACAGCAGTCGAGCATTATAATGGGTTATGCATTAGCTCCTTTACCCTGCAATTTCCTAACCCATTTTCCACTTTTGTTGTTGTTGGGGAACATAATGCAATCATATATTCAACACCAAAGACTCGAGTGATGACCTCCAAATTTTCCTGGAGGAAGGAAACTCTGTTGCCACTGATTGTAGCCTCGGTCCACCTGCTAAATTGAAATCGCACTCGAGAAGTAAATTTCCAGTGGAGCATTATCTGTGCAATTCCCATTAACAATACCAAAAAAAAAAATCCAGCGGCAGTTTTCCCCACCTTTTTTTGATAAATGGTGCTGAAAATTGCCCAAGTCTTCACATGAGTAACGAAGGTTACAATAAAAGGAGGAAAGGAGTGGGGAAAGTGGCCGAGCTTCAAAGAGTTTGCCCTTTGGTTCCTGCTGTCATATAATTTATTTCCTGGTCTCTTCCGCACACAAACCACTTCCATCCTAGCAGGCTCAGAGGCAGCACATGGCAAACAGGCAACTGCTGGAAGTTCTCTGGTGCCAGAAGGGTCTCCACCTGGTGCTGGGCTTCAGCCACCACTGTTGGTCTTCTTGCATCGTAGTGGAGCCACCACACACGACTCCTCCTGTGACTGCTACTGGCCATTTGCTTGCCCATGTCAGTAGCCGGAAGGCATGAGGGAGCTGCTGTGAAGAGCTCCAAGGCCACACCTGAACTCACCCACACAAGAAGAGCCTGCTGGATCACGTCAATGGTCCATCTCATCAAGCATCCTGTTCTCACAGCAGCCAACCAGGTAAAATGTAAAAAGTAAAGGACCCCTGTGTAGGAATGATCGCTGGGTACGGAGCCTCAACTGCCTGCATCCATAACCTTGGGGTGCAGGGCACACTTCCTCTCACAGATAAAGCCACAGCTGTCTGAACATCTTGCCCTCTGTCCAACCTTTAGCGATCTCAGTAGTCTGCTGTGTCCTGTCTGTGGCCTTTGTCTCCTTCATCATACATTGTGCACGGGGAAAATGACACGGTGGAAACAGATGCCAAAATAACTTTGTAGAATCATAGAATCATAGAGTTGGAAGAGACCACAAGGGTCATCGAGTCCAACCCCCTGCCAAGCAGGAGGTTGTACCACCCCACGATCTCGGGACTGGAAGATGTGTAAAGGTCACAGCCCAAAATGTATCTGCCTGGGTTTGCATATTGTGTCAATAAAAGGAGCCTCCACAGAGCTGGCCGGCAGCTTGCTTGCAGCTCACCTGTGCGCAGCTCACCTGCATTATCAACTCCTGCCTCATGTCCTTCAACCCTGGATGGTTAAGTCCAGTCAAAGGTGACTCTGGGGTTCCAACACTCATCTCGCTTTCAGGCTGAGGGAGCCGGCATTCACCCACAGACAGCATTCCACATCATGTGGGCAGCATGACTAAGCCGTTTCTGGTGCAATGGGACACCGTGATGGAAGCCAGTGTGCATGGAAATGCTGTTTACCTTGCTGTCACAGCAGTACCTATTCATCAATTTGCACTGGTATGCTTTCGAACTGCTAGGTTGGCAGGAGCTGGGACAGATGGAGCTCACCCCATCGTGGGGATTCGAATCGCCAACCTTCTGATCGGCAAGCCCAAGGGGTTCAGTGGTTTAGATGCCTGCGTCCCAGATGCCTGGAGGAAAAACAGAGAGCAGAAGATGAGCACAAGAGCAACTCTCCCCTCCTGTAGTTGCCAGCAACTGGTATTATCTATTATCTATCTATCATCTATCTATCTATCATCATCATTAATTTTATTAAATTTCTATACTGCCCTTCATCCCAATATCACAGGGTGGGTTGCAATATAAAATCACTTACCTCAGGTTAAGAACTTAATTTATTCCGGAGGTCCATTCTTAACCTGAAACTGTTCTTATCCTGACGTACCACTTTATCTAATGGGGTCTCCCACTGCCGCCGCACGATTTCTGTTCTCATCCTGAAGCAAAGTTCTTAACCTGAGGTACTATTTCTGGGTTAGCGGAGTCTGTAACCTGAAGAGTCTATAACCCGAGGTACCACTGTATATAGCATATTAACAGACTGAAACAATAACTCCTCCCCACCACCACCACCACCACACACAGGTTATTGGCTCTCATCCAGTCCATTACCGAGGCAAGACACTGGTCCAGCACTTACCGGTACACTGTCACACCTGCAAAAGAGAAGTAGAGCTGTGTGTCATTGGCATATTGCTGACAATGTATTCCGGATGACCCTACTCAGTGGTTTCATGTAGATGTTAAATAGGAAAGGGGATGAAATTGAACACCGAGGAACCCTACATGGAAGGCTCCACAGGGCTGAAAAGCACTCCCCAAGCATCACTCTCTGTAAACGATTGTCCAAGTAGGACCAAAACCACTGCAAAGTGGAGCCACTCACTCCTAACTCAGACAGCCGTTCCAGAAGGATACCTTGGTTGATGGTTACAAAAATTGCTGAGAGGTTGAGGAGAATTCAGACCTTTCCCTGTCTCTCTCCCAACAGAGATCAATAAAATCAGTTTCTGTGCCAAAACCTGGCCAAAGCCCGATTGAAATGGATCTAGAAAATCATTTTATATTTATTAATTAAATTTGTATACAGTGGTACCTTGGTTTATGAACTTAATTCGTTCCGGAGGTCCGTTCTTAAACCAAAGCCGTTCTTAAACTGAGGTGCATTCCCTAATGAGGCCTCCCACTGCCGGTGCCCTTCCACCATTCGGATTCTGTTCTTAGACTGAGGTAAAGTTCACGAACTGGAACACTGCTTATGGTTTTGCAGAGTTGTTATGCCGAATAGTTTGTAAACAGGGCTGTTCTTAAACCGAGGTACCACTGTACTGCCCTTCATCTCAAGCTCACAGGACAGACATTAAAACATGAAAGACTGCAGACATAAGATTTGCCGGGACCCTGATCTGTTGGGTTCAACTTTCATCGCTTTTCACAACATTGTTTTTGATACAATTTATTTAGCTACCATCATCATTGATGTCTAATCTGAACTGTCTTACTGCTGGAACGTGCATTCATTTTAGCTTCTGTCTCATTGATTGACTGTTGAAGTGATGATGTTAACCATTCACATTCATTATTTTAGTCTCTACCTTGTCTTTTCCCCCCTCTGTGACTTGAGCCAAAACACACAGACACTGCAGTCAATGTGTGTTAATATGAATCTATGAGATTTCTTAACATAGCCAAAAAATAGGCTTTACTTGTATTTTGTTAGCTGAACTGTGAGTCTGGTGCATATATTTTTTGCAATAACATTTGAATTTGAATTTCTACTCAGAATACTTTAGGTGTCCTTCTCAAGGATGACTCTGGGCTGGAGTCTCTATAGTGGCATGTGGAGGTGGGGGTTTCATTCTGGATAATCCTATCCACCAATCAGGTCTAGCTCCCATTTTAATTTCCCACGATGCAATGCAAGAGAATTCAGAAGAATTGAAATGGTAGTCTCTGCAGCTACCTGATGCTGTTTGGATTGTCACTTCTGCCCACCACTAGGGCAGGCAGAGAAATGCAGTTTGATTTGCATGTCAGTGTGAACCTACCTATGTAATTCACACGTTCCAAAAGACAATGAGCTGAAACACAGTCAGCCTTTGAAATTTGCACTTCTCTGAATTTTGCGGTGGACCAAGAAAAAGTGTGCAGAAATGCATTTATTGGGGGGGGGGAGTGTATACAAAAAAAATGCATATATTCATGAAAATAACAAACAAAAATGTATCATGTTAAAGAATAATACTTGCCCCAAAAATGTGTATGTTAGGAAAAATTGCTTAGGAAAAAATGTGCATATTCAGACAACATGCTAATGACTTTTTTTTTGTGAGGTCCTACAGACTGGAAAAAATAAGAACATGACCAAAAGCAAAACTGTCTACCCACCCACCCCTGTGATTTAAGTCCAGCAGAACTCATTAGGTAGAAAGGGTCTTTTGCCTGGACTCCCCTCAAATCCGGCATTCGCCCAGCCAATGGAGTATGTGAAAGAATCTCTGCCCTCAAGTGCTCCCAGCTGCATGCTGTTCCTACAAATCCAATTATATCACACAGAAAAACCACTTTCATCCTCTGTAGGGGCCCCAAAACATAGGGAGATTCTAATCCTGGATTTCTCAGCCAGGCAAGGGGTGGGGGAATCCACCGCTCAGAGCCACCTTCGTTTTGGAGTTATGTGAATAAGGGTGGCAGGGCTGAGCTGCAGAGTGATAATAGCGTGGGAGGATAATTGCTATAATTCAAACGTCAAGAAGCCAGTCAACCTCTTGTGTTGCTGCTCTCCTTTCCTCTCCTTTGTGCTTCTCCACCTGCTGGAACCTAGTCTCATTCCGATGGCGGGGTCTTGGCACCCTCTCCTGCTAGAAGAAGATAACTCTCTCTTTTTTTATCCCCCTCACCTCCTGCATTCGGAAATAATTTCAGATCCTAGGGAATTATCCTTTAAAAAATGTAAATGGATTTGGAAAAACAGATAGGACAAAAAAAGAGAGAGACCCAGGGACTATCCAGCACAACTTTCTGCTGTTTGAAATGTCAAAACAATTGTACACCATTTACAGGAGAATTTAGCAAAACACAGGAGATGGAGTGTTTTAGCAGTTGCTCACAAATTCCTCAGCAACCCACAAATTCCTACGCAATAATGGCATCTGCACTGATTTTCAACTTCCAACAGGAGTCTGTCAGATTGCTTTTGGCTTATATTATAAGACAGCCGTGAGGAACATGTCCCAAACTACAACTCCCATCATCCCTGACCAACTCTGCTCCATTCCCACTTTCTTCCCAGCTGGGGCAGCCCTGCCCTCTGCCTGCCTCTCAGAGCTGGCACATCACACGGGACTGGTCCTCCGTGGCAGCAGCCTCTCCAGTTGAATGGTCTCTTTAAATTGGAAGGTTCATTATTGTTCCACAAGATGCGTATTTCTTTAAGGGCCAGAGCAAATAACGTGACCTAGTTTTACAGCTGTGAAGCAGTATAGCAGGTGCTGTGAAGTTATGTTAATTAAGCGGTTGGGTATAGTATATAAAGAGCAGCACCTAGCTCTCTCTGTACCCTGGGGGAGGGGTATATTTAGTGTAAAAGGAATTTTTGTTTTTATTATTAAAACCTAGTGTGACGTTAACATATATAAGAGAGTGCTAGAGGGGAAATAGTTAACTAGGTTGCACAGAAAGGACCCGGGGGGGTGGAGTCAGTGGGTCTATAAAACTAGTTCTGGAAGGAGTTCGTTGGGAGTTGTGGGTGGGTAGTTGGTTGGATTTCGTGGGTTGGCTGGTTGGGAAAGGCAGTTGGTAATAGAGACACAGTTAAGGCAGTGGGTTCTTGAGTGAGGGGAAGTAGAAGAGATAGAGAGAGGAAAATAAGACTAAGAAAATTAAGAGCAGCAACGTTGGGAATGCGGTAAAAGTTTTGTTTGTGTCTGAAATAAAATACACTCTTCTTTATGAATTGAAAAGCTGACTGAGACTGAAGTGATTTTACCAGGGAGGACCTGGTTGGTGGCAGCGGATTAGTGGTGTACGGGTCAATCGTCCGTGAGACGACCGGGGGCTCCGTATGAACGCCACACCTAGCAAAAGTTATTTTGCGTTCCTTGTTATGTGTGGTCTCCCCAGCAAGCCTTCTGCAGCGCAACTAATCTGCAAATAGCCAAATCTTTGGTTGTGGGCTTTGGTTACGAGCTGCCCGAGGAAGGAGGCCAAGAGTGGCAGCCATGGGGAGGCCATGGAAAGGTTTCAGGGTGCTTCCTTGCAGCCAGCACTGTCGCCGCCGGCCCTCAGGACAAGTGTTGGCTCATCCTCCACCCTGAGCTAGGCACTGGCAGGGGAAATAGGGGCATCCCAGGATCAAATCAGAAGCCGGGTTGGCTTTCATAATTCTGAGACTGTCTCTGGAAAATCGGGACATTTGGAGAGTATGCCATTGTTTTCAGGCAGGGGTTTCCCATCACACCTGGAGATTGCAAGAACTGGACCTGGGACCTTCCACATGCAAAGATCACTCAGTTGCAATCCTCCCATTATGCCAGGGGAACAAAGGTTAAAAGTTTGTGGCCACTAAGGAATGAGTTGCGGTTCAATCCAGCGTTTTTATCCTTCCTGGGAACAAGGGAGTCAGAAATCCCGGCTGTCTTCCCCTTCACTCTCATGGCCGTGCATATGGTAATCAGCAGTGTGGTGGGAGCAGCGGGGTAAAATATTGGAGGGGGGGCACAAATGGAGGGAATTGCATTTTAGTGACACAATGCATTTCTGGAAGGTATATTTTACATTCCAACTTCAATCCTAGGGATGGGGAAAACAGTTTTCGTTTCTCATTTCCCCAATCCTAAATTTTGTTCTCAACATTTCTGCATCTGTTTGCAATTTTTTTTTTTTATTAAAAAGACCTCACCCCAAAAAATACTATCAGGATTTATCTCCTAATTAATCTCCTAATACGTTTTGGGCATGCAGTCTTAGCAAACAATTTTTGTGAAAATGTGGTGTAATGGTTAAAGTGCTGGAACAGGACTTGGGAAACCAGAGTTGAAATCTCCACTTAGCCATGAAACTCACTGGGTGACCTTGGGCCAGACACTGTCTTTCAGCCTAACCTACTTCACAAGATTGTTGTGAGGATAAAATGAGAAGAGAACCGGGAATGCCACTTTGGAGAAAAACCAGCATATAAACATAATAATACATAAGCAATATAATGCACTGGAGTGGGTGAGATTCCACTGAATATGAATTCCCCTTATGCACACATTTTTGGACACAACTCTGGGTCGGAAAATGGCATCACAGAATTTGGGAACATCCCGTGGGCAGGTGTGTGTGTGTGTGTGTGTGTGTGTGTGTGTGTGTATTGCCATAGCTTTAGTGCTGGGATGTGCCTAATGACTAAAAGCAAAAGCCTGTGTGACTCAAATCTTAGCATGTTTGGTCTTGGGCAATTAGAATAAAAATCATTTGGGGTCAAAACAGTGTTAACTCTCCAGCTCTGTGCACGATTCCATGTCCTCATCTTTTCAAATAGAGTATCTCCGTAGCAACAGACAACACACTTTTTTCCTTTCCCTCAGGTCATCTTGTTCTCAGATGATACAGAAATAGTCTGCTTGAAGCTAAAGGGCTGTTAATAGCGCTGCAACTCTTTCTCAGTATGTGAGGCAGATGAACTGCCCTTGAACTCTGCAGGGGCCTTCGGACGGTATTCAGAAAGGATTGAATTCCATCCATAGGGAAGCCAAAGGGCACTGAAGTCACTAGAACTATAGGACAACACTGATTTGAGCCTCCTCATTATTGTTGTTGTTTATTAAATTTGTTTATCTTGTCCAGGAAAACCCCTTAATCCCGATTTTATTTTGTCTTATTGTTTGGCAGATTTGCCAAAAGAAAAATACACACCAAAAAACAGATTTTAGAAAGGGTCAAGATTAGGCACAGAAGCACAAAGTATTTTTCCCAATAAAAAATAGGAAAACTCCTTGCGCTCCACTCTCTCTTTCTTCCTGCCCAGGGTGGCTCTTCCCTCTGCAACACCCTCAGAGCTTTATGGCTTGTTTTCACCAGATAAGAATCTGACCCATTGCTTTATTCAGAGACTTGCATAGTCTACAAAGACTTTCAGAGACTTAAAAGACTTATGTTTATTTGGTTCTGTGGTTTCAAGAGAATCCATCAAGAGTGCATATTTTGTGGCTTTAAGAGATTTATAGATTTTTGTTTACAGTGGTACCTCGGGTTACATACGCTTCAGGTTACATACACTTCAGGTTACAGACTCCGCTAACCCAGAAA
This sequence comes from Podarcis tiliguerta, assembly GCF_965153285.1. Lineage (NCBI taxonomy): Eukaryota > Metazoa > Chordata > Lepidosauria > Squamata > Lacertidae > Podarcis > Podarcis tiliguerta. Next base: position 12,648,652 of record NC_139539.1, read on the forward strand.
TAGTGCTTCAGGATAAGAACAGAAATCGTGCTCCGGCGGCGCGGCAGCAGCAGGAGGCCCCATTAGCTAAAGTGGTGCTTCAGGTTAAGAACAGTTTCAGGTTAAGTACGGACCTCCAGAACGAATTGAGTACTTAACCTGAGGTGCCACTGTATTTGGTTTTGCAGAGAGTGCATATTTCATATAGTTCATATTGTTCAATGTGCCGTATAGATTATATAAAGAGTTCACAATGATATCGCATTGTTGTACTTGGTCATCATGTTGCCTTGGATATTACTGTTCCTCAGAGCTGGCACATCACCAGAGCTGGGCCTCAGCCTCTCCTCCTCTCCTGTTTTCCAGCAACCACTATGAGCTGCCCAAGGGAGGAGCCCGGAAGCAACAAGTCATGGAGAGGCAGTGGGCTGCCCCCTTGGAGCCGCCACTTCCACCACTGTTATGTACGGAAGTTCTCAGCCTGGGCCAGCAGGGGGATACTGTAGATAGTTATGCAAATAAGGGGTCGAAAGTGACGTTCAGTGATTGGATAGTTGTAGAAAATTGTTACAGTTACATTGTACTGGAGCTCTATATAAGCAGGCTGGCTGAACCCTTCAGTTCTGTCCTGGCCTGTGAATAAACAAGAGCTGTTTGAAGAATCACTGTGTCGTCTCGTATGTTCACCCACAACTTAACAACCACAGTCGACCAGGACAAGCGCCGGCTCATTCTTCTCCCCATGGCTCAGTGACATTCCGGGATCAAATCAGAAGCCAGGATGGCATTCATATTTCTGGGATTGTCACTGGAAAATCAGGACACTTGGTTCCTATGTGCAACAACAGCAGTGAGGTTACTGCTGGCTCGGGTGTGGAAACCACAACAATTGCCAACAGTAGAAGAGTGGCAGTACAAGGTCATGGAATATGTGGGAATAGCCAAATTAGCGGGGAAAATTTGATAACAGGGCGATGAAACATTTCAAAAAGAATGGGGGAAATTTATGTTATACATAGGATAAGGTGAAATAGTGAAATCAGTAGAATGGAAATAAACCTCATAATGGGAAATTAAAAGAAACTTTATTGGATGTTAAATGGCAATATGAATTAAAATGTAAAATACAATCAAGGTAACTAATTGTATCCGTAAATGAATATAGACAAACAACAAGACGTGTATATACAGAGAGATTTATTTCTATATAGACACGGTACGGATAAAGTTGAAAGAAGAACAACAATATACAAAATTGATAAAGACAATGCAAAAAACTTAGAGACGACATAAAAAAGCCAGAAGAAGGAAGGAGGGAAGTCAACTCTTAGGAGTAAATGTAAATGTAAATGAAAAGTAATGTGTATAATGTGTATATGTATAGTATGTAATCATAAAATCAATAAAGATTATCTTCAAAAACAAAATGGAAATGGAAAGCGGGACACTTAGAAGGCATCTCATCTTTAAGAGATTTTTCTAAACCCCACCCAGTGGTAACAAACAGGTCGCTCACCCCTTCCCCACAGCAACTGCTGTTCTTCTGTAGGAAAGCAAATCAAATCAGGTGTTTTTTAAAAGAAAACCCACATTCTTAATATTTATTCAGCTCGTTTGGAAAGGGGGGGGCGGGAATGAAATCTCTGTGCTTGGTTTTATTTGATTCAAAAACATTAATATTCCACGAACACCTAAAATCAATACTTCCATCTCACATTTGCACAGCGCACATCCGTTCGTCAGGAGGCCTCCCAGAAGAGGGCTGTGTGGTTGCTAAGAGACAGACGGGCTTCTCTCTGACCCCAGCATCGGTTGCTTGCCTTGACTAGGGAGTGAGCAGTGCATCATGGGTAAGGAGCCTCATGCTGGCCACAAAGTCGCTGGGCAGTTTCCTGGAGGTGCCTGGTTGGACGGGATTCTGGGCTAGAAAGGGTTCTAGTTATATTCGTTTTCGGACTATGAGAAGATGACTCTTGGGATCCCTTCCAACTCCAAGATTCTATGCTAGGGACCTTTAGGAAAGGAACTGAAAATAATACTGCCAATATCCTAATGCCATGCTACAAACCTGTGGTGGAATGCTCTGTAAAGTTCTGGTCACCTTGCCTCAAAAAGGTTATTGTAGAGTTAGAACTGGTTCAGGAAAGAGCAACCAAAATGAACTAAGTGGTGTGGCATCTCCCCAATGAGAAAAGTTGCAGCGTTTGGGACTTTTTAGTTTAGAGAAAAAGTGACTAAGAGGTGACATGATAGGAATGCCTGGAAGTATACATGTCATGGAGAAACTGGATAGAGTTAACACTGTAACTTTTTATTTTATATTATATTCTTTATTGAAAAATAAAAAGTACAAAATCACAGGTGCACAGAGTAAGACACACACAAAAGAAGAAACAAGAAACAGTACCCATGTAGAAAACAAAACAGAACAAAAGATATTGTGTATATTACAAAAGAGCGGGGGGGGGCTAGTTATTGTAGTTTTGTTGTTGTTGTTGTTTAGTCGTTTAGTTGTGTCCGACTCTTCGTGACCCTGTGGACCAGAGGACGCCAAGCACTTCTGTCTTCCACTGCCTCCCGCAGCTTAGTCAAACTCATGCTGGTAGCTTCGAGAAGACTGTCCAACCATCTCATCCTCTTTCGTCCCCTTCTCCTTGTGCCCTCAATCTTTCCCAGCATCAGGGTCTTTTCCAGGGAGTCTTCTCTTCTCATGAGGTGGCCAAAGTATTGGAGCCTCAGCTTCAGGAGCTGTCCTTCCAGTGAGCACTCAGGGCTGATTTCCTTAAGAATGGATAGGTTTGATTTTCTTGCAATCCATGGGATTCTCAAGAGTCTCCTCCAGCACCATAATTCAAAAACATCAATTCTTTGGTGATCAGCTTTCTTTATGGTCCAGCTCTCACTTACATACATCACTACTGGGAAAACCATAGCTTTAACTATACGGACCTGATGTCTCTGCTTTCTAAGATGCTTTGTCATTGCTTTTCTCCCAAGGAGCAGGCGTCTTTTAATTTCGTGGCTGCTGTCACCATCTGCAGTGATCATGGAGCCCAAGAAAGTAAAATCTCTCACTGCCTCCATTTCTTCCCCTTCTATTTGCCAGGAGGTGATGGGACCAGTAGCCATGAGCTTCATTTTTTTTGATGTTGAGCTTCAAATCATATTTTGCGCTCTCCTCTTTCACCCTCATTAAAAGGTTCTTTAATTCCTCCTCACGTTCTGCCATTAAGGTTGTGTCATCTGCATATCTGAGGTTGTTGATATTTCTTCCAACAATCTTAATTCCGGCTAGGGATTGATCCAGCCCAGCCTTTTGCATGATGAATTCTGCATATAAGTTAAATAAGCAGGGAGACAATATACAGCCTTGTCGTACTCCTTTCCCAATTGTAGTTAACCAGACCTTAATCTAATATGGTATTTATGAAAACAAATTCCAAATATCATAAAATTTGTCCACTAGAATATGTGGGCATCCAATGAGGGTGAGTGTTGGAAGACTCAAGACAAACAAAAGAAAGCACTACTTCATATCATCATCATCACTATTCCACACACCTCATGGTGAAACTATGGGGTTTACTCATGATGGCTACCAGTGCTTTTTTTCTAAAAAAAAATAATGTTTAGGAGTACTCTCGTTTTGACTCAAGAAAATCACCAGGAAAGGAAATGAAGCCACCATCGGAGGTAGTAAAAACGAAGCTGACCAACCACCATGCTAGATTCCAACTCCTACTTCACACATTAAACGCTCACTTCCATCTGAGACTCAGGAAACACCGTGACAGGAAATGAGGCCACCATCGGGGGTAGCAATGGAACTGACGATTCACCGTGCTAGAGAAGAAACTAAAAGAATTAAGATTTTTACTTTCTTCTCGTGTTAGATTCACAAAATGTTAAGGGGTATGCATACCCCTGTGTCCCCCCAGGGAAAAAAAAGCGCTGGTGGTTACTAGCTTGAATGGCTTTAACAGAGGATTGGGCAAATCCATGGATGATAAAGCTGACCGTGTCTACTAACCCGATGTTGGAGGCAATTGATTCCAAATACAAGTTGCTGAGAACCCTGGAAAGGGAGAGCGCTCTTGTGCTCCTCTTCTTCCAATACATATCTGTTTGGCCACTGTTAGAACAGACTGCTGGACGTCATAAGGTCAGTGGCCTGATCCAGAGGTGGACTGATGCATCAAGACGGTCTAACAGCCATTGACAGAGTTCTCCTCCATGAGCCTACCTGTTGCTCTCTTATCATGGCCTTTCCATTGTTTGATAGATGGATTGGTAGCCTGGCCTGCCAAGTCCGCCATCTTGTCCTCACTTATTTGGAAGTAAGCCCCACTGAATTCAGCGGGGCTTACCTGGGAGTAGGCCCATACAGGCTTTCACGTGGCCTTTGCTCCTCTTTATCTTTGTGGGAGAGGCTCCAATACTTTGGCCACCTCATGAGAAGAGAAGACTCCCTGGAAAAGACCCTGATGTTGGGAAAGATGGAGGGCACAAGGAGAAGGGGACGACAGAGGACGAGATGGTTGGACAGTGTTCTCGAAGCTACCAGCATGAGTTTGACCAAACTGAGGGAGGCAGTGGAAGACAGGAGTGCCTGGCGTGCTCTGGTTCAGGGGGTCACGAAGAGTCGGACACGGCTAAATGACTAAACAACAACAACATGTTTGTGGGGAAGGCAAGTGGCCGTGGTTTTTAAAGCAGCTAGCACCGAGGGTGTGTGTGATAGAGATACCCTTTATTTCCATGGATACTTCCAGCTTCCCATTTGTTGGCATTCCACGCATGCTATTCTCCACAGATGGCTCGCAAGCATATCGGCTTACACATCTCATTGCCAGGAAGATGATTTGTTTCACTTTGTTTTTCTTTGTATAGATCTAACAAGGACAACATTCTCAAACCTGACGCCTGCTTAGGACACTTATCTGCAACAACCCATATTCGAGCCACACATCATGAATGGAAAATCACACAGTTGTGGCTTTCCTGGTTATGGGAAAAAGAAAAGCAGCAGCGAGACTCTTTTCCAGCAAAAGACATCAGTGCAAATGCATTCATAATATCTCATTTCACATGGTGCAAGGAGGCTGAGCCCTACTAGAACCACAGATGGGCTCCATAAGCAAACCCAGTGGTGTTCTGCTTTATATTAAAATCTCTCTTCCCCCACCCCCACCAGTTCTGATTCAGTCTAGCTGTTTCGATATTATTGGAAAAGCAACATTGGAATAACAACCTTCTGTTTGCAGCATTCCATATGCTTCTAAGCCATAGGTAACAGTAGCGTGGCAATCCACCCACTTGCGTGGTCTACAGCATGTGGCCTGGATTAAGCTCTGCCGAGTCAAGAGTTCAGCTGCCTGCGTTTGCTGCTCGGGAAATGAGAAGCCTGGAGCTGGGAGAGCCAATTAAACAAACACCTCCTCAGGGATGAGGGTTCCAATCCTGTTTAAGCCACCAGTGAAAATGAGCTCAGTGGGCCTTCTCCTAGCTTCTTTTGCAATTTGCTGTGGTTCATCAACACTGGCTGGCTGTGCCTAACCAGAGGACTACGGGAGTGGATTAGCGCATTTGCTGCGAGTCAGGATTGAGTCGCCTCGGCAAAGCTGAGCAGAGAGGTTTGTCGCCCGTCTGAGCCGCAGCCGTCGTGTTTCCAAGCACTGATTTCGTTCCAAAAAGGAAGGCCAAAATAAGACACAAGAGATTGTAAGGATAGCAAAAATTTAGATGGCAAGAGGGGAGGATATTAAAGCAAACAGCTGACTGCCCAGCTTAGCTTAGATCCCACGCTGTGAAGATAACATGATCCCTCTCCTCCTTCTCTTTCGCCCTACGGCTCCAGAAAGTAGGGTGCATAAAGTGAAGTTGCTGGTGTTTAGAAAGACAATTCCTGTACCCAACTGGAAGGGCAGGAATGTGGAACTGCAGAACCAACTCCTAGATCATCCTAGAATGACCATCATTTATTCTCCATCTGGGAAATATAGGAAGCTGCCTTATACAGGGTCACACCATTGGTCCATATAGTTCAGCACTGTCTACAGTAACCAGTAGTGGTTCTCTGGGGTTTGGGGCAAGGGGTATTCCCAGCCTTTCCTGGACAAGCCCAGTGGACCAGTCAACTATTAGCTGCAGAAGTTGTGAGCAACCATTTTGGGGCTGAGGCCAGCATTCCCCTGGGAGAAAGTGGCTGGGGTCACATCATGTTGGCAGTGGTCATGAATCCATTCTCTCTTTCTTTTTCTCCCCTTTCATTCATTCATCCACCCATCCATCCATCATCCATTCATTCTACATCTCTGATACAAACACATTTCTCAGCAAGGTGTACAAACATGCAAGCAATCTCAGGACCACCACACACACACACACACACACACACCCTGCAAAGTTATGTCTGGAGGCAGGAGCACAATGGGCACTGGATGAAAACAACACAGGTAAAGTGCTTTGGAAATGAATATTGTTTAGAAGTATACAAACAGAGATACCTTGAACTTGAGCAAAATAATCACTCTTCTACTACCAACACCGCATTTATTCTGTTCCAAGCTAATGTCTGCCATCTTCTGGCTCATTTGTAGAATGGTCTGAATTTATAGCATTCAGCTGTTAATGTTTTCGCACACTTGGCTGCAACTATTGAAGAAGTCCAGGATCTATTTTCTTATTACACGCACGAGTTGCTGTTGTGTATATTTCATTTATAACCAATACAGGAGCATATGCACAAACTATAAATATTTGCCACGCAAATGACCAAAAGTCCTGCAGCAGCATTGGCTCTTCACCGTTTGCATCCTACCTTCTCAGATATAGGATCCCAAGAACTGAAAGGGACCCAGGGTGCGATCCAGATTGACGACCCCACCAAAAAAAAAAACTTATAAAGACCCATGTCCAGTCTTCAGTTCAGTTCTCAGCATTTCATATCAGTTTGTGCCCTTTTGTAAGTCGTCATGAAATATACACATTTTAGGTTCTTTTGCCTAATGCACACACATACACGTTTTTGCAAAGCAATTTTCCCTAATCCAATCCATGGTCTGGAATGCATTCGAAATTTTCACACAGGAATCGATGGAAACTGTCGGCATGTTATGCAACCATAGAATCATAGAATCATAGAGTTGGAATAGACCACAAGGGCCATCGAGTCCAACCCCCTGCCAAGCAGGAAACACCATCAGAGCACTCATGACATATGGTTGTCAAGCCTCTGCTTAAAGACCTCCAAAGAAGGAGACTCTACCACACTCCTTGGCAGCAAATTCCACTGTCGAACAGCTCTTACTGTCAGGAAGTTCTTCCTAATGTTTAGGTGGAATCTTCTTTCTTGTAGTTTGGATCCATTGCTCCATGTCCTCTTCTCTGGAGCAGCAGAAAACAACCTTTCTCCCTCCTCCGCTCACCTAAGGAATGATTTCCAGGGAACGCATTGTGTTTGGTAAGCGGGACCTGTATGTATAATAAAATGAGCATCAATAGCAATTTAATATGCCTGACCGGATGTCTCATGGCTATAACTAACAATAAAAGAAAGAAAGAAATGGTGTTGTGGCAGTCAACACCACCCTGGTGAGCCCAGGCAAACTCATGCCAGGCCAAGTACTGGCACCACTGTCTTTCCGCACTGCCCCCACTGCAGTGAGATAGCACACAGGTTGTCCATCTCTGGTTTGGATGCATCATCAAAACAAAATTCTTCCTAGCAACTTTGTGTGTGCTAGAAGTGATCTTGCTTTACCAATACAGCAGCACTATTTGTGTGTATTTGCACAGGCATAGCAGGTTGGCAGCATAAGTGGCATGCGTGTGGCAGACGGATGGAGAAAGTATGGTTTTGCTCAAACTCTGCATTAACGAAACACTTTCCTGGCTGGCAGGTTTGCTAAGTGTCTTTGATGGGCTACGGTATTTCAATTAAGTGCTCCCAGCCAGAGAGAAGACTGTGAATCTCCTGACCCTTTCCTGCTGTGCAGAAGCCAGAGGGAGTCCCAGTAGTGCTAGTGTGTGTTTTTTTTATCACCAGGCAGTTGAGTCCCCTGTCTTTGTCTCACCTCATTTCTCTGTATATAAAAGAAAGGCAAGAATGTGATTGGGCAACCCCCATCTGAGGATTTCTACTGCTGATTCACAATTCTGGATTTGCATGAAGTCAGGACGGGGTATGGGGGGAAATGAAGGCAGGTTGCATAAGAGCAGCAGCCATGGCTTGGGAATGAGAAGAGAGGGGCAATAAGAGAGGAACAGTGGTAGCTTGAAACAATGGCAGAAGTTTGTGGACTCAACATACTTCATCTTACTCATACGATGTGGTGAAAGAAGAAGAAGAGTGTGGATTTGATATCCCGCTTTATCACTGCCCTAAGGAGTCTCTAAGCGGCTAACATTCTCCTTTCCCTTCCTCCCCCACAACAAACACTCTGTGAGGTGAGTGGCGCTGAGAGACTTCAGAGAAGTGTGACTAGCCCAAGGTCACCCAGCAGCTGTATGTGGAGGAGCGGAGATGCGAACCCGGTTCCCCAGATTACGAGACTACCGCTCTTAACCACTACACCACACTGGAGGAATGCAAGAGGGAGAAGTTTCAGTACAGCAAGAAAGGAGGAACACTGAAAGGTGAAAAAGTGGCTTGGCGTGATGGCAGGCTTCAGACAGAATGAAATTTGTTTGATAGTCCATTTTCCATGGATTCCTCCAACATCCCTAGTCTGGAAGCACCATTTTTCTCCAGTTTAAGATCTTAGTTTGTTCTGAGCTGGGCCAAGGAGTGAATATTTTAAACCATGCACCACTTGGTGATGACCCCGCCGCAAAAGATGCCAAGATGTTCTGTTTCCATCAAGTCGGGCACAAGAGCTTTCCATGCCAACTTCCCAACTCGAGTTTGCTGCCTTGGCTCCTGTGTCTGGCAGTAACTCGAGTCTTGTCATTCCTCAGTACCACCACCACAGCAGCCCCACTCAGGGTGGCATTCAGCTAAGTTTTACTCACAGCAGACCCATTGAATTTAAAGGTTAAGTTAGGACCCATTAATTCCATGGTTTCCACCACTTTCAGTCTTCCTCAGGCCATTTCACAGCCTGCAGGAGAGGGAAGACTTTTAATAGGTCGTCTGCATCAATGTTCAATTTTCAGCTCCACTCTGGCGAGAAACTTTTGCTACTCTTCCAAGGCGGCTTCTCATTCCTCAGCCGTTGCACGTCCAAATACTAATGACAGCTGAAGGGGGGGGGGTGATTTCTTATTTATTTGTTTGTTTTGCATGTGTTCTGGTGCTGAAGATTGAGACTAATGAGAGAGTTATTTCAAACACGGGTTTCTTTCTTGGCCAATAATTGCAAGCTGATCAGATAGCTGACAGGCAGGGTGGTTCAGCCCCACACCTAGGACAGCTGGTCAATTGCGGTCTGTGTTGTGAGCTAGATAGGCAACTCTAAATCCAAGCCCAAAGTATAGGATTGAGTGTGATCAGGCTGGCAGTCACAAACCGGCATTCTGACAGACCTTTCTGATGGATAACACTAGGAAAATCCTTGGTTGTGATGCGTGCATTTCTGTTGGTTGGTTGCATGGTTGCCCTGGCGCTAGAGCCCCAGACCCAGTTTATGCGGAAGTTCGTGATGATGGGCTCCTTATATATGCTTCATGCAAATCATCTGGAAGTTACTAACTGCAGCTTCCTATCAGCTTCACAGATGTTTGATCCTGACCTATTGTGTTGGCTCTCTATTGCTTTTTTTAAAAAAAGATTATTATTAGCAATTTCAACATAACAGCTTATCAAAACATATCATATTCATTATTCCCCCCTTGTTACCCACCCACCCTCAAACCCTCCCTCCCCTCCCCCAGAGACTTCCCTCAGCTGCTCTCTCTGATTTCTCAACACGTATTATTCTCTGCATGTTATAAAATTATGCAAATCCTTACATTATCTGTCTACCATGTTATCAATCAATAAATTTGCGTATGTTTATTCAAAACCTGCCAAGGAGTCCAATTCATTTTGTTGTCTTTTTAAGTGATTTCTGAAAAGTTCCCATTCTTCTTTAAAGTCACAGTTGTCCTTCTCTCGCAGTGGCTCTCTATTGCTTTTCAAAGCAATTGTGGAGGCTTGTTAATGGAGTTCCACCAGGCCCAAGGAGGCAACAAATTCTGCAAACCCCAGGGCAGCCAGAATGGTAGAATGATAGATTAGGAAGATACCTCAAAGGTCATCTAGTTCAAGCACTTTGCTGATGCAGGGAAATGTGCCCCTGCCGCATCCCTGACAGGGGGCCATCTAGCCTTTGCTTCAAAATGTCTCCTGAAAAACTCTCCTGAGGCAGTCCGTTCCACTGTTGAACAGTATAGGCTACCAGGAATTACTATGGTAAGGAATTCTTACCGTTTGAATTCACTGAATCAATTAGAGTGTAGGGGTGTTCCATAATTTTATAAGGAAACAAGCAGCTGGATCAGGGCAAAAGCCCATCTAGTCAAGCATCCTGTTTGCACAGTTACCTATAGAATTGCAAGCCAATTACCGTATTTTTTGCTCTATAAGACTCACTTTTTGCCTCCTAAAAAATAAGGGGAAATGTGCGTGCGTCTTATGGAGCGAATGCAGGCTGCGCAGCTATCCCAGAAGCCAGAACAGCAAGAGGGATTGCTGCTTTCGCTGCGCAGCAATCCCTCTTGCTGTTCTGGCTTCTGAGATTCAGAATATTTTTTTTCTTGTTTTCCTCCTCCAAAAACTAGGTGAGTCTTGTGGTCTGGTGCATCTTATAGAGCAAAAAATACGGTACTTATAAAAATCCTGCAAGCAGGAACTGAGATCAGCAGCACTCTGCCCATCTGTGATCCCCAGCAACTGGTATTGAGAGGCATATTGGTGCCTGTACTGCACCTCATTAAGCAGAGCAGCCTTTGCAAGACACCTGAAACATGATATTTACTTGAAAACCGGCTTAGGTGAGTGTATTCTCCAAATGCTTCTTGGATCGGCTCTGAGACCCACCAGGAGGTGGCAGCAAAACAAACACTAAAATGCACACAAAAATGATTACGGCTGCCTCAGAAAGATGTGTCCAGATAGATAAGAAGGCAAGCAAATGGGTTCTGTCCTTTAGATTCCAGTGGCAGGATGTGAACTAGCATTATGAAGTGCCTCTTGGTTACTATGTCCTATGGGGAAATGCTCAGGGCCAGACTGCTGGTGTCAGGAATCAAAGCGAAGACTTCTGAATGGAACACATATATTCTATCAGATAGAATACATATGGGGTCAGCAACCTAAGGCCCATGAGCCCCAAGAGGCCCATGGGGGTCATTTAATCGGCTCAGAGACCTCCACCACCGGCTTGGGGACCCCCGCCACCTGCTCGGTTGGCTCCCGTGCACCGCACTAAACCAGTGCAGAGCAGAGCGGGGACCGCCTTCAGCGACGCTGGGCGGCTTTCCATTGGCTGCAGGAAGCTCCTGCAGCCAATGGGAAGCTGCGCACGCCTCCTCTGCGCTGAAAGGAGTGCCGGAAATAGTGTTTGCACATGCACGCGCACACACACACACTCCGGCCCACCGCGGAGTCTGTGGGACCGTGAACCGGCCCAAGCCACAAAAACTTTGCCGACCCCTGGAAAACATGTTGGTCGCAGTTTCCATCCCTGGCAGCTTCTGGTAGGGAACACTCTTGCCTGAAACTCTGGAAAGTCAGTGCCAGCCAGTGCCAATCATTATTGATAAAGCTGAGCTCGATGTGGACCAATAACTTAATAAACTTTAAAAAGATTAAAGTATGCATTTCTGTAGACGTTACTTGGCTGGGGGTCCGCATAGTAAAATTTGGAGGAGAGCAAATTTCAAAGCATGGCTGCATTTTCCGTTGGCAAATTGTATCAAAAAGTGTGCATGAGTTGGGTTGGCCTTTAAATGCAAACTGAATAAAATGTATTCCCCATGGCTAGGTGCATGTAAAGGCCAGTTCCTCCCCACCCACCCCCGCCAAGATCACAGCTAGAAGGTAATTGCGAGGAGACTCTTGAGAGTCCCATGGATTGCAAGAAGATCAAACCTCTCCATTCTTAAGGAAATCAGCCCTGAGTGCTCACTGGAAGGGCAGATCGTGAAGCTGAGGCTCCAATACTTTGGCCACCTCATGAGAAGAGAAGACTCCCTGGAAAAGACCCTGATGTTGGGAAAGATGGTTTGCTGACTCACACTTAACCAGCTGCAGGCACATCTGCTTTTTAAGATGCTGTCTAGGTTTGTCATTGCTTTTCTCCCAAGAAGCAGGTGTGTTTTAATTTTGTGACTGCTGTCACCATCTGCAGTGATCATGATTAAGCATACATGCCATTAATTGATTAAAAATAAAGGTGGGCTTCCGTGAACTCCCTAGAGGAGGCTTCCTCAACCTCGGCCCTCCAGATGTTTTGAGACTACAGTTCCCATCATCCCTGACCACTGGTCCAGCTAGCTAGGGGTCATGGGAGTTGTAGTCCCAAAACATCTGGAGGGCCGAGGTTGAGGAAGCCTGTCCTAGAGAAAGGGCAGGGGAAATCTTCCCTCTAACTAAATTCCCACCTTCAGAACCTTTCTTCCTATAGCGGTGAGCATGACTGGCTAGAACAACACTGTTACTGTGTGTGGGTTTATGCATGCAGAGAAAAAGGACAAGGAAAGTTTAATTCGGGTCTGTTTGCCTTGCACCTGTGCCTGCAGCTGGTTAAGTGTGAGTCAGCAAACCTGTGAGAGTGAGTCAGCGCAATTTAAAATAGAAATATACCCTTGTGTTTGGAACAAGTCTGCCGTGGGTCCCACTTCTTGGCTAGAACCTAATCTTTGTTGGCACACTTCAAGGAGTGTGTTGCTGGAAGGACCTTTTCTGACTTTTGCTGCAAAGTGTCTCTTGGGACAGACTGAGGTAGGATTACTTTAGGTACATATGTAAGTGCTAAGCTGAGAAACTGCATGATCCTTCAGACTACCTGTCCGTAAAGGAACTGACCTTACCCAAACAGTCTGGCATCTTTATTTGACACCCCCATTCTGGATTTTCCATTTGCACAGTCTGCAGGCGTGCTGAATGGGCACTCTGCACATGCCCCAACAGGCTCTGCTCAGCTGACAGCCTGTTGGTCACATTGCTGCTGCTTACAGGGAAGGAGAGGGGCAGAGGTGGGGGGGGCTGGCTCAGGGCAAATGTACTGTCAGGTGCACCATGTTGGCCCTGCAGGAAGCTCACGGCTGCCTCACCTCCTGATAAGCAACAGAGATGGGATTGGTGCTGATGTTTAAAGCCCTAAACGGCCTCAGTCCAGTATACCTGAAGGAGCGTCTCCACCCCCATTGTTCTACCCGGACAGCGCAGAGGGCCTTCTGGCGGTTCCCTCACTGCGAGAAGCCAAGTTACAGGGAACCAGGCAGAGGGCCTTCTTGGTAGTGGCACTTGCCCTGTGGAACACCCTCCCACCAGATGTCAAAGAGAACAACATCTACCAGACTTTTAGAAGACATCTGAAGGCAGCCCTGTTTAGGGAAGCTTTTAATGTTTGATGCATTACTGTATTTTAATACAGTGGTACCTCAGGTTATATACGCTTCAGGTTACATACACTTCAGGTTACAGACTCCGCTAACCCAGAAACAGTACCTCGGGTTAAGAACTTTGCTTTAGGATGAGAACAGAAATCGTGCTCCAGTGGCATGGCAGCAGCAGGAGGCCCCATTAGCTAAAGTGGTGCTTCAGGTTAAGAACAGTTTCAGGTTAAGAACAGACCTCCGGAACAAATTAAGTACTTAACCCGAGGTACCACTGTATTTTGTTGGAAGCCGCCCAGAGTGGCTGGGGAAGCCTAGCCAGATGGGTAGGGTATAAATTATTTTTATTTTATTTTATTTTATTTTATTTTATTTTATTTTATTTTATTTTATTTTATTTTATTATATTATATTATATTATATTATATTATATTATATTATATTATATTATATTATATTATATTATATTATTAACCAGGTGAGTGTCATGGCCCTACCAGGCTGCTGCTGGAACCCTAAACAGGATCACTTCTGACCTCTTAGGGCAGGCATAGGCAAACTCGGCCCTCCAGATGTTTTGGGACTACAACTCCCATGATCCCTAGCTAACAGGACCAGTTGGTCAGGGATGGTGGGAATTGTAGTCCCAAAACATCTGGAGGGCCAAGTTTGCCTATGCCTGTGTTAGGCAATGATATAAGTCTTTGCAGATGATGCCTCTCTTTGAAGATTTTAGTCATGTTTTGAACCAATAATAGGCTTCGATATTTTGTATTAATATTTGAGTGTCGGGGCATGTCTGAACATGCTCGTGTTATTCTCCCCACAGATGTAGGATTTTGAGCCACAACTTCACAAGAGTCCATAAAAGCTCTGGTAAAAAAGCCCCTTCTTCATCAGTCGGAAGACCCTAGTGGCAGTCTTGGTAAAGCATGCTTTTAATATTTTGGGGGTAGAACTATAAACCCCGCCCACAGAATATTTGAGTGTTGGGACATGTCTGAACATGTCTGTGTTATTCTCCCCACAGATGTACCCACAACCTCCATTATATCTGGACATTAATCGAAAGAATGTAGCGACAGTCTTGGTAAAAAAAAAAAAAGCTTTTACATATTTTGGGTTGGAACAGTAAGTCCTACTCCAGGGCATTTATTTTTAATTTCTGGGATGGAGCTATAAGTTGGCACCTGTCTCGCTATCTCTTCCCACCCTCAGATGCAGTATTCAAATAAATGCCATTGTCAAATGCATCTAAGAAGATTCCATTGTCAGCCCCAGTGAGGAGAATCGTGAAAACAAAGCACATTGTCAATAGTGCACAACACCAGAAGCATCTAGGTATGTTCTACTGAAAATCTGAAGAGGTGTGTGGTAATGTCATTTTATTATCATTAATAAAACCCTGTACAATGCAGGAATCTTTTGCCCAACGTGGGGGTCAAACCCATGACTTTGAGATTAAGAGTCTCATGCTCTACCTGACTGAGTTTGTTTTCTGGAGACATAGGAAGTTGCCTTAAACAGAGTCAGGCTGTAGTTCCGTCTACCTCAATATTGTCAACACTGACCGGCATCTTCTGTCTGGGGTTTCAGGCAGGAATCTTTCCCAGTCCTAGCTAGTGATGTTGGGGACTGAACCTGAATGCAAAGCAGATCTTCCACCACAGAACTATGTCTCTTCACGAAACCCACGCCTGGGTTAGCTCCAAGAATGTGCATGTTTAGGTAGCCATAGCCTTCATTCTGCCTTCTGATATTCCAATTATTTATTACCGTGTCCCTCAAAAACCTCTAAAATAGCTTGTTTTCAGAGTGGGTATCTAGCAGTGAGCACTAAACTCATCACTCCTAGCTCCCCAGAGGCAGGCGCCACTGGAAAAGTAGGAACAGATGTTCCTTGTTTCTCAGCCCACTTGAGATTAATGGACTCTGTTTTTCGGTCCCTCTTGAGGGCAGATAGCAAGTTAGTCAAGATGCACATACTGATTGGCAACAGATGGGAGAAGCACAGCTGGATTGCACCGGCACAAAAGACTGGCAGCCATAGCCCAGAAATAATAATATTCGCCGCATGAGCCTAGATGTGTCGCTTCAAGCTATCATGGAACTGAAGCACACATTAAACTTTGGAATGGAGCCAGACTCCCTACTGCAGCTTTCCACAGTTGGAAGCACTTCAAAGACACATCAGACCACCTGCCTGTGTAAGGGGATCCTTAATCAAGCCCAGTATCATAATATCCCTGCTTCCACCTGTATCCCAGGTTGCTCTCACCAATGTATCCTTTGGTAGCCCTTCTCTTCCTGGGCGCTTGGCTTCCATTCTGTTGGCCTTGGCAGGCTTAAACTTAGGACTTCTATGCTTCCTTGTCAAGGAAGGTCTCTGGTGTAAAACCTAGGATGCAAGCATTCCTTCCTTAGCTTAACCAATGAGGCTTAACCTTCCATTTCTGTGTAGAACCCCTTCTCTTAGAAGCCTAGCTATTCCAGCTTGTTCCTCGCATATACCCTGAACCATTTTAGATGCTCCAGAGTTGAAAAAAATGTTTAAAATAACCTTTGTTAAAAAAAACCTAAACCTTCCTTTTAGGAAATCTAGGTGCCGAAAAGAATATTTATGTATGCGAGCACAGCTGCACGGATGTTACTGGCCCAGAGACGGAAAGAAGATAAAGTCCCTACTGGAGAAGAATGGCAGATGAAGTTAATGGACTACACTGAAATGGCTAAAATAACCGGAAGAGTTTAGAAATCAGGAAGACCAACATTGTAATAAGGAATGGGAAAGATTTATAACTTAAAGACCGTTGTAAACAGTTAAAATTGTTAGTAGGAATATCACTTGTAGTTTAATGGTGAATTTTGGACACAATGGAGAGGTGAAGGGTTTGGATTATCATAAAAGATACAGGAGGAAATGATTAATAATAGGACCCAAATAGGGGAGGATTCCAGGAGATTCCTTGGAATCTTGTTTTAAGTATTTATCTTTGATATATTTCTGCAAAATTTTAAGTTGCAAAACCAAGTATTTTTTAAAAAAGAAATGTCCCTATTTTCATCTGAGGAATGTTGGAGGGTGTGCCTTTGCCTGCTTGTTGGTGTAGATTAAAACCTACTTCAAGGACAAGCCTAAGCAAGAACCACTGGGCGCCAGGTTCCCAATCACACATAGTATAAGGCAGCTGTGTATGTTGCTAACATTCAGGGACTCCTAAGCATATTGCATCTTTGCAGGACTTTGGAGGTGGACCATTTCTGGTACCTTGGGTTACAGATGCTTCAGGTTACAGACGCTTCAGGTTACAGACTCCACTAACCCAGAAATAGTACCTCGGGTTAAGAACTTTGCTTCAGGACGAGAACAGAAATCGCGCGACGGCAGCGGGAGACCCCATTAGCTAAAGTGGTACCTCAGGTTAAGAACAGTTTCAGGTTAAGAACGAATTAAGTTCTTAACCTGAGGTACCACTGTACTTTTGCATGCATAGCTTGGGATACATACTGATATTTCCCTCTTGTCATCATGCAACCACCCAAAGTCTCTTTTAGAGAGAATTTGTTGTTGTTTAGTTGTTTATTTTGCTGGTTTGCTTGCTATATTTTTATCTCCCATCCTTCCTCCTTTGGGAGGAAGGCATTCAATGGTTTCTTTTTTTCACATATTCAAGATTTTAATAGTTTAGGAGTCAGAGGTTGTTGTTTTCCCCTAAATGAGTGGCAGACAATATTTATGAGGTTATGAATGGTGTGGAAAAAGAGGGGGGGCTTTGAAAATAATTCCTCTAATGTAAGGCACGGCATCCGTTTGCAAAATTGTACTACCTGAAACAGACACAAGGAGACAGCAGAACACACTGCTAGGTCACAACTGTTTTCAGCTGCTACTAAAAATTACAGCAGCGCTTTTCCAGTGACCTGAACGAAAGTCAAAGGAGTTCAAAATCTTCCATAGTGTAGCAAAAGCATTGCTAAGGTAATGTTTATTTTTCTTTAGAAAGCTCAATTCAAGCATGTATAAAATCTTAGTGAAAACCCTAATGACAGAAGAAAATCATTTCTCAGTACCAAGACTTCCCACAGGCTACAGTGAGAAAAGAATGTACTATTTCTTATCGTATAATGTAAAAAACTTTAATAAAAAAATTAACTCAGAAAAAGAAGAGGGTGTTAGGACTGTTCTTATGTTCTTCAACCCTTCTATTTTTTGACAATTTTTTTTTTTGAGTTTTACATTGCAAATTTAAATTCAAACATTAAACATCAACATCACCATTCGATTCCCTGATTCCTTCGACTCCTCTGCCCTTCCATGGTTACCATTATCAATATTTTTTCAGCTGCTTCTTATTTTCTCTATTTAAAAAATAAGCCATTTTTACCATAGTTTTTCGTGTTGTTGTTGTTTAGTCGTTCAGTCGTGTCCGACTCTTCGTGACCCCCTGGACCAGAGCATGCCAGGCACTCCTGTCTTCCACTGCCTCCCACAGTTTGGTCAGATTCATGTTTGTAGCTTCGAGAACACTGTCTAACCATCTCGTCCTCTGTCATTCGTACATTACAAGTATTACTCAAATCCTGCCAAAGTTTTTAGTTGCTTACAGTGTTCTCTTAAATACATTGTCAATTTTCCCCATTCCTTCTTAAAGTTCTTCTCTTCCTGGTTTCTAATTTTCCCGGTCAATTTTGCCATTTTGGCGTAGTCCATCATCTTCATCAACCGTTCGTCTCTGGTCCGGACTTACATCTTCTTTCCATCTCTGGGCCAGTAGTCTCCACACTGCTGTCGTTGCATACATAAATAATCGTTTCTGCTCCTTGGTTCTTCCAACCCTTCTAAACTTGAACCCAAAAAATAAAAATAAAAATAAAAAATAAACTGAACCCAAGGCAAATCCGTGGATCCTTTAACTGGGAGGAAATCACCTTTATTTGAATATGATTTTATTGTAATTTATTTTGTGGAAGGAAATGACTGTGTACACGATGTGCTTGACTCCACTGAGAGCCAAAGTATCTTGCAAGCACATTCCGTACTCTGGGGATGTACCAACAGAAAGCTGACAAGACTACGTATTACATGCACACAAATCCCATCCCATGCCGCCTTAGCACAGCTGTTTTTAGATGTTTGGGATGAGGTGATCCAGAAACCTCACCACACAAGTTGTCAAGATAAGCAAAACACAGGAAGTGAAGGAAAGATAGCCGAGGGATAGTTTTTGACAAAAAAATGAACTCAGGCAAGACTGAAAGTATGTAACATTCTCTTAAAGTGTCTCATTAATTCAACCGCCTTTGAATTCATTCATTCCCTGTCTTTAAGAATTTGTGGGATGTTGTGAGAGATGGTAGCTTAACAGTGCTTGGAATATCCAAAGGGATCCACAAGGTCATGGAATATTGTTTTTATTATTTAAACTTATTGGTTGCCTTTTTTTACCAGGGTAACACAGAGCAACTTGCCAAATATAAACGAGTGAATTCGTTGAGGCAGGCAAAACAGAAAAATACAAAACTCTAATAAAATACAGGATTAAAACATTCCACCCATTCAAGGCCGCAGATATTTAAGGGTCCCCAGAGAGTCTATGCAACAATCTGCTGGGCTAAAGCTTGCAAGCTGCACACAGTCTTTAATTTAAAATAAAAAAATAAAGGCAGGCCTGTCCACTTGAAGATTCAAGCTCTCTCCCAACCACCAACTTCAGGTCAGCCCTGGGGGGTCTGGCAACCCTACTAGCAGAGGACTTCAATCTTCCACAGCTCTGCAGCTACTGACTGTAGACAGATATTCTCTGCTCAGTCTTTCCATACTCTTAACAGCCAAGCCTTTGGGTGCTTTGTTGTTGTTTAGTCGTTTAGCTGTGTCCGACTCTTCATGACCCCATGGACCAGAGCACGCCAGGCACTCCTGTCTTCCACTGCCTCCCGCAGTTTGGTCAAACTCATGTTGGTAGCTTGAAGAACGCTGTCCAACCATCTCATCCTTTGTTGTCCCCTTCTCCTTGTGCCCTCCATCTTTCCCAACATCAGGGTCTTTTCCAGGGAGTCTTTTCTTCTCATGAGGTGGCCAAAGTATTGGAGCCTCAGCTTCAGGATCTGTCCTTCCAGTGAGCACTCAGGGCTGATTTCCTTAAGAATGGATAGGTTTGATCTTCTTGCAGTCCATGGGACTCTCAAGAGTCTCCTCCAGCACCATAATTCAAAAGCGTCAATTCTTCGGCGATCAGCCTTCTTTATGGTCCAGCTCTCACTTCCATACATCACTACTGGGAAAACCATAGCTTTAACCATAGGTTTGGGTGCTAGCCTTTAGCAACCACAAAAAAATCCTTTTTGTGGCTGTAACCCATTGAAGGTCTCAGAATCATAGATTTGTAGTCTTTGTAGTGATGTTAGGATTTTTATCTACCGTGCTACTCAGCAAGTAGCACTATGGTTGTTTATATCATGTGAGTGTCTGAGAGCATGAGACAGGAAGTCTCAGTACTGTTGGAGTACTGCTGGAAAAGTTACTTTCATTTCTGTGTGAGCTGCTGTTCTGTACCGTTGCTGAGAGAGCACAGACATGCTGATGGATTCTCTGTATATAAGACTGTAAATAAAGTAGTTTTAAAACTGCGGTTGTCTTTTTCTTCTGCAATGAGATGCCAGAAGACGAGCGTGCTCCTCTCAGGAGGGAGGGGTCGCTTATCACCGGTCTCTCTGGACTGGGGAAGATTTTCAGCCAGAGGGTGACCACCGGAGAGACGCCCGGTGTCTTGGGAAGGTGGTGGCCTTCCCAGGCGTTTTTCCAACATTAGCATGGACCTTCAGTGACAGGCAGGGCTGGCAGAGAGCAGACAAGTTGGTGGGGCAGCATCCAACATGGTGCCCTCTAGACATTGTAGACCACAGCCTCCATCAGCCAACAGTCCCAGCCAACACACATGGTGGAAATTGTAGTCCAAAACATCAGGAGAGCACCAAGTTGAGGACAATTGGCTTAGGGTAGCTTAAGCTTTCGTGTTATTTTTCTGGTTAAGACAATGGGAACATCAAAATTTAAAAACATGGTATTTATTGCAAAATAAAAGAAAGAATCCATTTATTCAAGTATAAAAATTCAGCAGAATGAATGCTGGCAAAAATCCCTTTATGAACGGCATAGCTATAGTTCCATTTCAAATTAAACTGGGAGGATTCCCAGCTGCTCATAGGGCAGCTTTAAAGGCATCACTTGCTGCAGATTTTGTCAAGAGTGGTGAACTTCGGCCCCAAAGTAGCCAAGAAATCGGGAGGTAGGCTGTGATCATCCACAACTGGTAGGGAGAGAACGGATTCACTTTTCTCCAAAATTCCTTCCTCTGCATAAACATGAGGAGCGTAAGAGATCCCGTTGTCCTCTAGATCGGCGATGTGGTTAAGTTTCTGCGAAGAGAAAGTGAGCAAAAGAGCATTTAGATAGCTAAACAAGAGCACCTTCCTGCCTCTACTATATGGATGAGAAATTTGTTGCCCTCTCGACATTGCTGGATTACAACTCCCATCATTCCTGACCATTGGCCATGCTATAGCTGGGGCTGATAGGAACTGGAGTTCAGGACAGGCCTGGAGAACCAAAGGTTCCCAGCCCTGGTTAATGAAATAAATCTTTGTTATCTGCAGCACATTCAGGAAGAAGGACAACAGCTCAGTAACAGAGCATCTTTTGTGCATTCAGGAGCTCCCTAGATTGATTTTCTACCCTCCCCAATTTAAAATAATTTGGTGGCAGGAGAAGATCTTTGGGCTTCTGCATTAACAAAAGCAAATTTGAGCCATTATTGAAACTCATTCCACTGGATGCATTTGATAGTTCTTGGAGAAGGGGAACTGATCAACCTCTTCCTGTTTCTCACCTGATTTAAGATTTCATCCAATGTTTCCAGCATCCAGTCCTGTGGGTTCTTCCAGCGCTTCTTACTGTTTTGGGGGAGCAAGGTTGTCTGCTGAAGCAGAGAAAATGAATTTTAGAGCCATCACTTGCTTACATTCCATCTAGAATTACTTCAAGTATAAGAGGAAACTATGAAATCTACAGATAGCAATTTTTTGTAACGTGACACATCTTGAGTTATTAGAGATAAAAAGTGCAGGGGGTGGGGCAGGACCCTGTTGTGATTTATCTAACCTGATGCCAGCCAGGGATCATTTGGAAATATTCTGGGATGGTTATGGGTGAAGCGATACTTCCACCAGGTGCTGTCAGCTTTGCTTGGGTCATTCTATGGTCATCCTTTAAAAGAAAATGAAGCTTAGCTTATAAAAAATACAGTTGCAGTCCATGTCTTTCCATGCATCTTGCTAAAACCACTCTCCTTAAAATTAGAATATTTGAAACACATTAGGGCATCAAATTGCAGAAAGCCTCAGGACAGTTCACTATAAAACCGCTCTCGCTCTCTCAAGTCCTTCAGAACACTAGCATGCAAACATGACTTCCACATAAAACACATTGTCCTCTGGTGTGTGGACAGATGGAACAGAACAGGGGTGAAGAACCATTTTCGCCCAGTGGGTCAGATTCTCCATTTCCAAGCACAATTCAAAGTGTTGGTGCTGACCTTTAATTTAAAGCCCTAAACGGCCTCGGTCCAGTATACCTGAAGGAACGTCTCCAACCCCATCATTCTGCCTGGACTCTGAGGTCCAGCTCCGAGGGCATTCTGGCAGTTCCCTTGCTGCGAGAAGCCAAGTTACAGGGAACCAGGCAGAGGGCCTTCTTGGTAGTGGCGCCCGCCCCGTGGAACGCCCTCCCACCAGATGTCAAAGAGAAAAACTACCACCAGACTTTTGGAAGACATCTGAAGGCAGTCCTGTTTAGGGAAGCTTTTAATGTTTAACAGACTATTGTATTTTAATATTTTGTTGGAAGCCGCCCAGAGTGTCTGGGGAAACCCAGCCAGAGGGTGGCATATAAATAAATTATGATTATGATTATCATCATCATCTCCTCCAACCCTTGTGATCCAAGTATGGCCAGTGTGTGGAGCCACCCAGCTGTCAATTATCCAATGCCTCAATGTTGTCAGGTGACCTTGCCTGCCAGGGACTTTCAGACGCCCATTTCAATTCAAAATCCCTGCCTCCAACTTTGCAGTGGTGGTCATAGAATATTGATAATTTTCTGGGAGCAGATGAAAGCCACAATTGCTACAAACCTTTCTGCTGCTCCTCTTTGCTGTAAGGGCTTTTCATCTCTGTGCTGCGTGATTTTTATCATGTATTTTAATATGCTTAATGTGTTTTACTCTAGTTTGATAAATTTCCATTTTATTGTCAGCCACCTTGAGCAATATTCTGAACGATAAATTAACAAACAACGTATTCTTTTATATTCATTGCATGCAGTGCTGGTTATGTCCTTCTGCAATTCATTTTCTAAGGTGTTCTATAATTGGCCTTCCTTTGTAATGTCTTAATGTGAAACATTTAAGGCAATATTTTTGTTTCCTGTTAACTATATTTAGATTCATATTTTAAATCTGATTTCCTGTAATGCTTCATTTTGGAATGCTTTGATGTTTTAATGTAGGTTCCTTCATAAAAAATATAAAGCAGTATAAGGATAAAATGAATAACTATTTTCTGCAAAAATATGGTGAAATTATGTAACTTATGTAATTTACATAATTAAATACATAAAACCCCTAAATTACTTTGTCATTAATTATTCCACCCCATTTATTTCAATGCAAAGGAAATGCAATGTAAAGTTGGGGGCATAATAAAGAACTGCTGCCGCTGTTGTTGGGCTGCTGCTGCTGTTGCTGCTGCCCAGGACTGACCTGCTGGGAGTCTGAAGGGCGCAGCCTGTTATGTACTGAAGTTCTCACCCTGGGCCAGCAGGGGGATACTGTAGATAGTTTTCTCTCAGGTCCACATATGCAAATAAGGAATTGAAAGTGACGTTCAGTGATTGTATAGTTACAGAAAATTGTTACTGTTGTGTTGTAGTGGAGGTCTATATAAGCAGGCTGGCTGAACCCTTCAGTTCAGTTCTGTTCTGGCCTGTGAATAAACAAGAGCTGTTTGAAGAATCGCTGTGTCGTCTGATATGTTCACCCACAACTTAACAGAGCCCTGTCCTGGTTCTCTCCCCCTGGCTTGGGGCAGGGCATGACAGGCTCCACAAAGAAGTTCTGCTGCTGCTGCTGGGCAGAGAGGGCTCTGTTTTGGTTTTTTTAATTGCTTTTATTTTTTATCTATGCCATTTTAAATTGTGATTGATATTAATGCTGTATTCTTAATTTTAGATTTTATGAATTATGTGGAAATTGTTTTCTATTTGGTTGTGTACTTTCTGATGTGTTTTATTTATCATTTGTGACTTTTGTTATGTTGGTAATTATGTAAATCTTGTCATGCTGTAAGTAGGCTTGAGCATTGTTTTAACCAGGGGTCAGCAAACTTTTTCAGCAGGGGGCCGGTCCACTATCCCTCAGACCCTGTGAGGCGCCAGACTTTATTTTGAAAAAAAAACAACTGAACAAATTCCTATGCCCCACAAATAACCCAGAGATGCATTTTAAATAAAAGCACATATTGTACGCATGTAAAAACACCAGGCAGGCCCCACAAAT
This sequence comes from Podarcis tiliguerta, assembly GCF_965153285.1. NCBI lineage: Eukaryota > Metazoa > Chordata > Lepidosauria > Squamata > Lacertidae > Podarcis > Podarcis tiliguerta. Next base: position 12,672,783 of record NC_139539.1, read on the forward strand.
AACCCAGAGAGGCATTTTAAATAAAAGGGCACATTCTACTTATGTAAAAACACACTGATTCCCAGACCGTCCGTGGGCCAGATTTAGAAGGCGATTGGGCCGGATCTGGCCCCCGGGCCTTAGTTTGCCTACCCATGGTTTTAACTATGGAAAGGCAACATACATGATGATAAATGATTGCAAATTGACAGCAACAACAAAATCTAGCACCTGTGAACTACTGCATACCATCATACATTTTTTTTATACCTGAAGCAACCGTGGTTTCGTACACATTTTACTCACAAGTAGGTTTTGTTCATAGTGTACTTGACTGGATGTCCGTGAATGTGAGGTGCTCGCTCCAGTTGGCCTCTAAGAAATAAAATGCCAAAACAAAATGACTGCCCCCTATCCAGCGCTGTAGCTCTGCTGACATAACAAGACTTCCACATGTGCAATGGAGTCAATTTCCCTCCTTTTCCTGTCTCCTCCACTCTACCCTCAAAATCAGCTCCAGGTGATTGGAAACCTTCCAGAGTAGATTTTTGAGGCACATGGGGGAAAGAAAGGAAACTGTTATGTACTGAAGTTCTCACCCTGGCCACCAGGAGTATTGTGTATGTAGTTTTCACTCAGGTCCACATCAGTTATTTTAGGCGGGAAACCCTGGGTTGTCGTTGCTACATTGTCGACAGCCGGCTGCCTATAAAAGCAGGCCGGCTGAGCTGTTTGCTGTTCAGTTCTGTCCAGCTTACAAATAAAGAGCTGCTTTGGAGAAATCGCTGTGTCGTCTGCTATGTTCGCCCACAACTTAACAGAAACAAAACTCCATTTGTGCCAGCAGGGGCGCCTTGCCCATAGAGGCTAGTGGCGCAGTGAGCCAAGTTCCGGAGGGCGCCAGGGAAGAGCCTCTCGTCGCCCTCGTCAGCTCGCTGCCCTTGCCCACCTCCGCCATGCTGCGCCATAGCAGCACCGCACCTGGAGCCTCTGCCTGCCATGGCCACCATGGCACGAAGCGACCAGCTGAACCAGGAGCCACTGCATCCAGCCTCCACCTCCTCCCCACCAGAGGAGCTGCCCTCCAGCAAAGCTGGGCGCTGGCAGTGCCCAACAGAAAGGGAGGGGGAGGACAAACAAGAGCAACACCAGGCAAGGAAACTGTACTGTTCCATTACAGGCCCTTTAAATATACATTCAATAAAGCTCAATGAGTTCTGTGGTTACCTTAATTGTTTGTGCTTTCTCTTTGGAAATTTGAGCATAGACTGTGGATGATGTAGCAGGATCTCCCATATCGGGTGTGTCCTAAATGGGACATTAAGTCAAAATCAAATGCATTATTACACGTTGGTTGCATGTGAAGCAGCTGTTCTGAATGGACAGAAAGCAATACAAGAATCTAGCTGGAACTAATAAAATTGTGGGTCCCTGCCTGGAAAAGGTCGACACAAATATTCTCTGGGATCTGCTGCCTGTTGAAGGAGTGCCTGCTTGCCTATATGTCCTGCTTGTATATATGCAAAGAAAGCAGATGTTACACAGGCACTCCAAGTCTCCATTGCTCTCTGGTCCCAAAGAATCAAAGACTACCATCTTACACAACTCAATAGGAATAAATTCCATTCGGCTTAATGAATCTCACATGATGATTGTACAGTAATTCCAATAGCATTGCCCCTGGAACATCATAGGAGGAGAGTACAAGGTTGTTGTTGTTGTTGTTGTTTAGTCGTTCAGTCGTGTCCGACTCTTCGTGACCCCATGGACCAGAGCACGCCAGGCACTCCTGTCTTCCACTGCCTCCCGCAGTTTGGTCAGATTCATGTTTGTAGCTTCGAGAACACTGTCTAACCATCTCGTCCTCTGTCGTCCCCTTCTCCTTGTGCCCTCCATCTTTCCCAACATCAGGGTCTTTTCCAGTGAATCTTCTCTTCTCATGAGGTGGCCAAAGTATTGGAGCCTCAGCTTCACGATCTGTCCTTCCAGTGAGCACTCAGGGCTGATTTCCTTAAGAATGGATGCATTTGATCTTCTTGCAGTCCATGGGACTCTCAAGAGTTTCCTCCAGCACCATAATTCAAAAGCGTCAATTCTTCGGCGATCAGCCTTCTTTATGGTCCAGCTCTCACTTCCATACATCACTACTGGGTAAACCATAGCTTTTACTATACGGACCTTTGTTGGCAAGGTGATGTCTCTACTTTTTAAAATGCTGTCTAGGTTTGTCATTGCTTTCCTCCCAAGAAGCAGGCGTCTCTTAATTTCGTGGCTGCTGTCACCATCTGCAGTGATCATGGAGCCCAAGAAAGTAAAATCTCTCACTGCCTCCATTTCCTCCCCTTCTATTTGCCAGGAGGTGATGGGACCAGTGGCCACGATCTTCGTTTTTTTGAGGTGGGCAGGTGCAAAAGACAGCAGAGCCCCTACATATTTAATATCTGAATTGAAAGCTACTGTTACAGAAGCTCCCTCTTCTATACAACTGCAGGAGCCCTGTGCTGTTTTCCATCTAACCACACAATGGATAGCAGTATTATTTACCACCTGAGACAAAGCTTGTTGGCTCTCCTCATTGTAGTGGATCAGAGTCTGGCTGCCTTCTTCGTACGGAATGAAGGGAGGGCCTTTCTTCGATTCTGGTGCTGAGGAACACCAAAGTAGGAGAGCTAGGCCCACTGCGTAACAAGGAAAAGAAAAACAAAGGATGAGCTTTAACACTTTTTGGGATGAGTAGGAAGGAAAATCCATCCTAGGATCTCCTCCACCTCCCTGTTAGTTTGTTGTATACCACTTAGAGATATATTCATATCTTAAGCATATAGAAATTGCCTGAATTAATTAACTCAATAAAGGTAAAGTGACCCCTGGCCATTAGGTCCAGTCGTGGCCGATTCTGGGGTTGCGGCCCTCATCTCGCTTTATTGGCCAAGGGAGCCGGTGTACAGCTTCCGGGTCATATGGCCAGCATGACTAAGCCGCTTCTGGCGAACCAGAGCAGCACATGGAAACGCCGTTTACCTTCCCGCCGGAGCGGTACCTATTTATCTACTTGCACTTTGACGTGCTTTTGAACTGCTAGGTTGGCAGGAGCAGGGACCGAGCAACGGGAGCTCACCCCGTCGCAGGGATTTGAACCGCCGACCTTCTGATCGGCAAGTCCTAGGCTCTGTGGTTTAACCCACAGCACCACCTGCATCCCTTAATTAATTCAATAGGTCAAGGTAAAAGGTAAAGGACCCATGGACGGTAAAGTCCAGTCAAAGGCAACTATGGGGTGCGGCACTCATCTCACTTTTCAGGCCGAGGGAGGCAGCATTTGTGCCCAGAAAACTTTCTGGGTCATGTGGCCAGCATGACTAAACCGCTTCTGGTGCAACAGGACACCGTGATGGAAACCAGAGCACACAGAAATGCCATTTACCTTCCTGCCGCAGTGGTACCTATTTATCTACTTGCACTGGTGTGCTACTGAACTGCTAGGTTGGCAGAAGTTGGGACGGAGCAATGGGAGCTCACCCTGTCGCGTGGATTCAAAGTGCCAACCTTCCGATGAGCAAGCCCAAGAGGCTCAGTGGCTTAATCCCATGAAGAAGCAGCTCACCCTACTAATCTATGTGTGCATGCACTTTGAATTGAAATAGAGCACCCACTAAAAAAATCAGTCACTGACGAACAAGGATAACATGTTTACATTCTCTCTGCACAAGATCTGAGCACGTTATTTCTGCCAGTAAGCAAAAGGCAAATTTTACAACATCACTCACAAATCAGTAACAGGAACCCAGCCACGATTGCAGCGACTGCTCCTGCTCCAAGACCCACCGACATGGAAGCCAGTTTCAGCTCCTGCTCACATGTGATCCCATCCCGGCAGGAACACACACCAACATGGAGGGTCTGTTCCATAAAAAACCCCTGCCTGTCGAAAATGTGGAGCGGCACTTCGTAAATGCCGGAAGGGAGGCTTTTCAACATAAACAGCTCGACTGAGTCATCTAAAGTGGGAGAAGAGGGAGAATACTTACATTATTTCTTTTTTGATAATTATAATAATACCACGCTGATAATGAGACAATACTGATGATGCAGACAAGGATGAGCAGGCTGAACCCTTCCAAATATTATTAACCAGATTTAAATCATTTTTAGATTTTTAAGAATTGAATGGTTGCTTGCAAATCCTCTAGGCAATTCTTTGGTTAGCTGTCCAGCCTTCTTTGAAAACTTCAGAAGAAATGCTTTCTCTTATCATTTACAGGTAGTTTATTAACCTGTGGTGTCAGGAAAAGATGCACACAACAGGCCAGAGCATGGAGATGGAAATCCACATCTAACAGCACCTGCCATTCTATCAGGCTTATAGTTGAAGAGGAGATGGAGATGTCCTGCAGCCCCATTAGCCCTGCTGAAAGGCCAGAAACTTTTGTCTCCTCTCCTACCTGAACTCTGTTTAAAAAATGTCTCCTATAGCTTTATTAGTCTGAAGACTGTCAAAGCGATGTACAGAATATCAAAATCATATACAAGACAAGACAAAACCCCATTTGCACTGAGTTTTCCTTGCACTGAAATGAATGGGGTGGAATAATGTAATGACAATGCACTTTGCATAATTTAGCATATGAGATACTATAGAGTTCTGCGTGCGAAGAGTACAGTGGTACCTTGGTTCTCAAACTTAATTCGTTCCGGGAGTCCATTTGACTCCCTAAACCATTCGAAAAGCAAGGCACGGATTCTGATTGGCTGCAGGAGCTTCCTGCACTCAAGTGGAAGCCGTGTCAGATGTTTGGCTTCCGAAAAACATTCACAAACCAAAACACTTACTTCTGGTTTGTGGCGTTCAGGAGCCAATTTGTTCGACAACTAAGCCGTTCGAGAATCAAGGTACCACTGTACAGGGCAGAACATGGAAAATCCCTACGTCACAGTAGGAGGGTAGCTTACCAAAGTTCTGTCCCAGTTTCCAAGAGTCTTGCACATTCCCATTGGTCTCTACTAGCTGGAATGTAAAGGGCTCTGCATAGAGATCAGAGTCTTTGTCTTCTGCTTTTACAAGGAATGGGCCTTTTTCTTTTCCACTGCAGACCACCAGCAAAGATGTAACTAACATGGGAGCGTTATCATTGAGGTCAGAGAGGTGAAGTTGGATAGTGCCTGTGCCAGTTTGTGGTGGAACACCTAATAGGGGGAACAAATGAGCACAATGCTAAAAAAGAGAGAGAGGGCAAATATTACAAAGCAGGAAGGAATGCACAGAATGAGAAATGGATTTCACCCACTGGCTTTTGGCATCTGACCTCCTCAGCAAACACTTCCCACACTGTATTTCTCTGTTGCAAATGTCAGGTCATCCACGTCATTCAAGCTGGACCTGTTTTGCAAACTCTCAATGGAAGAAAGGATCATCTAGGTCAGAGTTCACACAGGGGCCCAAGAAACGGCTCTATGACTGGGAAGCATTCTTAAGACAGCTTCTCAACATTTTTAGCATAGCTGTCAAGCGTCCCTTATTTGGCGGGACAGTCCCTTTTCCCAGCGCCATGTCCCGCTGCTGTCCCTTATTGATGATGTCCCTTAAATAAGCTACTGAAGATAATGGGGCCCTTTCTATGTCCAGCTGTCCTTTGTCAACAACAAATTGCTGCTGTCTTTTTGTGTTGAATATATGCTATATGGTAATTTATGGACCTAATAGGTATCTAAAGCCATTTGCATGCAACAAAATATGTATTTTATCAAAGTAATTGTTGATCCCTTATTTTGGCTGCTGATCCCTTATTTTCTGTAAGTTGACAGCTATGATTTTTAGACATCACAGGATAATTCTGTTGCTTTCATTTTCTGCCCGGAAATATTCAAAGCTGAGTGTTAGGTGCTAAACCAGAGCTGCCTTGGGACACTTTGCATCTTGCACCGTTATTGTCTGAGAAGCTACTTACCGTCGTCAATGGCGTGAATCACAATGGTGTATACACTGTTGTTCACGTGGGGAGATTCTCTATCTAGTGTTTTCACATTTGTCACGGTCCCCGAGTGTTCGTCAACAGTCACCCAGCCACCTGGGTCAGAAACTACTTTGTACCTTAAAGAGGAAATCAAAGGTTTTATTTTTAAATGAGCGATGAAGGCTCCAGAGTAGCTATCAGGCAGGGTTTGCTTTCCAACCCTCCAAAGGACTGGAAATCAAGGGTTTACTTAGCGCTGTGTTGAACATTTCCTTCCACTTCCTTTTCCAACCATTCTCCAACAGTGAAAAGAAAAAGAAACTGCACTCATATAAAAAAAAAGTCAGGTGGAAAGAAGAGTGTCCGTAAAATTCTCATGGGGGAGTGGAAGGCTTTTGTTGCATTGACATTACTTCCAAAATGGTGCCAGGGTTTTGCGAGTAGGGGTGTCAGGAAATTCAGCCTGAAGCAGTAGCAAAAATTGCCCCGCTCACGTTTTAGTCCCAGGTCCAGCGCAGAACTCGATCTAGCAAATACAGTGGCTATTCGCTCACATAATTCTTGGAGTCATTATTTAATCTTACAACCAATATATAATTTTTGGTGGGGTTTACTTGCATGGTTTTGACATCTCCTTTACATTGAAATGTATGGCGTGAAAATGTTACTAATTATGTTAAGTTTGTGAAGTACGCAAGTCCCCATTTTGTATTTCTATGTTGTGAACTGCCCTATGATCTTTGGGTGACGGGCGGTATACAAATTAAATAATTAATAGGGCAGAAATAATTGTGTAAACTATGTTAAATAGCAGACAGCAAGATGAATAGCATAGTATTAGGTGAAAAACAAACAGCCGTGCAGAGAAAATGTATCCATTCTCCGGTAGTCTACATTCTGCAGCCTTCCTGGGTGCTCTGCCTCCTAAAATCGCCATGGTTTCCACAGCTGGGCTTTCCTATATAAGAGATGGAAGGCAGGGAGGCTGTGTGGCATGCACCAGACAGCAGTTTATCATTTTCTTGAAAAGAAAACTTCTTTGAAAGTAAAAACACTGCAATTGCTACAGAAACAAAAATCAGGGTGTGCAACAATCTCAGTCATGTGGCAACCATTCTCCCACAGTATCTCCCACTTCTAGATGTTTGGGACTAAAATTCCCATCCTCCCTAGCTGACAGGACCAGTGGTCAGGGATGCTGGGAATTGTAGTCCCAAACATCTGGAGGGCCAGAGATTGCCTATGCCTGCCCTAGGGGAAGACATCCTGATGCTGATGCTCCCATGTTGTAACTGCACCCATGAGACTTCTTTTCAGATCAGGAAGCATAGGCAGACAGGGAAGTATACTGTTCTGCAAAGATATTTTTAATTTGGGAGCATGGTGGCCACATACACACTACCCATGGTCACCTCGCAACAATAACATAAGGTCCAAATTTATTTATTTTTAATGTTAAGGACATTTTTAAAGTGCTCCATGAATGAAGCAGGAAAACAGAAGCGAATTTCACAGGGGAATGAAACATGTGAAAAATCGGTAGAAACGTTTTGACACAGCACTCAAACAGGTAGACTACTCATGCTTAAAGGAAGAAGAAGAGTTTGGATTTGATATCCCACTTTATCACTAACCTAGGGAGTCTCAAAGCAGCTAAAATTCTCCTTTCCCTTCCTCCCCCACAACAAACACTCTGTGAGGCAAGTGAGGCTGAGAGACTTCAGAGAAGTGTGACTGGCCCAAGGTCACCCAGCAGCTGCAGGTGGAGGAGCGGGAAATCGAACCCGGTTCACCAGATTACGAGTCTACTGCTCTTAACCACTACACCACACTTGGCAAAATGGCGGTCATGAAAAACTTAATTGGGCAAAGTGTAATGTTCAATGGGTTCCTGAATCTATTCCTCTTCACTCTCTCTGAAGTGGAACCCTAACCAAGCTCCTTTGGAAGACCCATTCATATGGGACATGCGTACAAGAAGGACCAGCAGTTCTTCCCCACCTTATGATGTGTGGTGTTGTGTCTGGGTCCTTGGCTGTGTAATGTGCAATCGTGTTCCCAGGGATCATCCCTTCCTCTTTCCAAAGAACAAGAGCAGGAGGATGAAACTGAGGAGCGTCGTTCTCATCCATGATATTTATGTTCACATATGCTTCTTGGTTGCCTGGAGAACTCCGCATCTGACCGCCTTCACAGATAAAGAAGGGCTCTTCGTTTTCTACAGAAATCATGAGTCTCCTCTTGTTATGTTTGTCATAAACCAAAGGCTGAAAAGAAAAGACGCAGAGCAACCACAAAATCACAATCTCCCATAGTAAATTCTGACTAACTATACACAAAAACTTGTAGGATGGGGTGGAGGGTTGTAAATGATGATGTTCTGCTACCCAAATCTTGATAAAAGTTCTATGCTTGGAACAATTCTTCAAATCCTGCCAATAGCTTTGTCCATCTACATTACCTTTGTGATGCTTAAAACCCCTTCATTGGTATCAGGATCCGTCTCAATGCTGAAATTCTCTGTATCATCTCCTCCCAGTATTTTATACTTGGCTCTCCAAGCAGGTGTGTTGGGAGAATCTTTATCTTCCACCTGGAGGCGAAGGATGCCATGTTCTGTTTTGCCTTCTGGGATGTTCAGATAATGCTTGGAAGACACAGATAGGGCATCTCAGTGAACAAAAGACAGCTCCAAACATTTCCTCCCATTTTCTGTCATACTGCAATGTGACCAAGATATATAACCCAGGGTGGAGTGGACTGCTAAGGAGGTTCCTCTGTATGCACAAGGAAATCCTGCTTGCCTGGTGAAATGATTTCCCCTATCTTCCCACTGTGTGTTGTTTTGAGGCATAGGAAGTGGAGACAGGGGGAAAACCCCATTGCGAAAGTGGGACATGTTATGCTGCATCTCCACCCCCATCGTTCAGCCTGGACACTGAGGTCCAGCTCCGAGGGCCTTCTGGTGGTTCCCTCACTGTGAGAAGTGAGGTTACAGGGAACCAGGCAGAGGGCCTTCTTGGCAGTGGCTCCCTCCCATCAGATGTCAAGGAAACAACTATCTGACTTTTAGAAGATATCTGAAGGCAGCCCAGTTTAGGGAAGTTTTTAATGTTTGATGTTTTATCGTGGTTGTAATATTCTTTTGGGAGCTGCCCAGAGTGGCTGGTGAAACCTAGCCAGAAGGGCGGGGTATAAATAAATTTCTTGTTGCTGTTCCTGCTAGTGCAACTCTTTAATTGAATCTGCTCCCAGGATTGGACTGTGCAGGCTGAAGTTGCATTGATGAAGTGTGGTCCTCAATTATGCAGAGTGTTCTACTCTTGAATTCCTGGCACAACACTAGGGAAAGTCAGCGCATGGGCAATGACATGCAGAATGACTTCAGAAGCAGGGCTTGTATACATGCCGCTGACCCCTGTAAACAGTTTGGCATTTGCATGTTTATTACTTATCTTGGAGCATTTCTAATCTTCATATTTTTGATTCTCCAAGCGGCAAACCAAAATAGACTCAGTAACGAGAGAGCCCTATCCTAGAGGTCAGGGAAAAGCTGGGCATGACTTAAGCATATCCAAGAACCAGAGTGAATCTGATTCAAACAATAAAAGAGAGTCCAAATAATTACATTTTTGAGGAATTTGCAATAGCATTCTGATAAGGCTGTATACCTGCAGAGCTGTCAGCACTGATAGCAAATAATGCCTTAAAGTGGACGCTTAAAAAGGCAAACCTTTTGACTTCATAACTGGGACCTGGAAAACTCTCTCCCACCCTGACAATAGCCCTCAAGCAATATGTCCTTACAGTTCCTTTAGCAAGCAATGGTGCGTTGTTGTTTGAATCTTCCACAGCAATATTAATGGTTGCTGTTGATGACAGCCGTGGATTCCCATGGTCTGTAGCTTTGACCAGAAGTCTGAAAGCCGAGGTCGCCTTGAAAACGTTAAAATATGAAAACATCGTCACTCTCTATATGTCCGAGATGATATTGGTGTGAATTCAATAACTCCAAAGACACGCAAACTTTCCAAAGAAAGATGCATTTGCAAAACGTAAGGCTCGTGGTCTGACTGACCAGCTTAGAATCCAGCTTTCCTGAAATGGCCACAATTAGCCACCAGAAACTTTGGATTGATTCTGCTGCTAAGATACCTATTAGCTTTATTCAATTTTTTCCCCCATGCATGTTGTGTGGCCACAACTGAGACCGCCTTCAAAGATGAGTTTTGAGGTCCATGGCCTTGGGTAAATTCAAATGTTTTTGCTCCATGTTGTAATTTGCACAGGACCGTAATTCTGTATAAATATGGCATTTAGACCCTATGGTGGTGGTGGTGTTCCCCATCCCTCATCTCATTCGTGGTGTAGTGGTTAAGAGCGGTAGTCTCGTAATCTGGTGAACCGGGTTCACTTCCCCGCTCCTCCACATGCAGCTGCTGGGTGACCTTGGGCCAGTCACACTTCTCTGAAGTCTCTCAGCCCCACTCACCTCACAGAGTGTTTGTTGTGGGGGAGGAAGGGAAAGGAGAATGTTAGCCGCTTTGAGACTCCTTCGGATAGTGATAAAGTGGGATATCAAATCCAAACTCTTCTTCATTCTCTCAGCACCAGTGATGTAGGACAGAGCAGTAACGGATGGTATGTTGAGGAGGTGGCACTTCCCTGACCTCCCAACTGTTGAGTCACTGCTGCTTACTGGGAAGAGCAGAGCTCTGGGGAAGCCCCAACATTGCAAATGCAGCAACAAGAACCTGCTGATGCATATGCACCATGCTGACCTCCCCATCACCTCCATTTTTCTCCCAATAAGCAGCAGCTCAGTATCAGGTGGTCAGGTAAGCTCCACTGCACCACCACCACCCATCTGCTACTGGAGCAAAGTGAAGGCAAAAGGTCACTCAGTGACTCATTGCTAAGTGGATCAGGCTGAGCCAGTTCTCCCTGACCCACTGCCAACATTGATGGCCCATTTGTTTACACTGCATTTGTTTGCCTTGCATGGGATATTTTTTTACAAAGATTAGGCTGCTGAAAGGCAATTTGTAGAGGAAATACTAGGGCAGTGGATTTAAAGAGTGACATACTGAAGGCAAAATAATTTTCACGAGTGTATACATGCCCAAAAAGGGTGGGGCAGAGCTTAAGAAGACAGGCTTTATTTACAAGTTCTATACCTGATAATCTGAGCATCCCGTGACACGAATCAGGCCACTTGAAGGATCAATGGTGAAGATAGGTTCTTTTGTACGAGGGGTCTGCAAAACCAGAGAATGCTCCACTAGAGAATTCGGAGTGCCTTCTTCATCCTTGTCATAGGCCGTGGCATTGAACACTGGTTCATCTATGATTGGGGAAGGTGCAGTGTTTATAGCAAGGGAATAATACAGAGCCTAGGACTTGGCGATCAGAAGGTCGGTGGTTCGAATCCCTGCAATGGGGTGAGCCCCCATTGCTCGGTCCCTGCTGCTGCCAACCTAGCAGTTCAAAAGCACATCAAAGTGCAAGTAGATAAATAGGTACCGCTCGGGCGGGAAGGTAAACGGCATTTCTGTGCACTACTCTGGTTTGCCAGAAGCGGCTTAGTCATGCTGGCCACATGACCTAGAAGCTGTACGCCAGCTCCCTCGGCCAATAAACTGAGATGAGCACCGTAACCCCAAAGTTGGCCATGACTGGACCTAATGGTCAGGGGTCCCCTTACCTTTATAGTGTGTCTTTACTATACAGTCGTACCTCGGAAGTCGAACGCTTTGCAACTCGAACGTTTTGACTCCCAAAAGCCGCAAACCCAGAAGTGAGTGTTCCAGTTTGCGAACGTTCTTTGTAACCCGAACATCCGATGCGGGTTCTGCTGGTTCCAATTGGCTGTAGGAGCTTCCTGCAGCCAATCAGAAGCCGCGTCTTGAATTCTGAATGTTTTGTAAGTCAAACAGACTTCTGGGACGGATTTTGTTCAACTTCCAAGGTACGACTGCATTTCCATTCTTGACACTTGTATAGAAGAGCCCACCTCTTGGCAATCTCCCCACGTGGGCAAATTTGTTACCAGAATCAGAGCAAAGCCAACAGCTTTTGCTACAGCCTGCTCAGTGCCTCGTTTGCCTGCTGCAACCCCTAGCCATGCCATAGACTTTAGGCTCCACCAATGCCAGCAACTCCATCCTGAGTAAAGGTGGCTGGGAAGCAGAGAGGTGCAAAAGTGGAGTGGAGAAGAAAGGAAAGTCTTCCACTTCTGAGAAGAAAGAGGCAGAGGAGGTCTTGAACAAAATTAGACGGTAGGACAAAGGATGTGATGACGGTGGTAAATGAGATAGATAGATAGAGGATAAGAAAGATGAAAGCTGCTATAGGAGGAAGACGTGAATGTAAAAAGACCAGAGAAGGGATGAAAGGCAAATGGGAGAAGAAATTATAGATGAGTAAAATTGCTTGAGGCACATGGGGTGGGAAAACGAACAATATAAAATAAAAAGCCTTCTTCACTTAGTTCCTCTGGATCACGAAATTCTTCCTAAAATGGGAAGACCGAGTCAAAATCACTCCAGATCAGATTTCTGTACTTAGCTTAAGGAAAGCTGAGCCATAAAGAAAATGCTGTCTGTGCCAAAGAACTTGGCAGTTTCCAAAGATGGACTAAATAGCAATAGAAAATGATCTCAGTAATTGCCAGCTGATTATGCCAAAGTCCGTCTGCACTGGCTACCATTTTGTGACTGGCTCTGCCACTGCTCTGTCATTTTGTGACAGGTTGGCTTCAGTAATCTGCAGCTATCTCTAGTGGGCTCTGGGAGTAGAAAGTTTGAGCAACCCTGTCCTTGACAAGGACCATATACAGTGAAGCTATCAACAGTGTCCAAGATACTCACTTCTGTCGTGGTTTTCTTTCATGGTGATGTTAAATTCCTTTTTAGAAAACTCAGGCGCATTATCATTAATATCCTTAATTTTAACATTGAAGAGTAAAGATCTATCCACTATTTCATTCGTCGTCCTATCCGCAACATCAAAACGTATCTGAACGATGGACAATCAGCAAGAAAATTAAATTAGCGACTGGCTCATGTGTTCTATGGACTTCTAAAAAAAAAAAAAAAGTTAAAAGGAAAGTAATTACCGTGAAAGAAGGGTTTCTCTCTCGATCAATGGAACGGTGCACAGATACATGTCCATTCACATCATCCTCGATAGAAAACAGTCCAGGCTCTGGATATTCATCCACACCAGGTCCACTGATTAAATATTTCACATTTATATCACGCTTGCGTGATACATCATTAAAGAGCTACAAAGCAAAACAGGCTGTTGTTTAAAGGTTAATCTTATCAGCAGAGTAATATTTTAATGGCAAGATTCTTCTACATTTTACTATTCTGATAATCCTAGGGACTCAGCTACATTAGTCAAGAAACACCTTTTCGAATGTATTATGAACATGCAACACCAGATGGCCCCAGAGAGAAAGAAGAAATTTTGAAGCACTTTTCCAGAGCATTTTTCTTCTTCTTTTGTTATAACAATTTAATTTCTGACTTGTTTATAGCGAGGGAGGGGGATCCTGTGTGTAGATCCACCCCTAATGTAGATTTTTTGGTTTTTTTAAAAAAAGATTTAATAAATAATAATAATAATAATAATAGTAGTAGTAGTAGTATTTATCACCTTCAGCAGCATGATTCTTAAGGAAAAGTTTCCCAGCCTTAATTCTTGTGCCATCTCACAGATGTTTTAGTGATGCCAATGCCATTGCAATGAAATCCTCAAGGCTTTTTTAACAAAAAAAAAATATCCCAAGAGGTACAGTTTGGTGACACAGAACAGTCAGTCCTTTTATTGTAAGAGAGTACAAGCAATTATAATGACCAATCTGCAAGTATTTTAGTAAATAATAATCTCTCAGACAAATGCCAAATAATAAAAGGGAATAGACAAGGCTGCCCTTTATCTCTGCTGTTATTTATTTTGCCTTTAAAAGTATAGAAGTCAGGCATAGAACTTACAAATTAAAAAAAATATTTATGTATGCAACAACGGCAGCTAGAGTTTTGTTAGCCCAAAGATGGAAAGCAAGGGAGGTCCCAAGTAAGGAGCACTAGCAACTTAAGATGATAGAATTTGCAGAACCAGCAGGTTTAACACATGAAAAAGAGAGCAAAAAGAGTATCTATTTAAAGAGGAGTGGAAAATATTTGCTGAGTATTTGTCAAACAACTGCACAGCTGAAGACTCTGGCAGCATTAAGATGAATTCAACAGTGTGATTAATATTTGAATGATTTAAATTGGGGAACTAACTAAAATAGTTACAGTAAAATATGCAGGAATGATAGACAAGTGAAATGAACCATGGGAAGGAGAAGGAGGGCAGTCGAAGGATATATAATATTGTGTAAAATGCATATTTTGAGATGTATAACTTGAAAACTTAATAGAAACTATTTTTTAAAAAATGAGAGTACGTGCAATTTTTAAGTGGCACAGACTAAGAGATGCAATTATATATGCTACTTCATTGCTCCGTTACAACTCTGAATTTTCTAAAGTGCTTTTAAAAATTGCCTCCTAAAATATATTTTAAAGAAAGTGCCAGAGACTGTGTGTGTGTGTTTTGTGGGGAGGAGACAAAAAAATTGTGCCAGAAGATAAGTAAACATTGCCAGTGGCACTTTTATTTAAAGATGAAGATTATAAACATGCACGAGCTTGAAATTTCCAATTGTAGCTTCCTCCTGCATTGAGCGTCAATAGGGCCTGTCATCCATGTGACAAGCATGAAAGTGAGGACTTAGAGACTTGCCAAACCGAGTCTTCCTTGGTTTGGAGACTTCCTAGTAACTCCAACTGACATTCTTCCGGGGGGGGGGGTGCAGATACTCTTGGTCATCTTTAAGGTGGTGATTCGCCAGTCCCTGACCCAATTTCCATTTATTTAAAAGCAATTCTAAGGCACTTGATATTTTAAATATCGGGGGCTGGCAGGGGGGGGGAAGCATGGGGGGGCATGAAGAGTCCAGGAGAGCCACTATGCTTTTCTTCCACACTGTGCCCTTGGCAGAAAAACTTAAACCTCTCTGCCCGGCCTAGGAGATGAGGGTCACTCCCTCCCCACAGTTCAGATGATTGATCTAATGATTTGGGAGGGGGTACTAGCCGTCTTCTCAGCTTATCTACAAGGATCAGATGTGGGGAAGCTGTGAACCTCTGGGCATGTGGTGTGCATCTGAGAATGGCCACATCTGCACCTTGCATGTAGCAGTCATGGCTTCCCCCTCACTGGGCTGCAATTTCCTGAGTGGTTTAACAGTCAATTCCTCTTCCCAGGGTACTCTGGAAATTGTAACTCAGAGCACAGGGGTCTCCTAACAGCTTTCGGCACCCTTAAACCATAGGTTTCCATAGGTTCCTGTGATCCTATGTGATCAGAATGCTTCAAATGTAGGGTGCAGATGTGGTCAGAGAAGGTGTCTATATCCACTTTAGACCATGCCCCCACCTGCATGAGGCCCCTGAAGGGTTGACAAAAGGCAAATATGGCCCTCAGGCAGAAGAAACTTCCAACATGCACAAGAGCCAGTGTGGTGTCGTGGTTAAGAGCGGTAGATTCATAATCTGGGGAACCGGGTTTGCGTCTCCGCTCCTCCACCTGCAGCTGCTGGGTAACCTTGGGCCAGTCACACTTCTCTGAAGTCTCTCAGCCCCACTCACCTCACAGAGTATTTGTTGTGGGGGAGGAAGGGAAAGGAGAATGTTAGCCACTTTAAGACTCCTTAGGTTAGTGATAAAGCGGGATATCAAATCCAAACTCCTCTTCTTCTACTTTAAGGTGCACACACAATGTTATTGGCTGTTCTTGTCTGTATCATGGCACAAGCTGTTGAAGGCTTGATTCAGATGCAAATTGCCCTTGGGGAACACAGCCAGAAACACAAAAAACTAGACTATAAATATACAAGGCTTTCCAACACGTTACACATTGGCTTTTACCTCTCCGACACGTTTTGGGAACGGCCCTTTGTCTTCCTCCTCAAGTTCTAGGGTGGTAATTACCCATCTCCTTTTGGTGCGACGCAAAGGACGAAGACTGTCGAGCAGCTTCAGATCCTGGGAGTGAAAAGAGCGCACTTATGTTACAACCACCTATGTGTATCACTGTAGCAGGTGCCTCTTTTTCAAAACAAACATTAAAATATAGGGAGTTTAAAATATATGTTCCAAATATATCCTTTGGCCCCACACTGGTAAGTTCAGTAACAGAAGATAAGTTTCCTCCTTTGTTCATTGACCTGTAGTGGGACTTTCATACACATGCCGTAAGTAAAGGCAAAGGGCCCCTGACCATTAGGTCCAGTCGTGGCCGACTCTGGGGTTGCGGCGCTCATCTCGCTTTATTGGCGGAGGGAGCCGGCGTATAGCCAGCATGACTAAGCCGCTTCTAGCGAACCAGAGCAGTGCACGGAAACACCGTTTACCTTCCCGCCGAAGTGGTTCCTATTTATCTACTTGCACTTTGACGTGCTTTTAAACTGCTAGGTTGGCAGGAGCAGGGACCGTGCAACGGGAGCTCACCCCGTCGCGGGGATTTGAACCGCCGACCTTCTGATCGGCAAGTCCTAGGCTCTGTGGTTTAACCCACAGCGCCACCCGCGTCCCTCACACATGCCATAAGTAGATGAATATGTACGTACATAACTTCTTAAGGACTCAGAATCTAAAATCTGTCCAGCCTCATCAAAATATAGACCCAGATTCAATTATCCTCCCCCCATCAACAGACACACAAGCCATTGTAAAAACAAAAAAAGATTTGCAGATAATGTCTATCTGGTTTTTAAAGTAATGTTATCTACTGGAGAACTTAACCTGAGTCCCCACCTGGTTGCTTCTCTTGTAGATGGTCTTCCTTAGACTGCTGTCATCTCCCAGGGCATGGCAGAAGCTGTTGATGGTAAGAACCTTAATAGATGGAGAAAAGGGCAAGAGTAAGAAGGATGTTGCATTGGCCAAGTCATGCTACCCACAGTATCACACCCTGAAAAGCCAGGCAACTTTGACGTCTGTAATGAATGCATTTTTCAATTAAAAATCTGGCTTTGTTAGGAATGTGATGTTTTCACTGGGTGATTGAGGCTGTTGTGGCCACAGAGGCTTCAAAATTCAAGGGTGCTTATAATATTATAATGTCCCATAATCTCTTTCCACACCCTGGCAGTGACTTCCCATGTTCCTCAACCATGCAATAAATGCCAACAAGCACCAACCTATTTTATTCACCCCAGCCCTGAACATTTATGCCAAATGTTGCCCTTCCATTCACCTGAAAAACTGAACAAAAAATGAGTCAACTCTGTAGAGGTCACCAGCTTTCCCTGTTCTGTGTCATCTGCCTTGATGCAACAAACTTACTCAGAACTGTAGCTGTTTTCCTAAGGATTATACCCAACTATAACGTAACTGTCATTTGCAATCAACTGTATCTGGCCAAGCACAGAAACGTTGCTGAACCTGTTATATCATGGTTGATCTCCAAGGTGTCTGCGTCAAATTTCTCTGGGCTGCTCTACTCAACAGTTAATTACTCAATAAGGCTTCCTCTATGACTTCCCTGTTTAAGGACTGTCCAGAAAATGCATTTAATATAGAACAGCCTTTCCTGACCTGGTGCCCTCCAGATGTTTTAGAATCATAGAGTTGGAAGAGACCACAAGGGCCATCGAGTCCAACCCCCTGCCAAGCGGGAAACACCATCAGAGCACTCCTGACATATGGTTGTCAAGCCTCTGCTTAAAGACCTCCAAAGAAGGAGACTCCACCACACTCCTTGGCAGCAAATTCCACTGTCAAACAGCTCTTACTGTCAGGAAGTTCTTCCTAATGTTTAGGTGGAATCTTCTTTCTTGTAGTTTGGATCCATTGCTCCGTGTCCGCTTCTCTGGAGCAGCAGAAAACAACCTTTCTCCCTCCTCTATGTGACATCCTTTTATATATTTGAACATGGCTATCATATCACCCCTTAACCTCCTCTTCTCCAGGCTAAACATGCCCAGCTCCCTTAGCCGTTCCTCATAAAGCATCGTTTCCAGGTCTTTGACCATTTGGGTTGCCCTCCTCTGGACACGTTCCAGTTTGTCAGTGTGCTTCTTGAACTGTGGTGCCCAGAACTGGACACAGTACTCCAGGTGAGGTCTGACCAGAGCAGAATACAGTGGCACTATTACTTCCCTTGATCTAGATGCTATACTCCTATTGATGCAGCCCAGAATTGCATTAGCTTTTTTAGTTTTGGACTACAGCTCCCATCATCCCCAGCTAGCAAGGCCATGTTGGCTGTGACTGATGGGAATCGTAGTCCAAGAATATCTGAAGGGCATCAGATTGCAAAAGGTTAGTAAGGAAAGCAAGCACAAAGCAACTAACTGGGGCCATGCATCGGATTATATCTTACCTGTGCTTAAGGAGCTGGAATGCTTCTGAGTGCCAGGATTTACTTTTAAAGCCCTACACAGCTTGGGACCTGAAGAAATGTCTAATTCCACACCAACTTTCCTGGGCACTGAGGCAGTATTCAGAGCTGCAGCTGCTTGTCTTTCCCTGCTATTTCAGATGAGTCAAATGGACAACAGGGAGAAGACCTGCTCTTTTGTGAAACCCCACTTACAGAAGTCTCACCCCAGATAGGCTCGCCTGCCCCCTACGTCACAGAATAATCCTATACATGGTATCCAGAAGTAAACCCTACTGAATTTGATGGGACTTACTTCCATGTAAGTGGGTATAGGATTGCCACCCTTAATCACTTTTCAGCGCCATATGAAAACCTTTTTATTTCCCCAGACTTTTGCCATGTGCAGGAATTTGAATCATCAATGTTTACTACTGCTTTTACCCTACACTTTTACGATTTTGCTAGTGTTCTGGTGCATTCTTATTTTATTTTTAACAGCCGTAAACTACCCTGATAACTCTATATTGAACAGCAATATAAAAAGTATTATTCCTAGATATTGATGCATAAGAAAATTCAGTATCAACAAGGTTTTTCCACCATCTGTAAGAATGGATACAGTTCAGACAATGGTAAGTACGCCTATGATTTCAGCAGGAAATCCAACTTTAGCTGGATCACAACCAGCACTTATAAGTAATGGAAATACTCAACTGACTCGTGAAGTCTAGACTCAATCAAATTTTGGTTTCATTAACCAACATCTGTAATTTTATCCCAATGTACCAGCAAATGTAGCAGTTCCAAACACAATGTACCTTCAGGCTAACCCCGCCCCCAACATTTCTCTTGTTCAGATTCTACAATCCAAGGATGTTCCAACCCAGCCTTGCCCAACCCGGTAACCCTCCCAGATGTTTGTGCTGGTTACTTATGCTGCACGTTGTAGTCCTTGGAGAAGGCAATGCTAACTCAAGGCAGATGAGCCAATACTTGAACAAACATATGCAAATACTATGATATACTAGTGCAGCGGTTCTTGGACGACTGAGATGATTACTTCCCAAACAAACTGATAAGATAAGCAAAACACAGGATATTTTCAGCTTAGAGAAAAGGTAGCCAGGGAGGTTTTGATACAGGTGTTCCTGGTAATGACTGAAATATGCAAAAACTCCTTAACATTTTCAGTGATAAGACATCAGAAATTAAAAGTAATGCCTAGCTTGGTAAATATACACATGCTTCTTTCATCTAATGTTCCATACAGGACACACCAAGCCATCGTTTAGCACAATGTCTGAATGCAGTCAGTGACTTGCTTAAGGTCAGCTACCAAGTTTGTTGTTAAGGAGAAATATAAACCCAACCATCTTTGGGAACTGTAGCCAAAGGATATTTTCAATTTATCAATCCAAACATTTATGAAAAAACAAATCCTTGAAGTCATCTGCCTTCACATACCTACATAGCAGCTAGAATACAGAGTTCATTCAAACTGAAATAATGTCAGAGTGATGAAAACGAAGAAAGAGTAAACATGAAAGAACAACGGGGGGAAGAATTTATATGCAAGGATAAGAAGTGTTTAAACCAAGTTCTATTCTCAGTGATGCCTGTATCCTTTTCTTCCCTCAACCAAGAAAGATTAGCCTAGGAATTGTGAAATAAGACATGTGCTATTCACATTAACTGGGGCATGTCACACTTCAGTTATAATAACTTTCTGTTGACTATTGGGGCATGTTCTGGAACAGTTCTTCAGTTTTCCTTTTTGCAGCAGGCATGCACTTAATCTCTTGTAACAAAAACAAAGCCCTCTGCTCAGTAGCAATCCTTTTGCCACAAAAGCTTGGAGGGGCTGCTCAGTGCTGGAAACATGAGATGGCATCGATAAATTATCAGCAGGGTTTCAAAAGAAACCAAAACTAATAATACTTAAGAAAATGGCTCTAGAAGTTAATGAGAGCTTTACATGTGTTCTGAGGCGGGGTGTTGGAGAATTCTTCTTAAAGCGGGATTTGGGACAAAATGACGTTTCCTTCAGGTAGAATTATTTGTAAATAAAACATAAAAGGTTGGAAGAGAGATTGAAATCCACCTGCTTGACTCTATTCTAGCCAGTTCCCTTTCAGCTGCGAATAACTGTAGACAAAATGTCAGACGTGGGTCAGGAAGTCCTATATTCGCATTTCTGCTCAGCTATGAAACGAACTGGTTGATTTCTCCTTGGAATGCTTGCTATCTCCAACTTAGCCCAACCTATCTTGTTGTAAATTTGAGGGGAACTATGCATGCAGTCCTGATCTCTTTGCAAGGAGTGTGGGATAAACTAATATCAGAAGAAGAAGAAGAAAAATGGGCAGTCAGCTACATAAAAATAAAGGCAATTCATTAGGCTCTAGCAGCTTATGACTGAACTGTACCACAGTGGGGGAATTTCCATTCTGATAAGACAGTGGAACATGTTGCACTGCAAAGTTCTACAATCGCCTTCTCTCAAGACATTTTTAAAGGAATAGTTTGTTTTACAGAATGTTGATGCTGTTACGTCACTGAAACCTCAGGAATTTAAGTTTTCATAATTAATGCCTGGTGCCAAGCTGGAAACAGAGCAAACAACAGCATGACGGAACACCAAAGTCCCGCGAGGATCTGTCCTACCCCACAAAAGAATGCAGAATCGCTTTTAGCTTGCTGGCTACTTCGCTTTCCAATAGCTTAAAAGTTCTTGGTCCCAAAGAAGGGTCTGTTACTGTGCAATCCTGTTGACAGTAGCTAGTCTCATTGAGTTCAGGAGGACACATTCCCCAGAATGTGTGCCTAGATTGATTGATTGATTGAACTTATATACTGCTCTATATCCGGGAGTCTCAGGGCGGGTCACAGAATAAGATCAAGATATAAAACCACAAAATACATAATAAAAATAAAAACAATAGCCGCCCCCCCCCCCATCAGCATTATTCTTCTTGTAACACTGAGACAATGTGCTAAGCTTTAGTACTTGGGGCAGTGGGATGGGAGAATGTGCACAAGGCAAAAACATTTGACTTATCTAGATTTGTAGCTTTAGGAAGCAGCTGCTATGTTCTAGACTCATTTGGTATCTTTCCAATTCAACTTGTATTTTGGAAAAAATTAGATGTCTTTTAAAAAGGGATCTATTCCCCCCCCCATTCATTTAACAAGGGGGTAGAACAGGTTCAAAACACTAGAAGGATATTGGAACAATTTTGTCTTTACATGAGAGGAATACTGACTGTTTAGGAAACTATCAGACCTGGAGAGAACTTGAATTGCACTTATCTAAAGGAAAAACAACTGATGATATTAACCAGTAGTAAGGTTTTAAAAAGCTTACTGGGAAATGATATATAATGAATTGAAAATATTTTTGAAATAATGTTTGTAAAAAACAAACAAACCCAAAAACTTTCCTTTGGGGAATTATAGGGATGGAACTACCCAAACTGTATAGAAATGTATTCATGTATGCAACTACAGTGGCAAGAACGTTAAATGGAAAGAAGAATGGATACAAAAACTTATGGAATATGCAGAAATGGTGAAACTTATCGGAAAAATAAGAAATCAAGATAAGAAACTTATTATAAAAGAATGGAAATGATTTGTTGAATATTTACAAACTAAACAGAGAAGAACATTGACATTGGCAGGATTATTGTAATAACCTTATGGGTGTATTTTTTAAAACAGACGAATAAATGAGCAAATTAAGTTAATTTGAATATGCCATGGGGACCAACAGCAGTCCAAAAGAGCTTAAAAGCACCCGAAAAAACCTGGGGAAATAAAATTGTTTATACGTTTGTATGATTGTGGCTTTCACTTGACCCGGAGGAGAAAAAGGCACAGGGGCAGAGCGCGTCCTGGAGTTCAGTACCGTGCGCGCCCCAACGCACTAGGGACTATTTTTAAGAAGCAGGTGATGCTACCTGGCGGTTTCCAAGGAGACGGGGATATTTGAATACCAGGACGCTGCTGCATGATCTCCTCCTTGGGCTGGACAAGGCAAAGCGTGGAGCCTCCGATCTCCCCTTCGCCAGACAAACCCCCACCACCCATGACCCCTCTCCAGCCCTACCGTCAGGAGGAAAAGCGCAGCGCCGGAGAAAAAGGCGCGTCTCAGCGGCATTGTCGCGGCGCTCGTGGCTGGGGAGGCGCCGCTGATGCTCCTCGCAAAGGGGGCGATCCTCTGGGCTTCTCTGCACCCGCCTGTTGGCCGCAGGAAGATGCGCCTCCCGAGCCCCGAAGTGCTCCTATAGCAGCCCGAGAGAAGACTCTCAAGGTCTTCGACCAGGAATTCCACAAACCGGCCGAGGGAGAGAATATATGCCTTTCACAGGTATTGTTGATCTTGCCTGGCCCCACCTCCTCCAGGCTCATTTGAACACCAGCTACACCCACTTAAAGGGGGGGGGGAGAGAGAGACACTTGAATATTTATCTTCCGGGCACCTTATTCAATTCACTGACACAAACAAACAGCAAGAGACGACTGGTACAGTAATAAAAATGCCATCTTCCTCAAATTATCAGCTAATAACCAATAGTCAGCTAATTATCAATACTTAACTATCACAGTAACTTGATAAACCCCTAGGAGATTAAAATCTAGTAAACAAAAGGGCTGCGAGGGGAATCTTTACCAAGCCAGAGAATCTCTGAGGACGCTCAGATTGCCTTTTTTTCCTTCACCACTGAGCCACTCTCACATTTGTTGTTGTTGTTTAGTCGTTTAGTCGTGTCCGACTCTTCGTGACCCCATGGACCAGAGCACGCCAGGCACTCCTGTCTTCTACTGCCTCTCGCAGTTTGGTCAAACTCATGCTGGTAGCTTCGATAACACTGTGCAACCATCTTGTCCTCTGTCATCCCCTTCTCCTTGTGCCCTCCATCTTTCCCAACATCAGGGTCTTTTCCAGGGAGTCTTCTCTTCTCATGAGGTGGCCAAAGTATTGGAGCCTCAGCTTCAGGACCTGTCCTTCCAGTGAGACCTCAGGGCTGATTTCCTTAAGAATGGATAGGTTTGATTTTCTTGCAGTCCATGGGACTCTCAGGAGTCTCCTCCAGCACTATAATTCAAAAGCATCAATTCTTTGGCGATCAGCCTTCTTTATGGTCCAGCTCTCACTTCCATACATCACTACTGGGAAAACCATAGCTTTTAAGCCTGAACAATGAGCGCTGTACTTCTCCTGGGACTGCACCCAGTTCTCATCGCCAGCCATGTGCGTACCAAAAATGAGCTCCACTGGCCACCTGCATTTCAAGATCCAAATGTTCCTTTGCAGTACAAAATTAGAAGCTTAAGAGAGATGAAGAGACTGGCTCATCCATCTTCCAAGCAAGAGAAGCAGGGAAGGTTTCATGATGCTTCAATGCCCGTTCTAAACACCACTTACTAAATCTTATAGTACCTAAGGAAGGTGAATTATTTTTAGAGGAATTAATCAAAGAGTAGGCAAAGATCGCCTACCTTCACAGCGGTTTCTCTGAGCTCTTAAAAGTTGCTTTGACATTTAGAGGAAGAGAACTTGGGGTACACATTAGAGGCTTAAAATGCAGCCAGAGCAGCTCCCCAACATACACAGTGTTTCAAATCACACTTTGCTCCTAATTTCCTGTTTGTTTCCCCCTCTTCAAGTTAAAAGCAGGTGGAGTTTAAAAGGAGGCTGAGTCAGCTTGGGGCCATGGCACAGGGAGAAGGTTTAACCCTTTCCCCTCCAGCACAACTCTGTTTCTCAGATCCAAGTCGCCCTCCCAAGCTGGTATCTGTCTCGTGATGGAAAACAGACAGGTATCTTTATTGAGGAAATGACGCAGGCAGAAGGGGGAGCTTTCCCCCAAAGCTGGACCCCCTCTCCAGTCCAGCTACATTAAACTATAA
Organism: Podarcis tiliguerta; assembly: GCF_965153285.1. Taxonomy (NCBI): domain Eukaryota; kingdom Metazoa; phylum Chordata; class Lepidosauria; order Squamata; family Lacertidae; genus Podarcis; species Podarcis tiliguerta. The sequence goes on from NC_139539.1 coordinate 12,697,067, forward strand.
CAAGAGGAGGGGACTAAGACAATCAGAATCTCCTGTGTGCTGTCTGGTTCAATGTTCAGAAGCATTCAGTGTTGGCACACAGTTTAGAAACTGGACTAATTTAAGGACATTGGACTCCTACAGAAAGGGCATCGTTCAGCTCATAAGTAAGCTGAACAATTTCACTGACCAGGTGGGCAATGCGTGATTGTCCACTGTCGTCTCTGTTCTTTTAATTTATTTACCATTACTTTTATAGATCCCCCTTTCCTCCTCCTAACAACCCTCTGAGGTAGGTTAGGTCGAGAGACAGTGAGTGGTCCAAGCTGTGTGGCCAAGTGGGGATTTGAACCTTTGTCTCCCAGGTGCAAGACCACCGCACAAACTCCTACACCAAACAGGCCTAAATCATTCTTTTGTCTTAACCATTTCTTTCAGAAACAATAAACTTTAGGGGAATTAGGGTAGGTCAAAGCCAAGCTAGCCTATCTTTGTTTGCAGATGGTGCAAGGCTGTCATTAGAGCAGCCCTTACTCCCCTTAACTTAATCTTTACCATGTAATGGATTGCTACAGCCCAATAGCTGGGTCAGGAAAAGTCAGCATGGTCAGTAATAAATCTTTCAGCTGAAGCTCATTCTGGAGTCTGTAGCAAACTGGGCTTTGACTGCTCAGACAACTCCAATAGATGCAGAGGCATGAAGCAGAAATGAGACCTATCAGCATTGTTTAACTTAAGCTGGAGCAGAGCAATTGAAAAGATCAAACATAATTTGGAAAGATGGGACTGTTTTGAAACTGTCCTGGTTCTTGGGGATCACCGCTATTAATACTTACGTTCCCTAATCTTTATGGTACTGTCAAACCACTCAAAATTGCTTGGTTGAGATTTTGGCTCTATCAGGATTAGAAAGACACATGTTTCTGGTTGGAAGAAGCATTAATTGCGGTCCCTACAGAAGATTTGACCTTGAATGAAAGTGGACAGGGAGGATCCAAGCCACAAATAGGAAACATGCTGCTCATCTGGGTTGTAGGCAGACACTGAGAAGAAAGGCCTTTAGGTGGCCATGTGGATTTGTTTATTATTGTCTTGAACTGTACTCATCATGTGCATCGTGATTAGGGTGAAATTTGATTCAGTTTCCATTTAAAGGCAAATCTACCCAATGCACACTTTCTGAAACAATGTAAAAGAACTGCAGCATGGCTGTCCTCCTAAATTTGCATTTCTCTTAATCTGAAAGGAATAACTTTGAGAGGATAGTGCTTTGTTTTAGTAGTTTTATAGCACTTAGGGTAAATTATATCTCTTATCTTCCATCCTGATTTATGTTTGAAGTTTGACAGTTGTATGTTCTTTTATCTATATAGAAGTCCTTCGCTATAAGTCCCTTCAGAGGCCCTTAAAGGTAAAGGTAAAGGTACCCCTGCCCGTACGGGCCAGTCTTGACAGACTCTAGGGTTGTGCGCCCATCTCACTCAAAGAGGCCGGGGGCCAGTGCTGTCCGAAGACACTTCCGGGTTATGTGGCCAGCGTGACAACACTGCTCTGGCGAGCCAGAGCCGCACACGGAAACGCCGTTTACCTTCCTGCTAGTAAGCGGTCCCTATTTATCTACTTGCACCCAGGTGTGCTTTCGAACTGCTAGGTTGGCAGACGCTGGGACCGAACAACGGGAGCGCACCCCGCCGCGGGGATTCGAACCGCCGACCTTTCGATCGGCAAGCCCTAGGTGCTGAGGCTTTAACCCACAGCGCCACCCGCGTCCCTCAGGGGCCCTTAATAAAGACCTAATTAATTAATTAATTAATTACTTTTTTATAATGGCTACACTATCATCCACTCCTGTGGCAAACTTTTCCATTTTGCTCCTGTGTTGCCACACATCTGAGGAGAAAGTGGTATCGTAAACTGCTGTTGACATTATCAATGATTTCATGATGTCCTGTAGAAATCCTTAGGAGATTCAAGTTGGTGAGGAAAACATTAAAAATCAGCACGTAGTTCAGGCTTTCTGTGCCTAGGAAGGGCGGAATTCTCGAAGTCTTTTGCCATCATGATGACAAGTCTGTGAGCAGAACTGTTCAAAGTTGTTCTGCAGTTGCTTTGACAAATACCAGGGATTAATGTACCTGGGCATGTGCAGATTTCCTAGAAGGCGTCAGGCTGGAAGTTTGGACAGTATATCCCTTTAGGAAGAACCCTGAGATAAATCTCTTGCAGGATCTGCTCCCGGTGCCTGAGGAACAATCTACTCAGCAGCTGGACAGAGCAGTGACACACACCCTGAAAGTCAAGACCTTTTTACTCGCATGTATTGCTAGTGAGCCAAAACACCTCAAGTTGTGCCCCAGGCCTCAGGGAAGGGCTTTCTGGCAGCAAACCACATTTGTTTAGCCTCTCTCCAAATATGCCTTTCACCCCCTAGCGTTTTTCCCCCAAAGAAACTTCAAGTGCTTGTCCTAACTTGCAACAGCAAATTATCTAGAAATTGGAGTTAGCTAATGTTTCCTCCTTCCTTCCTTTTCAAAATCAATCGCCTGGTAAGTTGTGCTTGTACAGCTGTGGTTGTCTTATGGGAAGGTGAGCAATGAGCTTGAGACAGAGTCTTAAGGACACCCTGGCAGGACGGTACAGCATGTTGCTGCCAGATTCAGTAAACTGCTGCCCTGGCATTAGTGAGATAATGTACAAACATGAGCAATGAATCTGTCTTTGAGAAGAGATAGGGCAGCTATTTCACAGACATTTGGCGTAATACCAGGGAGAATGGTTTTAGGCCCTGAGTTTTCTTTATGGAGTGGATTGTGAGCCCTCACATGTGCAAACTGGAATTGTGAACCAGGAACAAGGTCGACTCTACTATTTAGTGGAGAAGGAGAGTTGAAAACAATGCCAATATATTTCACATCTGGCCACCAACGTGCCCCTTTGGTTTCAGATGGGTAGATGAGTCTAAAAAGCCTGGGACACAAATTTTTATGGTCCACTAAACGGCTATGGTGGCTCATTTACCAGAAGTAACTTATTTAGTGTTACCTCTGGAAGTGTGTGGGACACGGGTGGCACTGTGGGTTAAACCACAGAGCCTAGGGCTTGCCGATCAGAAGGTTGGTGGTTCGGTCGCCCACAACTTAACAATAACAACCTGTTTTGATTGAGAATTGCTTTAACTGCCCAGTGCCCAGTGTTTTGCTGCTCCTCAGTTGTACTGGAACATAATGTTACAGACATAACGCAGCTCAAGGAACAAAGAAGCCAGGAGATGAACTTGTGCAACATAGCAAAAAGTGAAAGATAGAAGACGGGATGTGCTAAACTTACAGTAAAAAAAGGGGGGGGCAAGTGGAACATGCAGCAAAATTTTGCCATGTATCCTTGCTACTTAATAAAACAATTACTGTTCAGTGTGTGGGCTAGCCAGTCACAGCTTTCTCCAGTGAGCCAATTTCTTTTTGCAGCTGACGATTAACAGGCTGTTGGAAGTGTTGTGTTGAATGGAGAACTGTGAGGTGTTTTTGTTTAAAAAGTTTCCTTGACCTGTGTCAGGAAAGGGGGAAAGCACCTCCACTATATCACTGTTTGCTATTTCAGATGCTTCTATCCCAGAGTTACAATTGCTTGGATTGTGGGATTTGTTTCTGTTTATATAGACTGTCAACTGCTTCAGGAATGAATTAACTTTAACCTTTGATTTGTTCACGTGTTCAAGATGTTAATCAGAGGTTGGAGGGAGCTGGACAACGACCCACTTAAAAGCCCAAGGGCTCTCTTGACTCCCTAATCTGCCATCCTGTTATAAATGGTCATCTGGCAAGTAGAGTCCACAGACTGGGAGAAACACAGTGACCCGTAGATTACCCAAGATCAGAATGCTGTGTGTGCCTCAAACAAATTCCTTATCAAGAGAGTAGGAAAACGTGCCTTGAAACAGACCTCTAGATTTTCAGTGCACTAAGGAACATCAGTGTATAATTCCTGCTGAGAGATGCAACTCTTTCACTGAAACTGTATCCAAATATGTCTTTTAAATCACTAGATTAAATATGGGGCAAAGTACTTGTGTCATTGGGACGCAGGTGGCACTGTGGGTTAAACCACAGAGCCTAGGACTTGCCGATCAGAAGGTCGGAGGTTTGAATCCCCGCGACAGGGTGAGCTCCCGTTGCTCGGTCCCTGCTCCTGCCCACCTAGCAGTTCGAAAGCACATCAAAATGCAAGTAGATAAATAGGTACCGCTCCGGCGGAAAGGTAAACGGCGTTTCCGTGCGCTGCTCTGGTTCACCAGAAGCGGCTTAGTCATGCTGGCCACATGACCCGGAAGCTGTACGCCGGCTCCCTCGGCCAATAAAGCGAGATGAGCGCCGCAACCCCAGAGTCGGCCACAACTGGACCTAATGGTCAGGGGTCTCTTTACCTTTACCTTACTTGTGTCATTAATAGTTGCAGTAAAGTCATCGGGTGCAATTTCCTTATCCTACTGGGATAGCAAAAAGAGAATCTGTACATCTTACAGTTCTCCCTTCTGCACAAATAACTAAAGAAGTATCCTGGCTTGTACTGAATCTGATGCTCTTAACTTTAAAATAAAATAAAATAGATCCAGAAAGCTCTCAATATAAATTTGAGGTAGGGGGAAAGCAGTTACACCAGCTTAGTTTCACTTTACTTTCAAATCAAATTTTATTAAATGGTCACAGACCAGATTAACTCGTACAGCTAGTCAGCGAAACATAACACCAGGGAAAACAAAGGACAATTTCAATACAAATTAGGCCAAAGCAGCAATTTAAAATTAGGCAGCATGAGTAGAATTAAGTATTTGCCTGCATATTAACATTGGAAAGCTTTTGTTTCCTGTGCCTAATAGCGGCTACGCAGAATTTAGCAACATTGGTCGTAATTTCAGGAACCTTATCTTCTACCAAGGCTCTCATACGTTGGAGTTCTGATTCATTTTTAAGCTTTTGTAGAACTGGGGCGATAAAGGTCAGACGTAGATCCTCGTAGTAACTACAGTGCAGCAATACATGCAGACTTGTTTCCACTTCCGATGAGCCACATGGGCAAACACGTGACTCATATGGTTTGCCCTCATATCTGCCTAGCAGCAGGGCAGAGGGCAGAACGTTAAATCTGGCCAGGGTAAAGGAGTGTCTGTACTTAGGTATTTGTAAATCAGCCAAATAATTTGCGGGTGAGAACCCTCTCCCAAAGTCTCTAATTGTGGCATGTTTATCCATTCTGCCCATATGACATTGCAGCTCTATGTCCCTAATGCGTTGGAGCACTTGACTTCTGGCTCTCTCATATCCTGCCGCTATCAAGATCTGCGGGGAGAATCCCAAGCTTCTTATCTTTTCAAACAGGGAAGCTTTCCAGGTAGAATGAAAGGTGTCTAAGAGTGTTAAAGGAGCCAAACCGGCGGGAAAAGCATAAGTTTTAACCAGTAGTGTATCTTTAGAATCCACAACCGCGCGTTAACTTTACTTTTTCTTATATATATTTGCGCCCAGGCAGACCTTAGAAGCATCGCCTTTCATAAAGTTCTCTCCCTGTTCTGAGTGCCTTCCTAGAGAATTACTGCACTGTTGATGATGATGGGCTTGAAGCAATTTTCCAAGGTCCTAACAATCTGAATATGGGACCTATTAAATTGTCAGCTAGCCCAAACCCAGATGTTGTTGGACACTGATGATGGGTGTTGTAGTCTAACAATATCTGAAGGGCCGCACATTCCCCAACCATGTATAACCGCTTCCAAGAAGGGCTAAATGTTGTGCCTTTGCAAGGTGAAATCACACAATTATTTAAGGAGTGTTATTCTTTGTGGTGTGCAGTAAGCAAATCCTTTGTCTTGTGTGTCTTGCTTAACTGGTTCAGCTTCTGCCGCATACAAGCTGTCTTATGGGAAGGCTTGAACATTATGTACACTAAATGTAAAACAAACTATAGGTTATTCAAACATCATACATAGTTCAGCTTTGAGACTGCATGCATTTGCTTCTTGAGAACTAAAGACAGAGGCGTTCTGTGTTCTCACACCCGAGAATCTGATCCCCACACCTTCTGATTACATACTCCACAAGTTCCCTGGAAAAACCAAATATATTTGGGTGATGTTACCTGTTGTTCTGAATTTGTACTTCCGTGAATTGGGGGGGGGGGGAGGGGCTGCTGCATCATCAGAGCATTTCTTTTCCCAGTACCTTTGTTCGTGCTAAAAGTGATCTTTCTTTCCCAATGCATCATCATTTGTGTGTAAAAAAAGGTAAAGGACCCCTGGATGGTTGTTGTTTAGTTGTGTCCAATTCTTCGTGACCCCATGGACCAGAGCACGCCAGGCACTCCTGTCTTCCACTGCCTCCCGCAGTTTAGTCAAACTCATGCTGGTAGCTTCGAGAACACTGTCCAACCATCTCGTCCTCTGTCGTCCCCTTCTCCTTGTGCCCTCCATCTTTCCCAACATCAGGGTCTTTTCCAGGGAGTCTTCTCTTCTCATGAGGTGGCCAAAGTTTTGGAGTCTCAGATTCAGGATCTGTCCTTCCAGTGATTTCCTTAAGAATGGATTGGTTTGATCTTCTTGCAGTCCATGGGACTCTCAAGAGTCTCCTGCAGCACCATAATTCAAAAGCATCAATTCTTCGGCGATCAGCCTTCTTTATGGTCCAGCTCTCACTTCCACACATCACTACTGGGAAAACCATAGCTTTAACTATACGGACCTTTGTTGGCAAGGTGATGTCGCTGCTTTTTAAGATGCTGTCTAGGTTTGTCACTGCTTTTCTCCCAAGAAGCAGGCGTCTTTTAATTTCCTGACTGCTGTCACCATCTGCAGTGATCATGGAACCCAAGAAAGTAAAATCTCTCACTGCCTCCTTTTCTTCCCCTTCTATTTGCCAGGAGGTGATGGGACCAGTGGCTGTGATCTTAGTATCTTTGATGTTGAGCTTCAGACTGTTAAGTCCAGTCAAAGGAGACTATGGGGTTGTGTTGCTCATCTCATTTTCAGGCCAAGGGAGCCGGCGCTTGTCCACAGACAGCTTTCTGGGTCATGTGGCCAGCATGACTAAACTGCTTCTGGTGCGATGGGACACCGTGACCCTAACCAGAGCACATGGAAATGTCATTTACCTTTCCGTCGCAGCGGTACCTATTTATCTACTTGCACTGGCATGCTTTCGAACTACTAGGTTGGCAGGAGCTGGGACAGAACAATGGGAGCTCACCCCATCACAGGGATTCGAACCATTGACCTTCCAGTCGGCAAGCCCAAGAGGCTCAATGGTTTAGACCACAGCACCACCCATACATTTATTTGCATGTACATAGCAGGTGGTAGCATAGGGTGCATGTTCATGTGTAGCAGACGTCAGGAGAAAGGTTTTGTTCAAGCTCTGCAACAAGTAAACACTCTCCTAGCTAAAAGTGGGGATAGTGACCTTTGCAAACAACAGCATAGGGATGGAGGGGTGAGGTCAATTCCCAGAGTAGTTTAACCATCACGATTTCTTCACAGGGGGCATGTTGCACGCTAAAGGGAAATCATATGAAAATGATGTATCGATGGTAGTTGACCCCCCTGAAGTTGGGAAAAATGTATAAAAGTGTATCGAATGTATGTTGGAAATACAAGGAAAAAGAGGGAATATTTTTACATATGTGGTGGTCATGCAAAGTGGTAAATGACTTCTGGGAAATGATATGTAATGAATTGAAAAAAATGTTTAGGATAACTTTTATCAAAAAAAAGAAGAAGCTTTCTTATTAGGTGCAACAGGAGGTGAAATACCAAGAGACATCAAAATACTTTTTATGTATGCGACAACAGCTGCAAGAATGCTACTGGCCCAGCTGTGGAAAGAGCAGAAAACACCAACAAAGGAAGATTGGGTTTTTTAAATGATGGACTATGCCAAAATCAAGATGATAATTTTTTTAAATAAAATTTATAGAATACCTTAAAACCCATTGTAATTAATATAGAAACATTAGCAGGACTATTATAACATTTGTGATGCAGAGAAAATATTAAGATATAATAACTGAGGAAGTAAAGAGTTAGGAAAATATAATTAGGTGCATGGAATTAAAATTAATTTTGGAAGCCAGAATGGGGCAGGGGGAAGTCTGTGGGGTGGGAATAACTCAGTATTGTATAAATGGAAATATGTGAAATGGATGGAAATAATGTTGAAAACCTGAGGAAAATATATATATTTAAAAAAAGATTTCTTCACAGAGAACTCTGGCAGTGGTAGCTCTATGATGGGAATAGGGGCCTCCTTACAACTCACAGCATCCTTAAAAAAAACTACATCTCCCAAGATTCTTTGCGGGGGGGGGGGGAGTCCTGATTGTTTAAAGTGGTATTCCAACACTTTAAATGTAAGGTATGGACACGGTTTGAGTAGAACATTGGTGTTGGGACGGCATTCTCTGTTCCACTTTAATACACTTTAGATGGTGCAGGGCAGGCCCCATGGCAAACATAGCTCTGTCCTTCAGTGCCAATGAGGAGGCATCTGTTTCTTGACCCAGTTGGCTCATTTGCCTAAGAGTAGAGCCAGCCCTTAATCCAGCAAGCGGTGGAATTAACAGCTGTCTGTCACTCACCAAGCTACATTTCTCAGCATCTAAATTAGTGATGGCAGCATACGTTGTTGCATGCTGGGCCTCAGAATATTCTTCCCACTTAGTTCCCACCATTGGATAGCATATAATCGCTTATCGGGAATTTCCTGGATCCCCAGCAGCCTTCAAGTTCTTAACAGGATAGACCAACAGTCTCCTCCATAAAAAACCCTTTCCTTTTTTTAGCCGTTCTGCCCAGTGAATGCCTTTGTAACTGGTCTTCTAAAGCTGATATCTTGATCGACTAATTTTTGCAGGCTTCATCAAAGCCATCTTCAAATATCTCAAGGGCTGTCACACGGTGGATGGAGTACGCTTGTTTTCCCCTGCTCCAGAGAGTAGGACTCAAACTAATGGCTTCAAGTTCCAAGAAAGGAGATTCAGACTAAAACTCAAGAAGACCTTTCTGACAGGAAGAGCTGTTCAACAGGGAGTGTGAGAGGTGGTGGATTCTCCTTCCTCAGATGTTTTTAAGCAGAGGTTGGATGGCCATTTGTCATGGATTATCTAGTGGAGCTTCTTGCATTGTAGGGGGTTGGAATATATGGCCCCATGGGTCTATGATTCTATGAAATAGAATATATATGGCCCCAACTGTTCTATGATTCTATGAAATGCTTCCCAAATTATAACATTCTTTTTAAAAAGACGAGTGCAGGTGAGAAACAGGAACTCATTAGGGGGTAAGGATGTGCGGTTTACTGAGATACAGCTTGCACATATATAAAGGGATGCAGAATTTTAAGTGTTGAGGTAAAAATTGTCCCTACAGACTGAAAAAGGAAATTCTCCAGTAGTGAGAACCCTGGTGTCACTTTATTCAAATCAGTATGATGACTTTCTAAATATGCCATTTCAATCACTGTTCCGCTTGTACTAACATGCTTTTAAAAAAGAAATAGGAAGTATTAGCATTGTGAGGAAATTTTACAAGCACCACCAGATGTCACTGTAACATAAGAAAAGGAATAAATAATAAATAATAAGAAAAGGAAGGTAATTAACTATACACATTTGGCTGCCTATACAGTACAGCACAGCCTTTAAGCACATTCGGAGAATATTTCGCCCATCAAAGAATCCTGGGCGCTGTAGTTTGTTAAGGGTTGCTGGGAATAACTCTGTGAGGGGTAAACTACAGTGCCCAGAATTCTTTGAGGGCAAGAATGGGATTTGAATGTGCTTTAAAGATATAGTGTACTCTTAAGGCAGGTTAAGGAACGCAGGTGGCGCTGTGGTCTAAACCACAGAGCCTAGGGCTTGCCGATCAGAAGGTCGGCAGTTTGAATCCCTGCAACAGGGTGAGCTCCAGTTGCTCGGTCCCAGCTCCTGCCCACCTAGCAGTTAGAAAGCACATCAAGTGCAAGTAGATAAATAGGTACCACTCTGTCGGGAAGGTAAATGGTGTTTCCATGCGCTGCTCTGGTTTGCCAGAAGCGGCTTAGTCATGCTGGCCACATGACCCGGAAGCTGTCTGCGGACAAACACCGGCTCCCTCAGCCTATAGAGCGAGATGAGCGTGCAACCCCCAAGTCATCTGCAACTGGACCTAACAGTCAGGGGTACCTTTACCTTTACAAGGCAGGTTAAGTCCCTTGCCAGATTGTGTAGGGAAAGAAAAAAAGCACTTTGCATCGGCAACTGTGCAGGGCATGAACATGCAAGGGGCAAAAACGCTTTCAGGAAAATTCATTGTATGAATTAAATCTGCAGTTCTAACCCCGCATCCTCAGCTTCCCCCTTACATAAGGAGCTTTGTGGAGTGGCAGAGCCATTGCCACATCTGCAGCATGGACACTCAATGTTTAATTGTTTTTAAAGGTCCCCCCCCCCCCCTGCGTGTGTTTTTAGCTGTTCTGTGAGCTGACTTGAGCCCTCTCAGGGAAAAGGGCTGGGTATGTATGTATGTATGTATGTACGTACGTACGTAGAGTGGTACCTCGGGTTAAGTACTTAATTCGTTCCGGAGGTCCGTTCTTAACTTGAAACTGTTCTTAACCTGAAGCACCACTTTAGCTAATGGGGCCTCCTGCTGCCGCCGTGCCGCTGGAGCACAATTTCTGTTCTGATCCTGAAGCAAAGTTCTTAACCTGAAGCACTATTTTTGGGTTAGTGGAGTCTGTAACCTGAAGCGTATGTAACCCGAGGTACCACTGTACGTACAAATAAACAAATAAGGGACACAATGATCAGGCCACATCCCTGCATCAGCTCCAGGGTAGCAGACTGATCTGAACTGAGCTCAATGCCCATTGCTGGTGGCTGTGAGACCAGCTTCTTCTTCTTCGTCGTCTTCTTCTTCTTCTTCATTGACTTTATATACCGCCCTATACCTGGAGGTCTCAGGGCGGTTCACAGAAAAGATCACAATATATATAATCAGAATATAAACAACAACCCAATAACACATGCACACCCATAAAAAGAGCCACATTCTAAAAGGGGTATAGGATGTCAAACAGATCAGCCAAAGGCCTGGTTTAAAAGGAACATTTTTGCCTGGCGCCTAAAGGTACCAGCCGAACTTCGCTGGGGAGAACATTCCACACACGGGGAGCCACTGCAGAGAAGACCCTGTTTTCATGTTGTCACCCTCCGGACCTCTCGAGTTGTTTCCACTTTGGGCCCCACTACTTTGGGGTTTCCCCTTGTCAAGAAAAGCACCAGAGAGCCTTTCACTTGGCCACATGTCCAGCAGGAGGAAGGGGCAGGTGGGAGGCTAGCTCACCTGGGGGAGCTAAGTGGAGGGATGCTTCCACTGAACCCAAAACCTCCTCAGCCCAGCATAAGGGTATTTTATTTTGTTTGTTGCTCTGCCCTTCAGTTAACTTGATTTAAATATGTACTTGACCATGGGGAGGCAAACTAAGGCCCGGGGGCTGGATTCGGCCCAATCGCCTTCTAAATCTGGCCCACCGATGGTCCAGGAATCGGCGTGTTTTTACATGAGTAGACTGTGTCCTTTTATCTCAAATGCATCTCCGGGTTATTTGTGGGGCATAGGAATTCGTTCATTTTTTTCTCCAAAATATAGTCTGGCCCCCCACAAGGTCTGAGGGACAGTGAACTGGCCCCCTGCTGAAAAAGTTTTCTGACCCCCTGTAATTGACTAAAATGGTGCACCCAGTTTACCAGGCCGATTTAAAAAGCTTTAATTCAAGATTATTTTTTTAAAAAAAACACACCTCAAGGTGGCATACATGGTTCTCTCATTTTGTTCGCACAACACCCCTGTGAGGTTGCATATCCCTGCATTGCACTGGGTTGGACTAGATGATCCTTAATAGTCCCTTCCAACTGTCTGATTCTAAGTCCAAAAACACAAGAGCTCTGCTGGAGCAGACCAAAAGCCTATGTAGCCCAGCATTTTGTTCCCACAGTGGCTAGCCAAATCTGACTAGTTATCTAGTATGGTAATGTCACCCAAAGCAAACAAAAAAAGATTCTATTTCCCTTGTGGGGGAAGGGAAAGAATCGCCACAGCAACACTTCTTCTTTTTCCCATGCTGCACTGGTGGTTTCACTGCTAGCCAGTTCCACAAAGGAAGACAGTTAGCATTGGTCTGGTTACCTCGGCAACAGCGTCCTGTAAACACTTTTGTGTGCCCAAAAATGGCTAGAAATCCAGAGCTTTTCTCATTGGGTGCAAAAACGTTTGCAGATTTTGGACACACACACACCCCTCGTGTCAGTTTAGGATTCACATGATGTCTTCGACCACTTCAGGGACTCTTTATGATTTCAGCATGTGGCATAGACAAGATAGGCACCCGGCACATTGATGTGCTACATAACTCATTATTCTTTTCCCATTCTACAGTTGGGCTGCTTCGATTAAAATATAGCCGTGCTCCAAGTGGCTGCTTGAAAAGATGAACTTCATGCAATAATGTTGCCATGCTGCAGCTTGAAGGAAAAGGTGGCCCACCAGTCATTTTAATCCGGTCCCTGAAGCAGTTTATTTCTTGGGGTAAAATCCTAAAAAAAACCCTCAATAACTTCAATCCTAAAAAAAGCTCAACAACTTCAACCCTAAAGAAAGCTCAACAACTTCAATGCTAAGAAAAGCTCAACAGCTTCTTCAGGGTAAAATCCTTAAAAAAGCTCATAAATCCTAAAAAAAGGTTAACAACTTTGGTTGGCCCTCACAACCCCTCATTTCATAAAATTTGGCCCTCTTTGAAAAAAGTTTGGACACCACTGCTGTAAGGTGACAACAGAACAGAGGGTGGGCAGCCCAGGTAGATGAGCGACCCAGGTGAGGCACAGAGGAACAGGCAGCTCCCCAGGTACCCTCAGGTACCTCAGGTGTTTGCTGGTGAGCTGCCTGTTGCTCTGTGGCTCACCTGGGCAACGACTGAATGAGCTTTAAGGTGGGGCCGGGGTTGCAGTTGGTTGACCTGAAAGGAAAGGGACAAGGGGAAAGGGTGGGGACTGGTGAAGAGAAGGGGTTGGTGAGGGGTCAAGGGAGGGGGGCAGGGTTTGGCAGGGCTGTCACGCAAAACCAGCAGCAGCAACAGCCCCTGGTTGTAGATTTTCAAATTTTATACCTCAAAATTCACCTGCGACTGTCCTGCGTTAAGGCATTCTGCATTTCCGCTCTATGAAAGCAATAATGAGCATGTATGCTAAGTGAAAGCAACACAAAGAATTACATGCCACTCTGAAAAATGCATTTAATCGAATACAAGCATGTTTTGCAAAAGTGGTCAAACGTAACACATGATATGTAATAGCCATGAAAGAATACTACAAGATTTTCTTTTAAAAAGATAGTGCATTTAAGTTTAAACCTGCAATTAAGTTTATTCTTGTACAGTATTATAGGTATTAACAATTCTTTCTTCTCAAGTTACTTGGATCCAGATTTAGTCATAGTTAAGAGTAGATCCACTGAAAGGGTCTATTTTAAGTATGATCTAGTATGCTGGATCCGATCCAACAATAATTTCTGTATATATAATTCCCAAAACCGAATCTCAAACATATTGTGTGCTAAAAGACATTCAGTTGCTGAACAGATATTGTAAATACAGCATCTTTTTTTAAAAGTGCTTTTAAACATGACAAATCACCAATGAAACCCGAATCTTAACATGGGTAGAGAAGACAATGCAAGTCCAATACTGTATATTGACTGCCCTGAGAACTGTATGCAAAAGATGACAAAACTGCCTTTGCTTTGCACGATGGAAGTAAAAGCTGCAAGGCCAATTCATGCAGAATTCAGATTTGATGTCTCAACTTTTCAGATGGGGCGAATGCAGCTGATTTGGAAATTGGGGAGGAGAAGCATTTTAGCAGAAGGGAAAGGGGGAGTGTGATGCTCTGGCACCCACAAAAGATGGAAACGGTGACTAATGTTTGGATATCACAGTAACACTTCAACAAAATCTATTTTGCGCATCTAATGAAAATGATCACTCGCCAATCCCTATCCACATGGTCTGTAATGTTACACGGAAGGCTTAATGAGAACGATTTACTGATATGTACTTCTCCAGAGGCACTGGCAGTATAGGAACTGATAGTATGACTTGCATATTAGAGGCCTTAATTATGGGACTTTGCATGAGCAAATTCTTCTCCCTGCAGACTTAAGCCACATTTCTTGTGTCACTCTCCCCTTAGCCAGTGCAAAATACCTGACCTAACCTTTAAACAGAATCTTGGCTTAGCATATTCTGGCAGTGTTAATGCAGTCTGAAGCCTCCACTAACACTAGGGTGACATATGCCACCACTTGGCAGAGGTTCGGCCCCTAATAGAGGCATTTAGCAGCGCGTACACTGCAATGGGATTTTTTTAGCACTGCTTTAGATGCCTGTTTCTCAGAAAATATTTGTCTTCCGTGCTTTTCCTTGATGCACCTTTGCTGCCCTATATAAAATAAAATACAGCTCAGCATGTATCAGGAAAATTAATTTGTAAAAACAGCAGTGGCCACCCAAACAGAAGACATTTGCACAAATCACCTTGTTCTTTTTCTTTCCAGGCTGTCACTATTTTGTTGGTGCAATTCAGTGGTATACTAGCAAATTCAGGTGGCACAATAAAAAGTGATTTGGCACTTTTGCACAACAAACCCAATCCCTTCCCCAAATCAGATCTTTTGCAGTAAGGAAAGCAATGCCCTGAGAAGTATGGGATAACAATTGCTTGTCACAATGTCATATAAACGAGCGCCCCACCAAAAAAACCCCAAAACAGAATGCTCCGGAAACAGCCAATGTTATACAACCTCCCTGTTAAATTTGTGTAAATAAATCGTGATGACTGTTCCAATAGATGCTGGGTTGCAACTGATGTAACATATGCAAGTACATTTTTGAGCCTTTTACAGCACGATCCTATACATGTCAACTCAGAAGCATGTCCCGTTGAGTAATGGGACTTACTCTCGGGTAAGTGTGCCTAGGATTGCAACTTTATAATCAAGTTGTTCAGTAAAGTTTTTGCTCTTGCTTTCCCCATTTACACATCACAGTGGGGGGGGGGGGACGCAATGCCTCCCCCATATTCTGTAAGCCCTAGAAATTGTGCTACTCAGTTAACTCTTTCCTCTTAACCAGGTAGAAGAAATTATTCCCTAAGAAAGAAACCACACAGAAATCATGCACAAACTTCTAGAGACTCCTACTTAAGAAATATACATTTTACAATGCAAAATTTATATTTTGCATAGTAAAAATCACCCTGAGGTGACTTTCCCTCCCTTTTGCATGGCATGCAAACACACCATTTCGCGATGAACCCTGGCATTTAGGAGTTTCCAAAGACATCTTTGTAAAGGTCTACAAGACCATGTGAGCTTAGTTGGCATGGGAAACCAAACTGTGGTCCCCCGCCTTCTTAATTTTCCCCAGGGTCTCTGTCATGGCACCAATCTTTATTTTTAAAGTACAGAAGTGCAATTTTGTTGAGAGCTATTAATTGAAAGGACTGCACCCAGAAGCAATATACTCCTTTTTGAGTACCAAGTGCTGGAGACAACAACAGGGGATGATAACTATGACCTTCATGCCATGCTTATGAGTTTTAGCTTCCAGAGGCATTAGGCTGAAGGGAACAAAATTCTGGACTACATGATACAGGAATGTAACCCGCATGTTCTTATTTACAGCACCAGCCCTGGTTTACTCCTTTGGTCCTGGCAGCCCTTCTATGTTCTGAGGCTCTGATAACAAGGGGAGTAAAACAAAAAAGGCTGCAAGGACACCGAACTTCCCCAAACACAGCATAGCGTTGCACGGAATGGCACAAGGATTGGTGTTGTGGTCATGCAGACCCACAGTAAGCAATCATCCAGCCAACAGTCACAGCACAGTGTGCAGGTGTGTTTGGATCTTACAACAGTACAACTTCCCTGCTAACGTGACAACCCTCTTTCAAGAGTTTGGATAGGCAAGCGTGCTTTTAAAAATACCCAACAGCCAACACTTAAAGCAGAAAACCTTTTGTAATCACATCACCATATGGACATCTTATTATATTTTTTGCATACTTGGGGTGTACTGGTGAGGTAAAGGTAAAGGTACCCCTGCCCGTACGGGCCAGTCTTGACAGACTCTAGGGTTGTGCGCCCATCTCACTCAAGAGGCCGGGGGCCAGCGCTGTCCGGAGACACTTCCGGGTCACGTGGCCAGAGTGACATCGCTGCTCTGGCGAGCCAGAGCCGCACACGGAAACGCCGTTTACCTTCCCGCTAGTAAGCGGTCCCTATTTATCTACTTGCACCCGGGAGTGCTTTCGAACTGCTAGGTTGGCAGGCGCTGGGACTGAACAACAGGAGCACACCCCGCCACGGGGATTCAAACCGCCGACCTTTCAATCGGCAAGCCCTAGGCGCTGAGGCTTTTACCCACAGCGCCACCCGTGTCCCCTGGTGAAACCTGCAACAAAATATGTTCCACTGTGGATTGCTCCAGGTCAGGACACCAGGCAGCCAGGTCCTCTTCTATGATATGATCTATTCCATTCAATTCTGCTTCACCCCACACTTTGATTTGTTTTTGTTTTAAAAACCAACTAGTGGTCAGCATTTTATGCTCACAGAGGATGCTCAGTTGTCAGTGGTCTGTGTTTCCCCTCCCACTGTTGGTTTTTTTCATAAAGATTTTAGTACTTCTGTAAACCTCAGGCTTCCCCCAAGTTTCTTCTCTACAGGGATGTTTGCATAAGGACCCATACATGGTGAGTTTGCTGAACTTCTACCGAACTCAACAGGGAAATTCCATTAGATTTGGTTAAAATTTCCACAACCTGCTTAAGGTAAAGGGGTAAAGGGACCCCTGACCATTAGGTCCAGTCGTGACCGACTCTGGGGTTGCGGCGCTCATCTCGCTTTATCGGCCGAGGGAGCCAGTGTACAGCTTCCGGGTCATGTGGCCAGCATGACTAAGCCGCTAAGCAGTGCACGGAAACGCTGTTTACCTTCCCGCCGGAGCGGTACCTATTTATCTACTTGCACTTTGACGTGCTTTCGAACTCAACAGGGAAACTCCATTAGATTTGGTTAAAATCTCCACAACCTGCTTACTGCTTACTTAATAAACAAGACAAACGAACGTGCTTGTTGGCTTAGTCACCAATAAGGAATAGATTTTCCACTACTCTACGCTCCTTTAATGCCAGCCAGACGCTTCAAAGGAGCTCCGATATCTGAAAGATGGCCCCTTGAGAAAACCTCCCGCACGGAAGCAAATGTACAGCTGAGATGAGTTTCTACTCTGGGTCTCTGGGATCTCTTCCAGCCTCCATGAGGCACAGGTTATGCATGCCGGGAATGCACTCCCATATAGCTGCCCTCAGGTTTCCCAAGGCCCAGGCCCATTCCAAAATACAGGAAACTTGAAACCAAGGACCTTCATCATGTAGGAACAAAGTGAACATGCTCCAAAACTCAGTGCAGAGCCCATCTTTTTCATGCAGATGGTCCCAGCTAGGACAATGCCTGCCCAAAACCCTGGAGAGCCTGAGCCAGTCAGTGTAAACACTGCTAAATGAATGACCAAGTGGCCAATTCAGAATCAAGAGAGTTGGAAGGGACCATAATGATCATCAAGTCCAGGGTTTCCCAAACCAGGGTCTCCAGCTGTTTTCGGACTACACTTCCCATCATCCCAGACCACTGGTCCCACTGGCTAGGGATGATGGGAGTTGTAGTCCAAAAGCAGCCAAAGACCCAAGTTTGGGAAACCCCTGATCTAGTCTAACCCGCTGCAATGTAGGAATATACAGCTGCCCCTTACGGGGGATCAAACCTTGGCATTATCAGCGCCATGAACTAACCAACTGAGCTATCCAGCAATACAGCTACAACAATAAAAGGCAAAATAGGGGAGTGAGATTTTGGTTTCCCCAGATATCATTTGCACTGATACTCAGTGCTCAGGTGTGGCCTAGTTAATATTAGATATTTGATTTCTGACATGTTCCAGTGTTGGGGCTCATATGTTCATGCCACACCTCCAGCTGAGGGCTACACTTAGTTCTACCATGCACAGAAGTGCAGATCTATCTGAATCATCATCATTAGCATTGTAATGGCGAGCTTCTCGAAGTTGCTTGCTATTAAGAGCACATATAGGTGCCTAAACCTATGGCAGGGCCAGTAATTGCCCTAACACATACATATATAAACTGCAGCAGAAACATGGCACATGAACATGAGATTCCATCCTCAATCATACTGGAAACGCATACAGAAGTTCTCTCTCAGCACCTTTCCAAAGGAACCCATGGGACTGAACACCATTCACACAGCTTTCCCTTAAAGAAGCCTAGTATTTGTAGTTTCCCCTTCACAGAGCTACAGTTCCCTGTGCCCTTAACAAGCTACGGTTCCCAGGATTCTTTGGAGGAAGACACGTGCTTTATATGTATGTACAGCTAAATAGAGTTCTGCCCCCAAATGTAAGGTTTACCACTACCACAAATGGGCAGCATTTGAGGCACTGGGGTGGACTGAGACCTTAGCATGGCAGCAGACAGACTGCAGAATCTTCCTGTGCCCCCCATGCTTATTGATCCAGATCAACCACCCCTCTGACCATTTTTCTTGGGGGAGGGTGGGGGAATAATCCTGCATTCAAGGGCGAAACACCATGGCTTGTTTGGAATTTGAACCCAAGGCCTCTTGCAGCCTAAGCGCATACATATATCCTGAATCGAAACATTCCTAATATTCAACTGCGGTTTATCAGCAACTGCGATGTCATCATCCGCGTTTTATCTAAGCGTTTCAGAGAATGTTTTACTTTTGTAAAGTTCAGCGTTATTTCTCTTTTAAAAATATTGGCTGTCTTAAGCTGTATAGATGAACCGCATTCCTATATCTTATATTCCAGCAATGCTGCATGATAATGATATGATCAGCATTCCATTATCCTCAGATGGCATATATTACAAAAGTGCAAAACTGTTCTGCGAAATAAAGCAAGCAAGGAAAGAAGTAGTTCTGCATAAGCTCTTGTTCCTTCCTACAAATATGTCCCGACTTTAAAATAGAGGAATTTTCCAGCAAAACCAAAACCGCAGTTTGTCTTTCTTTCACAACAAGTGATCCTCTTCCAAATAATCCTTTTTAGGAACTCAAAATGCCTAACATAGGGACACTGTCAGGTGTGCGTTACAAAATACAATGTAAAAATATATTTCTATTTAAACATCAGTTGTATTTATTAACATCCCTTTTGCAGCCAAGACCCTGCAGTGTCTTGGACCAGTGCAGACATTTTTCTGCTGTAAAGCATCAAGAGCAATACTTACAAAATAAAAAAGTGCAAAAGTGCATTGACTGAAGTGCAATACGATAGCCAGTGTCAAAAAGTGAAAAAAATAATTTGTATGATTGAAAATACCCTAATATATATTTCATAGTCTGCTGCAAGAGTTGATTCAAAGCAATAAAAGAAATTGGCTTGGCTCTCCCTGACAGTGTCTTTTCCGCAGTGATTTACGCATTTGGTTGCAACTCAGTGTAGGCTATAGCCCTTTATCCTTTAACTCTCTTCTATAAATAGCTTTTGTGCCGATCACTCGTTACTCTTTTATTTCGAAGGATCTGTGCCGTTCCGAAGGGTTTCTTTGGTGCCTCTGGAAGGAGAGAAATGCCAAAGGAGGACGGCCGGAGAACTGCAAATAGCTTTCCATCTCCTCGCTTTGCTTAGATGAAGTGAATCCAGCTCTCTTCGCATTCCCTGGGCATCTTGAGTTCGTGACTCCGACAGGTGAGGGCGAAGTTCTTCCCTCGGTTGTTATCCCAGTACTCCTGCCCGTTGACTCGGTACAGCACTGCAAACTCAACCACTGAGCTCAGCTGGAGGAGGAACGGCGCCACGGGGAGGAAGAAAGTGAAGACATCCGCCTGGGCCTGACCCTCCTTCCCAGGAACGCTGCTGTGCCACTGGGCACTGACTTCGTGCTGACCCCTCCAACGGTTGAAGGTGTATCTCACAGCCACCTGCTTCTCAAAGGCCAGGTTGACCACTTGGACAGTGCCGTTCAGACCCAGATCTGAGCTGGTCACCCGCTCGAGGCACACCAGCTGCCGCTGCAGGCGGCTGTGGAAGTCCTCGCAGTCCACAGGCTGCTGGAAGTCAGGCACCAAGCACTGCATGGTGAACTCCAGGTCTAGCCTGCTGCAGCAAAGGTCGGAATTGATGGACAGCCTGGAGAGAACATGCAGAGGGATGGACGGATCTTCCCCCACCTGGAACACTTTCACCTCGGCCAGATCCAGGCCCAGAGCGTCGGCAAAGCGGACTTTGTTCCGGCGGGTGCTGCACCCCGGGACGCGGCACGGCGCCATCATACTCCTCCTCCTCTCCGGAGAGCTGGGCAAGGACCTGGCCCGGCGACGCATGATGGGCCTAAGGTGCGGGTCGCAGCTTGCCGCGGCGGCGCTTTGAGGATGCTTCTGCTGCGTCTCCTCGGAGATGGAGACACTCGGGAGACTGGTGGTGCTGCCGCCATGCTGGTACCGCCTCCTCTCTGTGTTCCGGGCCTCTTCTTCCCGCAGCATGTTCTGGTAGAGGTCAGAGAGGTAGCTGGGAGTCCTCCGAGGGGCCCTTGGTGCCATGTGCTCGGGTGGCTGGGCGGCTTGAGCAGGCAGCGACCCTCCTGCCGACAGCTTCTGCCGAGACATGGAGAAGGCTCCAGGCAGAGAGACACACTGATCGGCAGGGCCCAGTGGTTGCTTTTTAAGGAGCAATTAGCGGCTTCTGGGGAGGTGGCACTTAGTGATAGGAAGCCTTCAGACGCTGAAGGACCCAGGGCAATGATGCTGAGTGACAGGCGTCTCAAGGCTATCGCACAGGCTGCAGGGCGAGTCGAGGCTGTCGCACTGGATGCTGGAGGCCTGGGTGCTGTCGCAAATGCTGGTCACCGACTGGAGGCTGTCTCTCTGGACGCTGGACGTGTCGAGGCTGTCGCAGAGGCTGAAGACAGGCCGGAGGCTGCTGCGGTAGAGGTTGAGAGAGTCGAGGCTGTCACCCTGGTTGAGGCTGTCTTGCAGGAAGCTGAAAGATGCCAAACTGTCTGGGTAGCCGGACAGGGAATCGAGGCTGTCGCTCTGGATACTGGAGGAACCCAGAGCGCTCCCTGGGCTGGAAGGGGTTTGGAGGCTGTTGGGCTTCGGGGAAAGGGAGTCGAGGCTGTCGGACAAGCTGGAGGGAGTCTGCAGGCCGCCTCCTCCAGCGATGGGAGCCTGGAGGCTGTCGGCTGGGACGGCGTTGCTGCTGGAAGATGGATGGGGGCTCCGGCTGGAGGCGGAGTCCGCGTTTGGCGACTCTGGACCCCACATCCAACTGCGCGCTGGCTGTCCCCGGCCCCGCGCGCCCCTGGCGTGGATTGCACGGGTGTCGGCAGGTTTTCGCTCCGCACCGGCCAGGCGCGCACGGCCAGCGAGCTGCTCTCCAAGCGACGCAGGCAGGCAGGCGGTTGCTAGCGGATCTTCTCGCTCCCTGCGGCCGCCCCGCTGATTCCGACGTTAAAAAGGGGAAAAGAGAGAGATGTGGCCGCTTTGCAACCGGGGTGAAGCGGGAGCACGCCCTCTGTGACGCTAGGGCCCGCCCGGACATTGCAATTGGCAGCTGCCGCGGCCACGCCGCTCGTCCGGACGCCCGCCCCGCGGCTCCGCGTGCGCGCAGGGAATCGGCCCGCGGCTGCGCGCGAGCAGCGAGGGAAGCCGACGGTGCCCTTCCTCCTGCCCTTACTCCCTGGGAGGCGGGGAGGGAATGGGAGTCAAAAATGCAAGAAAGCAAAAGCAAAAGCAGCACGGGGAATAGTGGGGTGAAGCATGCACCGCACAGAGAGGAAGCGTAAAGGGGAAAAACAAGGTGGAGCAAAGGTGGGGAAATAGCTGGAGAGATACATTTTGCAAAGCAAAAATTGCACTGGCTGGCAAACAGAACACGAGCCTGGGGTCGTGAGATCAGGATGCACGGCAGTAAGGCGTTTTGGACTACCACTCCCATCAAGCCCCAGCAAGCACGCCCGAGAGTAATCCCTCCTTTCTCACGCATGAGAACGTGGAAGTCTTGGGTGAAGCCAATGGCAACGAAATACGGAGACGACGGTCCTATGGAGGTGGCCGTGCGTGTCTCTCTGCTGGGAGCGAATGCCCAGAAAACTGAAAGGGAAACTCCATCGCCGCCACCTCCGCCTTGTGCTTTGAGTAGGTGCGGATGGGGGCTTCTCGGCATTTGCTTGCACTACAACCCCCATCATCCCTGGCCCTTGGCTGTGGCTGATGGGAATTGGAGTCGAAGGGCAACCACAGGGCCGCACGTGCCCCATCCTCGGACTGCACTCCTATGCGCCCTTGTATTGTGCGCTCAACGGATTTATTTACCAGGAAACATCCTTCGGAATGCACCGTCGGCCAGCTGACCCCTAAAACCTCCTACTTTTGTTGCCTACTCTACCTGGTTTACCTTTGACATTGTAGCATCAGTGGCTATTATTGTTGTTTAGTCGTTTAGTCGTGTCCGACTCTTCGTGACCCCATGGACCAGAGCACGCCAGGCTATTATTACTGTATTATTATTATTTCGTTTCTTAAAAGCAATCACTCGGTTCCTAACAAGAAAACCAACCCGCCCCTTCTTGTTTAGGTTCGCTGCTGCCACCAAGTGGATATCTTTATTTTTCCCTCTACTAAAAAGCCCTTTATCCTTGGTTTTATTTGGCCCAACAAACCACAGAGCTTAGGGCTTGCCGATCAGAAGGTCGGTGGTTCGAATCCCCACGACGGGGAGAGCTCCCCTTGCTCAGTCCCAGCTCCTGCCAACCTAGCAGTTCGAAAGCACGTCAAAGTGCAAGTAGATAAATAGGTATCGCTCCGGCGGGAAGGTAAACGGCATTTCCGTGCGCTGCTCTGGTTTGCCAGAAGCGGCTTAGTCATGCTGGCCACATGACCCGGAAGCTGTACACTGGCTCCCTCGGCCAATAAAGTGAGATGAGCGCCGCAACCCCAGAGTCAGCCACGACTGGACCTAATGGTCAGGGGTCCCTTTACCTTTTACCCCTAATAATGGTTAAGAGTTGCCTGGCACTTTGGCATGGAGAAAGTTTTTCCAAAACAAAATATGTTCTTAATCTTTCAGTAAGGCAACGAGTGGAATAATTGTGTCCCCCCCCAAAAAAAAAAATGACTGAGGAGGGTGGAACTAACATTACAGTCAGCCAACCAACCAGATGCTAAGTGTGGGTGGGTATATTCAAGGCCGTTCCTGCCCATCGCTAAAAAGCCCATCTTTAAACCAGACTTGGGACTACATCCTGTAAAGTCGGAGAGGACCCCAAGGGTCGAATCCAGTCCAACCACCCTGCAATGCAGGAATCTCAGATAATGCATCCATGACACATGGCCACCCAACCTCTGCTTAGAAATCTCCAAGGAAGGTTGTCCTTCACTCAGAGGAATGGACACCCTGCCCATGGTGGAGAAAGGAAGCATAAAAATGAAATGAACAATTACAGAATTTGGACTGGAGCAATGCATCAGAAGGTCGGCAGTTCAAATCCCAGCAACGGGGTGAGCTCCCGTTGCTCGGTCCCAGCTCCTTCCAACCTAGCAGTTTGAAAGCACATCAAAGTGCAAGTAG
Organism: Podarcis tiliguerta; assembly: GCF_965153285.1. Classification (NCBI taxonomy): domain Eukaryota; kingdom Metazoa; phylum Chordata; class Lepidosauria; order Squamata; family Lacertidae; genus Podarcis; species Podarcis tiliguerta. Next base: position 12,720,793 of record NC_139539.1, read on the forward strand.
ATAAATAAGGGACCGCTTCGGCAGGAAGGTAAATGGTGTTTCCATGCACTGCTCTGGTTCGCCAGAAGTGGCTTAGTCATGCTGGCCACATGACCCAGAAGCTGTACGCTGGCTCCCTCGGCCAGTAAAGCGAGATGAGCGCCGCAACCCCAGAGTCGGCCACGACTGGACCTAATGGGGTCCATTTACTTTTACCTTTACCTAAAAGGTCTCAAAAGAGCCTGAAAGGTTTTGAGCTCTCCACAACTCTTAGGGTATGTGCCCAATAGTACCTTAAAATGCAGTAGTGCCGTTTCTCCGTTGGCCACACTGCTGTTTACATGGGGGCGGGTGTATCTTCACCCCTTGGGGGGGTTTCACTGCTCCTGCAACACTGATACACCCACCCAACTCCTACTCCTGAAGCTTTACCAACAATTTACAGGTAGGCTCCAGGATGAGAAGGAAGCAGTTTTATTTTGGCTCACAAGCAGAAACCAGAGTTGTGGCTGCCTTGATGCCATCATGCTTTCGGAGACCTGTGTGTATAGGGTGGTATACAAATTTAATACATAATTAATAATAATAATAAATCAGAGACATCTGAAGGCAGCCCTGTTTAGGGAAGCTTTTAATGTTTGATGGATTACTGCGTTTTAATATTTTGTTGGAAGCCGCCCAGAGTGGCTGGGGAAGTCCAACCAGATTATTTATTTATTATAAATAATAAATTTATTATTATTATTATTATTAGCCTTTCCAAAGCCGTTTTCTCCCCGCTTCCCTTGGGATGGGGCTCTCCAGGTCTCTGACCCTTTCCCACCTCATCTCCTCCCGGACGATCGCAAAAGAATAATAAATCAAGGATAGGATTTTTCCATCCCTCCAGTCATTGATGGTCTCTTCCCTCCGCACAGGGAAGTCCCTCCGGGAGACCACAATGCCTTGCGACTTCAATGGCCCACCTAACCAGCACTGGGGGGGGGGGGTTGGAGGGGGGGGGATGCTTTGCTTCCATATTCCGGCGGTGGACGGCTTTGCAAGGATCTGCAGACGCGGCTAGATAAATAATGCAGCTGCCTCTTGTGCAAAGTCCGGGTTGATGTGTGTGTGTGCGCGCGCGCGCCGCGGACTCTGATACCGCCGGGGAGAGAAGGCTGATTAAATCTCACTGATATGATAAGGGAAGTCACGTGGAGAGACAGACGGAGAGAGCGCCTGGGAGGAATGCATGGGGTTTGTTTACTGCAGCAACCGGAGGCTGCGAAGTGGAGAGAGAGAGAGACCCTGCGTCCCTTCGCTTCCTTGCTCTGCCTTGGGCGCACCAAAGGATGCTGGAGAGAGGATCTGATTCTGCAAGGTGTAGGATCGCGCATCAGCCGATGTAAAAGCAACCGAAGCGACGACAACCCCAAAGCAGCCATTCGCCTATAATGGGACCGGGCATCCGAGAGCATCCCTTTCCGCTGCGCGCAGGGAGCCTGCAAAACGAAGCTCCGGTCCATGAGATCCTCGAAGGAAAAGGAATGGTAACGTAAGGATCTCTCCCCCCCTTTTCTCGTTCTGGAAGCAGTCGGTTCTGCGCATGCAAACGCGTCGCTGTTTAATGAAATGATGCATGCAGATGGGCGGCTGGTTGATGAAGTTCAGGGAAAGAGCTAAGCTAGAATGCATCTCACACCCCCCCCCCCAACGTTTTTAAATTTATTGTTCCACGTCTATGCAAATAGCTGTTACAAGTTTGCTTTCCTTGTGTCGCAAACCAATACTATGGCAAAAGCTCAAATATGGCCCCTTTTCTTTATGTAAAATATGTCATGGATATAAGCCGGTATCAAGATGAACTGATCGATATATAAGACATACACTGCATTATGTGCTTATAGTTCAGAATAAATGTGATATCATTCTGACATCGCACTTGAACGTGCGTATGTTGTTGTTTAGGTACCATGCTTGTTTTGGAACAGGGATATAGATAGCTAAGTCTGCAATCGAATATACCTGGGAGTAAGTTTCATGTAGTACAATGGGGCTTACTTCTGAGTAGACACATACCGGATTGTGTGTGAGTGTGCTTTTTGAGGGGGTGGGTGAACCCCCTGGTTTATAATTCAGGTAAGACACTATTACACCTTTTTAGCTTTCAAATACACAGGTGCCGCTGGTGCTGTTTCACCCAAGGTTGTTTTCAATCCGCCAGCGTTGTGAACTTTTGTTGGTGTGGCGATTTTTCTTCCATGGCTTCTTTTCAAAGTGTAGGAGTGGGGGAGGGTATATATACTGACCTAAATCTTGCTGCCATTTTCTGTGTGCGTAGCTGCTCTAAATTCAGCCTGCGACCACAAACTGCATGAGAACGGCGAGCTGACATTTATTTCAAGTAGCAAACTGCAATATAGGGTTCAAAACTCAAAAGGGCTAGTAAAGTAAAAGAATATAAGTAGGGAAGAGCAGCTGTCTAATCCAGTCCAACAGTGGCTGAGTAGATGCCTCCAGGAAGTCTACAAGGATGTGAAGGGAACAGCCCTCCAGGATTGATTGTTCCCCCAGCATACTGCATGTGAACATGGACTATACTTAACTGCATGGAGTATACTTCATGTTAAGTATACTGCACTTAACTTCGCAGATAGTCACTGATTGTTGTTGTTTAGTCGTTTAGTCGTTTAGTCGTGTCCGACTCTTTGTGACCCCATGGACCAGAGCACGCCAGGCACTCCTGTCTTCCACTGCCTCCCGCAGTTTGGTCAGACTCATGTTTGTAGCTTCGAGAACACTGTCCAACCATCTCGTCCTCTGTCGTCCCCTTCTCCTTGTGCCCTCCATCTTTCCCAACATCAGGGTCTTTTCCAGGGAGTCTTCTCTTCTCATGAGGTGGCCAAAGTATTGGAGCCTCAGCTTCACGATCTGTCCTTCCAGTGAGCACTCAGGGCTGATTTCCTTAAGAACGGATCGGTTTGATCTTCTTGCACCCCAGGGGACTCTCAAGAGTCTCCTCCAGCACCATAATTCAAAAGCATCAATTCTTCGGCGATCAGCCTTCTTTATGGTCCAGCTCTCACTTCCATACATCACTACTGGGAAAACCAGTACCCTTTGTGAATTTCCATACCCTTTGTGAATTTCTCTTATCTCATATTAAAGCCACTTCTAAGCTAGTGACCATCAAAATGTCTTTGGGCAGGGAATTCCGTAATTGAATTTTGCACCCTGTGACATCACGTGTCAGAGCTGGCTCCTGGTCCCAGCTCACAGAGGACCAACGCTAGCCGGTAGTAATGTACAAAAGTCTTTATTGAAGTACAGTTTCCATTTTCAAGCCGTAGCGCCCCAGCTCTACGTCTAGGGTTTAGACCGGCGAAGCTCCATCTGAATCTCCGCCCCCTGTACACCAGTTTAAGACTCTAGCCTTACTCCACCTCTTCCGTCTCTCCTTCCTCCTCTGGGTCCTGCTACCCCCCGGGGTCCCTTCCTTCCTGGACTCTTCCGACGCAGACGTTGACCCCCCTGACTCCTCCCGCTCTCTTCGGCGGGCTTTAGGACCTGGCTCCCTATCCGGGCTGCCAACTGTGCCGCCCTCCTGTACATTTGAACTTGGCGCGCGCGCGCAGCCTTCAACCTTCCTCTTGACCGTTTCCTCGCTCCCCGACGGAGGCGTGGTCAATCCTGCCTCATGTTCTCCCGCTGGCAGCGCGCCGCCTGATCCCGATGCCTGGGACTCCTCCCCCCTACTGCAGTCTGGTGTGGATGCTGGTCCGGATTTCCAACTGCTGCTCTCTGAGTCCCCTCTGGCCCCTTCTTCCTGGGGTGTCCCCCTGGGCACCCCCCTTGCCCTGACCATGGGAGCCCCTTTCTGTGAATCTTCCGATTCACTGGAAAGACTCAGAGACCTCGGACCGCTGTCATCGCTGACATTTCCTTCGGACTCCTCCCCCTCGCTCTCCATTTCCTCCCTTTCCTGTGCCTCTGCTCCTGAACCCCTGACATCCCGTTTTAGTATCCTGTCGTTAAAGTGCAAGTTAATGCAAATTGTAATTAGGAGAGATACCATTTACTCGGTTTTTGTTTTGTTTTGGTGATGGGAATGCGGAGCACGTATTTCTGATTGTTGTACAAATATCCTCAAGAGATAGCGAAGTGTATGGCATATGATAGTTATTCACTGCCTCGATAGCTAGTAGTGTTATTGGAACACCAGCATTTGCTTCCTCATAGATTAGATTAGTTGGTTAGAGTGCTGATAATGCCAAGGTTGCAGGTTCGAGCCCCATAAGGGATAACTGTATCTATTCCTGCATTTCAGGATGATCCTCAGGGTCCCTTCCAGCTCTATATCATCTTGAACATCTCCTGTAAAATCCCTTTTCTTCCTTGTCTCTTAACACAGGCAGCATCCAATGGTGGAGGAAGTACTTAACACCTGTACTTAACACAATAAGGGATCTGTTTCCACTGGCTGTCTAAACACCACACCTTTCCCCCCACATTTATATGCTGGCAACCTAGTCTCCTGAGTCAAGAGAAGCAAAAAGGATAGGTTGTCCTTTGCAGCAATTGCCAGAGACCGCGTATGGGGGTGGCACATTGTCACAAGCCAGAGAGAGGCCTGTGGGTAGTTGCTGGATCAAGGAAGCCCATCTGGTTATCAGAAAAATGGATGATTGCCCTCCATTTTTGCTTGGTTTCATGCCTAAACATTAGCAGGCTCCCAGAATGGCTGGCAAGGTTGCAGCACAGAGAGAGCCGAGGAAGTAGGAACATGAGGCAACACAGTTCCTAACCAGAATGCAGAAACCAGAGAGCTGAACCACAGACCATTCAGGTGCTTCCTGAGACTTCTGAGGTCCTAACCCAGAGATGGCACCTGTATTTTCAGTGTTCCAAACCAGCGAGACAGAATCAGGCGCTCCTTTTAGACCCAGGCAGTGGAGGAACGGCTAAGAGCTGTGGGAAAGTTGTAGAAGGATAACTCTTGACCAGGCTTCCTCAACCTTGGCCCTACAGATGTTTTTGGCCTACAACTCCCATGATCCCTAGTGGTCAGGGATGATGGGAATTGTAGTCTCAAAACATATGGAGGGCGGAGGTTGAGGAAGCCTGGACTGAGTCCTCATTTGGTGCCTTGGAGAAGTTAAATCAGGGATGGGGAAGCTGTGGCCCTTCAGATTTTGTTGAATTCCAGCTCCCATCAGGCCCAGTAGGGATAACCTGTGGTCAGAGATTATGGGAGTTGTAGTTTAACAACATCTGGAGTGGACCACATTTAAAGGCATAGGTACCATCTGAGAGTATGGGCCCAGAAACTTTATAAATCATACCAGATACAACGTAACACAGGTGATTCAAATTTTATTTTATTTTTTAAATTGATTGTAAGGTAGATGCCAGTATCTGCCAACCTGGAAAGTCTAAGTTCTAGTGCTCTAAAATGTAAAAATAGTTATCTTTCCTTCTAATCTAAAAAAGTATTTCATTTTTTAAAAAATGCTGTTAGAAATCACAAGTTTAGAAGTCTTTGCCATTCTTCTATGGGTAATGTCCAATAAATGTCCATGCCCCAAACACACACTTAAGTAAAACAGATGCAGTAATGGATTTCAGCTAATGGAAATGGCACATTTAAAATTTCATAGGAGTTATCACACAGGAATAACAACTGCAGGAGAATTAGAAGAGATTTCTATAATGGGTTAGAAATGTCTGCAAAAAGAAAAAAATATTCTTTTTTTTTTTAAAAAAAAAAATCCCTTGGAAAATAGTCCTCTTTTTAATCATTACTAGTTCCAGTGGAGGAAAGAGCCATTCAAGTGCCAAGGAAATCAAGAAATCGCCACCACATATAAGACCTTCTCCCAGCAGACTTGGCAAAAATATTTCAGCCGCTACTGAAAAGGTAAAGTGTCTTACACTTCACGGCAGCAATTTTTTTTGGGGGGGGGGGGCAGACATATTCTGTGGTTTTCCTACTGGAGTTATAACTATACATTACTCGATTTTTCTTAGACTTCCTGTCATGCAACAGAACACAAGCAGACAACTTTTCACTACAAAGAAAAATACCAGCTTTGTGAAAATCTCCAACAAAACAGGTAAAGTTCTCTTGGCAGTGTATATATGTGGTATACAAGCCCATTGCATGCATGAATGAAGACTCCGTGGGTAGAAACACAACCGTTGGCATGGTCAAGTTTTGAAAAGTTCTGGGAATAAGACATGAATGTTTATTCCAAACTACCGACTGGTTGGGCAATATGCTGGTGATTTTTGTTCACCTTTTGCCACTTATGGATGATCAATGCTGGGAGCTTGATGTGCGGGTGAACTTGTGTCAGATAAAAACGATTGTAAGTGGCCTTAGGTTGGTGGGTTGGTTTGCAGGGAAGGGCAAAGGAACTGAAGCATGGAATGTTGGGGAAGAAGTTATTAAAGAACAGAAAATCTGGATCACATTTGTATGTGTAATACAAGCTTTGAGCTTGGGGAAGAGCGCCACAATCAGGGTGGATTTGATTTAAATCAAATCAAATCGATTTAAATCATGATTTAAATCACTGGTCAGTAAGACTTGATTTAAATCATTTTTTACAGAAAGGTTCATTTTTGCTGGTATAATCTTAATATTTGCAACCAGATGAAGGTTTCATATTTGGAATAATAAATTTTCAGAGTAGTTTTTAAAGTTATATAAAAAATTACTGATTTGGTTACACTATTAGAAATACAAAGGCAGGTAATTATGAAATTATTGTCAACTTTTCTGCTGTCCTTTATTGGAAGGAGAAAAATAATCATTAGCTTAATAACAATTTAAACAATTTAACTAAAACAACATTATAGCATATGTATCCATGTTTGGTAACTGATGTGGTTAAACGATTTAAATAAAAACAAAACTTAGACTGAGTTTTAGCACACATGAAAAACTTAAAACAAATCCTTATTTCCTGATGAATAGCCTTTGGACTATAATGTAACTTAAATAGAAAACTATCTTTAGAAAGATTTTTCCTCCAAAAGCATTTTATTTTAAAAATCCGATTTAAATAAAAAAAATCCGATTTAAATAAAAAAAATACCCGATTTTTAAATTATTATTTTTTAAAAATCATTGACTTTTATCCCCATAACCACAATACACAGCAGCTGTGGGCTAGATCCATATTTGAAAAGGCAATCATGCCACCTTTATTTTTCCTGTTTATCTTAAAGCATGCATTTTATTTCATCACATGGTCAAAAGTTGCCAGGTGCAGGTTTTCTTCTTATTCAATGTTTATGCTAACTAGACAAGCTCCTGAAACAGGAAGTTTTTTGGAACACATATTCAGACAACGCACATGTTCACAATTGCAAACATGCAGCTTAGCTGAAACGTATTGAATGGCGTTGATTTCAGCAATGGGCTTTGCCCAGAACGAAAAAGAAGTGTTCATCGGTTTCCTTCGCATCTGCTTTTCCTCCTTTAATATAATTGCCAGCATTTAATTTTAGATCCAAAATAACATGCATTAGCCATACTGTTTATAAAAAGATGTAAATCATTAGAAATATTGTTTAATATGCTGCAGTCTGGTTAAACTCAGCTGAACAGAAAGTGTTGCAGAGGCATAGATGGGGGCGGCACTTACCGTGGGGCTTGCAGGTGCCTGAGCCATGCGCCTCTCCTGGAAGTGACTCGGTGGCTTGGGCACCTGCAGGCTCCGTGCTGCCCAAAATGGCAGCATGTGTCGGCCCGGGAGCCCAAGCGCCTAGCTACGCCACTGAGATGTTGAGCTGTGTTGCAAACAGATTAGAAGCAGTTTTCTTGAGTAAGTTAAACAGAAGTTAAAGTTAAAGTTAAGTAAGTTTACGTTTAAGTTAAAGTTAAAGTAAGTAACAGAAGTAAACAGAAGTTGAGTAAATCCGCTCCACTTCTCAGTGGGGAGCAGTTGTGGAGGACAGCGTGGTCACCCCCTCCCCACCGGGGGCGGGGGACTTTTGTCCCCCTTTGCCTGGGAATCCCGGCCCTGTCAGAGCCCGGCCAGCCAATCCGCCGGCTGGGGGGCGTGGCCGGGGGCGTTTAAACTGAGGAGCGAGCCAGAGGACTGGTGTGGGGGAGGGGAGGTGTGGCCATCACCTGCCCCTCCATGCTTAAGGGTATTCCATTAAACGAATCCAGGGGTGTTGATCTTGTCCGAAGCCCAGTTGGGGGCTAGAGCCTTGACACGACCCCGATGGGAACACCAGGGGGCGCTTGAGTTGGTTTACCCTACCAGTGGTTTACCCTTACTGGACTTCTTGCACACTGGGCAGGAGTCAGATATAAAAAGGTAAAGGGACCCCTGACCATTAGGTCCAGTCGTGACCGACTCTGGGGTTGCAGCGCTCATCTCGCTTTATTGGCCGAGGGAGCTGGCGTTTGTCCGTAGACAGCTTCCGGGTCATGTGGCCAGCATGACTAAGCCGCTTCTGGCGAACCAGAGCAGTGCACGGAAACGCCGTTTACCTTCCTGCCAGAGTGGTACCTATTTATCTACTTGCACTCTGTGCTTTCGAACTGCTAGGTTGGCAGGAGACGGGACCGAGCAACGGGAGCTCACCCCGTCGCAGCAATTCGAACCGCCGACCTTCTGATCGGCAAGTCCTAGGCTCTGTGGTTTAACCCACAGCGCCACCTGCGTATATCTGAGTCAGATATAGTCGGGTCCAATCAATGCCTAAGCCAATACCACTCATAGTCTGTAATTTAATTTAATAAAATTGTGGCCAAATTTGCCCAATAACATGAACCTAATATCCGCGTCTCTGCATGAGTTATTTCCCAACGAGGGGGTGGCTGCAGGGTTAAACAGAAAAAGCTGCAAGTCTATGCACACTTCCTTGGGCATATGTTCCATGTAACTCAGTGGGACTTAATATTGAGCCAACATGGTTAGGATCATACCGTTAGGTTGTTGTTGCTGTTGTCGTTGTCACCTGTCTGTCTTGAGAGACAATGGAGTGTGTCTGCAGGGGTGAAATCAAACCGCTGTGTTATCAGCCCCAAGGTGACCTCCCCGGGGCACAAGCCTGGGTATGGAGTGCGTATGGAGGTCCTGGGCTGCCCAGAAGATAAGACCCTCCTCTCTGCCTCTCTGATGTGGTCCAAAGGAAAGCAGAGCAATATGTTTGACAATACGTTCTGCCCAAGATTATGATGGACTTCAACTCCATTCAGCCCTAGCCAATGCATGATAAATGGCCATGGATTATGGGAGTTGTGGACCAACATCTGGAGGGCCATATGTTTACCATCCCTGTTTTACAGGTAAGTAGGCCAGTTGAGGCAAGGGACAGTTTTGCAACCATACGAGCTGTGCAGACGAGGGAATTTCAGTAAGTCCTAATTCAGGATTCCTGCATTGCATTGGGGTGGACTAGATGACGCACAGGGTCCCTTCCAACTCTACAATTCTATGATCTGAAGGACATCACTTTGGCTCCATGCTAAACCCACTTACTGGGGAATTTAATGAGGCTTACTTCTGAGTATCGGAT